>NC_133617.1:644861337-645212587 GCF_048593235.1 Sminthopsis crassicaudata
ACACAACTTTTTGTAATTTTTTTATTTCTTTTCCTAACTTTAGTTCATTCTGATATTTGGCACTCCTAACACTACTAGTACAAGAAAGGACATTTATCCTTCCATTTGTTGTTTTTGTTCTTATATCTTTTTATATATATTTTTTTTAATCTATTTTGCTTGGTGATTCCCCTGCGTATCCACATGGGTCTATTCAGACAATTTCCTATATTCTTCCTTACTGGTGTGTGTGTGTGTGTGTGTGTGTGTGTGTGTGTGTATACATTTCCAATCTGGATTGCTCCTCAAACCTTCTGGTCTATAGGATTTTAGCCCATAATATCTGATTTATCTTTCTCAGCACTTTTTGAAATCCATAGTCAGAGTAAATATAGAATAAATAGACTTCCCCTCCTGATCTTAATGTTAAAGTTCTACGTGGACCAGGTACACTCAAACCATATGCAAATGTTTTCAACTGTTAAGGAAGAAAGAAAGAAAGTAAAAATGGAATTATTGATTTCTTGGTATCTATTTAGGCTGTTTAATTATTTACAAGACATTTACAAGACACTTTCCCTCCTAACATCTTTGGTGTGTATCAGACTATTCCTGACTTTCCTATGTTTCTCTGTAAAAGATGGGTTAGTCATTCTTCTTAAGGGTCCCATTATTTTCACCTTAACAATTACTTTATGTTGATGAGAATCAGATCCAGAATGGAATTTTCCTTTATTGGTTACCCAATCTTAGGAGGAATGAAATTATTATTAAGACAAGTGAAGAAAGCATTAGCCAGTCTGCTTTTGTCAGAGAGAAGACTCCAGCAGATGTCTCCCAATCATATCATATCTTACCTCTGCACCAGTCTTATGATCTGTTTCCCAAACAGCTCATCAGTTTTCTCTTTCTGTCCAGGTGGTCTGTAATATAACTCCAATGACAAAATTGTCTCTGTTTCTACCTCTGTTGTTCTTCATCCAAATGCTTTCTACCACATGTGTTTTTTTTTTGTTTTTTTTTTGTTGTTTGTTTTGTTTTGTTTTTGGTTTCTGGGTTTCCTCATCTGATTATAGTTTCTTTATATGTAGTCTTCCTTTATTCCCTATTTATCTATCCCATTCCTTTTATATCAAGATTATTGTTCTGTATCTATTTTGAGATTATACGTCTGATACTATAAGATTTTAATGATATATTTGAGGTCTTATTGCATTAGAAGTTTTAATTCTCCTTTTTTGGTTGGTTTTATTAAATTTTATTGATATTTTTTACATTGACAAAATTTTCCCTCTGTATTCCTCCTTTCGTCTTCCCAAGGACGTGTCACATAAAGCAAATAATTTTTTAAAGAAAAAATAAAACAAGGAAGAGAACAAAATTCAGCAAAATCAATCCGATGAAAAAAATCTGGCCTTACATGCTTTATTTTGCATCTGTAAACCTGCCAACCTCCACCTCTACAAAGGAGAAGGGAGCTATGTCTCCTTCAGGGCCAAACTTGTCTTTTGTAATTTGCAATATTCATTTCTGTTGCTGTTGTTTTTCCATTTAGACTGTTAGAATCATTTTATATACTGTTTTATTGGCTCAGCCTTTTTCACATTGCATTGATTTATATACATGCTTCTCTATGGTCATCATGTTTGTCATTTCATGCAACACAGTATTATTCTATTACACTTGTGTACTACATTTATTTTGGCCACATCCGTGTAGCAAAACACCAAGAAACAGTTATTGACCACCTGCTATGAGAAAGCACTGTGCTAAGCATTGAGGACCCAAAGAAATATTTGAGTCAATCTTAACTCTTCATTCACTGTCATTCCTTATGGGCAATTGTTAACCACATCTTTTCAGCACTATGTCTATCATATCAGCTGTCACATATAGACCTATCTCTTCTTACAAAGCTGCCATCCAAAATTGGGCTCTTATCACTTCTCACCTGTAAAACACACTTGATTTCCCTCATTTCAACATTACCATCTCTAATTCATCATTTAAAATAACATTCCTAAAGCAGATTTACTTCAGCTCTCTGATCCAATGTTTTATTATCTCTAGGATAACATTTAAATATCATCCTGGCTTTTAAAACTTTTCTCACTATAATTCCAGCCCACCTTCATAATCTTATATAATGTTCTTTCCCTTCATGTATTCAGTACTATACAAACTGATTCATTTGATGATTTCTCCAGATTTCCCTGCCTACCTTTGCATACAGTGTGTGTGTCCCTTAGAAATTATTGCTCCTCACCTTTGTTTCTTAGAACCTTGCTTTTTTAAAGCCTAAGCTCAGGCATCAGTATGTCTTTTCAGATTTCCTTATTAATGACCTATACTTCAGATTATCTTGTATTTATCTAATTGTATTTTCATCTTCCTTCCTCCTCCCTAACAAATTGAAAGTTAGTTGAGGTCAGGGAATGTTGGTTTGTTTTGGATTTTGTATTTTTGGTACCTTTTGCAGAGCAATTATTTAATAAATATTTGCTGATATTGCTTCAGAAAATATTTTATGATAAAGGGATAGGGCTAGGTATGTCTATGATTTCATAGATTCTTTGTTAATAACTGCTCATTGGCTGGAAAACTTTGAACCATATATGACATTGAATCTACCTTCCATGTAGTGGGCAGGAGTCTTTATTAGACAGCATGGCAAAGTAGTTTTCATTTTATGAGGTAAATGTTGAAACAGGATGCATGTGGTGTTCATTGCTTGTTTCATTCCTCAGTGCTGATTTCATTAAATATAACACCACATGTCTGTGGCCAGTCATCTTAACACAATGCTAATGAAGTCAAGGTCATGGGTTTAATCCTCATGTGGACTGGTTAACTTTGCTCTATTTCCCTGCTTGTCGTAGACATTTTGAAAATATGCATCTTTGGTCACCAAGTGAATAGCAAAATGTCTGACTGCATGCTGGTAGAACAAAAGAGAACATTAGATTTGGAGTCAGAAGATTCAAATTTGAGTTCTGGCTTTGAAATGTGATCTTGAACAAGTATTTTAGTCTGTCTAAGCTTCAGATTCCTCATCAATAAAATTAGGATCATAATCGCCTCCCTGATTTTAGAACCTTTTTAAAGGCCAAGAGATAAGTGAAAGTGGCATGTAAATTGTAATGTTCTATACAAATGCCAATGTTCATAAATCAATCAACAAGAATTTTCTATGTGCCATACAGTACAGTAGGCTCTGGGAACAGAGTGTGCCTTCATATATTCGACACTGTACAAACTGATCCATTTGATGATTTCTCCAGATCTCCTGCCTCCATACCTGTGCCTGTCCTCAGAGAGCTTATACTCTATCAGGACAAACAACACAGGAATATATAATTGAACAAATGAAAAGACATTTATTTAGTAAACATTTGTCCCCTTCCAGGGACTTGGTGCACTAGTTTTGTGTATAAAAATAGAGTAAAGAACTATTCCCTCCTCTGAAAATGACTAACTTGAATGCTTAGTCTTCTGAAAGTGATTAACTTAATTTGCTTATTCTGTAGCCTCTAGAGGCACATGCTTTTTCTTTATAACCTGAGCAGTCTTTATTGTTGCATTTCCCATGAGGCTGTGTGTTTCAACTGATTCCTTTTACTACTATCATGAGCAATCAATGACCATGCTTTGTATAACAATTACTTTTGTAGATCTACCTCTTACAGAGACAGCTAGGTAGCAATGAGGAATTGAGAGCTGGAAGTACAGTCAGAAAGACCTGAGTTAAAATCTGGCTTCAGACATTTTATTAGTAGTATGATCCTGGGCAAGTCACTTAATGGATGCCTCAGTTTCTTTCTCTGTAAAATGGGAATCATAATAGCACCTATCTCTCAGGGGTGTTGTTGGGTTCAAATTAGGTAATATTTGTAAAGTGCCTGACACTTAGTATTTGCTTTTTTAGATTTTGTTTACATCTTTTCTTCCTTATATTTGCTAATTTATTTAGGGTAAAATTTGTATTCTCCCATTTTACCAATTGAGGCAGTGGATAGATGTCAGTCCTGGGGTCAGGAAAACCTGAGTGAATTTCTTAACTCAGACACTTACTATCTGTATGACTCTTTTCAAGTCACTTAGCTGTATTTGTTTCTTTATTCATCTGTAAAATGAGTTGAAGAAGAAAATGATAAATCACTCTAGTATATTTATCAAGAAAAGCTCAAATGGGATAATAAAGAGTTGAAAAAGACTGAAACAAGTAAACAACCACAACCACATTTAAGCAATTATAATGCCTTGAACTTGGTAAAAAATCAATAAAAGTATGATCAGTGATTCAACCTATGAGTAGTAATGATCAAATTCATATAATCTATCAGTATTTGTTACATTTCAAACATAGATATACTGAACATCAGAACTGATAGTTTTTGCTCATCATTTCTGTCTCTGCTCAAAAAGCAAAGTGCATTACTATGGATTTTTGGCTAGAGTTAACATAGAGCTTTGCATACAAAGTAGATGCTTAATATCTATTTGTTAACTTTAATGGACAAAACAGTCAATAATTTGTGATTCTGTGGTATTTTCCCAGTAGAACATAAATTCTTTGAAGACAAAAACAGTTTTGTCTTTTCTTTGTATCTCAAGAACTTTGTACAGTGCCTTGAATACTGATGTGGAAGGAAGAGTGAGGGTTTCTTGGGGGTGAATATAGGGGCTAGATCTGTGATTTTATTTTGTCTAGAGAATCTGTCAAGGAATTGTCTCTGCCAAAAAAGATTAGCAACTGTTGTACAACTTACACTCTTAGATAATTACTTGGGGCACTAAGAGATTAAGTGACTTTCCTAAGCTCACATAACTCCCACTAGAATGAAAACTCATTTTGGTGAGGAATTATTGCATTTATTTTATTTATATTCCCAGCACCTTGAACAATACTGGAGACAAATACTTAATAGCTACTCAGTGAGTGATGTGTCAAAAACAAGATTTGAGTTCAATTCTTCCAAACTTTGAGCCTGGCCTTCTGTCTATCTTCCACTACACTCTCCCTTTCATGTTAAGGACCTTGATCACTACGTGGACTTCAGAGTTACATATAGGATTAAATTGAAATCTGCCCACTATCTTCTGTTATAGTTACCACATCATCCACCCAACATCTTTTTGATAGATAAATTATCCATCCCTGAACATTTTCAGAATTACTAATTTTCCACACAGGCCTTTGAGAGAGTTTGTGTATTATTGTCTCCAAGAACACCTGGAAGACAGAAAAAATGTTTTTCATACTTTCTTTAGAAAGTATGACCTTTATATAGAAAAGATAACCTAAAATCTATCTAGACCATTAAAGAGTCTTTCACTTAAACCTTTCCAGGGAGTGAAGTATGCCCTGACTTTCAAAAATTATGTACAAGGAGTATGTACTCTGATAGTTCTCATCAAATTGGAAATACTTTGAATATGGACCCTTGTGATTGAGATTTATGGATGATATGACACTAATGGCACTAATATAGAGCCTCCTAAATGAAACTCAAAGTAACTTAAGAAAAAGTGATCCATTTATCTATATGAGAAAAACTTATAAAGCATGACTATGAAGACATTAATATAAAATATGAAAATAAGGCACCATTGTTCCAATTATGAAATACTGTTGGTTGGATAATCCAGAGTTTTTCTGTCAGTGTATATATCTTGGATAGATACATAAAATGAACAATGTATTGGTAGAAAATCAAAATGGAAAAGTAAAATGTGCTGGATTATCTTTGGGAAACTGCAGAACATTAAATGACTCTAGGCTTCTCTCTGAAATAAAGGCTCATCTTTTTAATATCAGTATTCTAGTAACACTGTATGGTTACAGATTATGGAACATTCATCTACAAAGAATTAAAATAGCAGTTCACTGAAAGGGCAATGGGGTGACACTTTGTAACTATGAGTAGGTCTCAGACACTTGTGCAAAAGAAGCAACATAAAGGATATTATCCTAAAAGCATATATCTGAAAAATGAGGTAGACCGGTCCCTATACTATATTAGTAACCATATAATATAAAGAGAACTGGGATATTGTTATTAGGTATGTTGAATCGATCTGCTATAACATACGGACATGACTACTTTAGAATGAGAAAATACAGAAAGGTTTTGATCCACTCTTTTGGAGGAAATACTCATTTTAATAAGATTAAATATCAAAGTATGGGCCTCAATAGTATATTATGTGCTTCCCATCAAGGGACACCAGCCAAGCTTAGTTCAGAAAGACTCATTACCAATTGACCTCATGGTGATGAAATTTTTGGCCACAGCAATTCTGGAAGACCATATACTAAGTCACAGAGGGGATGTGGTTTGTATTGGCAGGACTTCATGAGAGAATCACAGATGCTTGAAGTACTGTAGTCTAACCAACAGCATTATTATTGTAATACCAAATCCGTGGCAGGAGATTATTTATCACCCTTGTGTGAAGTGTGTTGTTTGAGTGGAGATTTCCTGCTTGGCTTTTTCCCTGGGCATCTTGCAATGGTTTTAAAAAATAAAAACAAAAAAGGCCAAAGCCCACCAAAGAAGAAATCCATGTAGTGTTGCTAGGGCTGAGTGGAAGCTTTCCAACATCATGTCCAAAGTAAATTTATCTGTTGGACTTTCAGATAATATGGAACAAAAACAAAATGCCAACAAAAAAATGGGACAAGCTTCCATTAACAAGAGAGTGGAATTTTTTTTTTAGGAGCAAGAAATATTCTCTCCTGTGTCATGTGAAGAAGCCTGTCTTTCTATGGTAGTGAATAAATGAGCCCTTGGCTATCGAGGGGCTATGTGTTCCTGAGTTTAAGGTTTACCATTTATTGGCATCCAGCAGAGAAATGGAGCACTTTTATTTGGAAATACATTTGCAAAGGATTCAAGGGAGCTCTGGCAGAATTAATTGTACTTCCTAGAAAAGGGGAGATTTTCACCTTTGTGGTACTCAGTAACTGCCTGGCATCATTCCAATTGTAATTTAGACTAAGAGTGAACTGGAGATTTAAAAAAAATAGTCTTCGGTGATTATTTTTGAAAACTACCAACATTTTTCCCCTTTTTGAGGCTTTAAAACTAAAATTTGCATCTACTTTTCTTATTTGCAACACTTTATAGCATACTCTTGCTTCTACTCTTTGCCTAAAAAAAAGTTTCTTTGGCACATAGATTCCTAAGTAGCTATTAGTGACCTTTAAGCTATTTGGAGATTTAGTTTATTTGGGTTTACTCCAGAAACCTTTAGTAATCCCATTACAGTCTTTCATCAGGTCTATGAAGATTCTCTTGTAGTTTTATGTAAAGATGGGAGATGATATTCATCTCCCTCTCCTTTTTCCTTCCTTACCAAATGTGCAAAATAGTTCTTTATGAGATTACTCCCCTTGGATATTGGCCCAGCCTTATAGGGAGCAGCAGATCCAACCTCCTTGTGGACTATTCTCCTAAGAGTGCTTTCTTTAATTTACAACAGAAACAATTTCAAACCTTCAAGTACCCCCAAATTCATATCCTCTAAGTTAAACATAAACTACAAGGCTTAAAGGACTATCATAAGAAACTCAGCAAGAAGTCAGAGCTTAAAATAGAAATAATATTTCTTCTCAAAAGAAAGGAAGAGGAAGGTAGGAAATCCAATTAAATATTAATAATTTTAATTCTGCTACTTTTCTTTTTCTCTTATGTATTCATATATCTTTGCTTCTCAAATAGTTTAATTTCCCATAGATATTAGAGAGAAGGGAAAACAAACATGTAGGAAATATGATTCTTTTTGTCTCATATATATTTGATATTAACTTTTGAACAAGAAAAGTTGTTATCTTTTGGTTTCTTTTAGATGATAGCTATCACTTATTTATTTTTTTAAAATGGAACCACTCAAGATAGGGATAATAATTTATAAAATCATATTTTATACTTTATTAACTTTATTGGTCTACCTTTGCTCATAGTAGGAATCTTGCTTAATTTGGAGCAACATTAAAGGCAGTAATTGCTAATCCCCGTTTTACAAACTGCGTTCAAAAAGTAGACTCACCTGAAGTCATAAAGTGTTAGAGCAGAAGAAGTATTTCCCTTCCTTCTGTGGTTGAGCTGGAACTCAAGGGGAGAGGGTCTATTTCTGAGTGGCCATCCTCATGTCTGTGAGATTATCTAGACTCACAAAATCTTGACTTGTCTATTTCATTCACCAGATGTTTCTGGAATTTCTCAGTTGTGCCTAGTATTTTGCTTTGAGTCTGTCCCATAAAATCATTCTGGTGTCTGAGTATGAATAATCACAGAATGTTAGACCTATTGAAGATCTTAGAACATGGAATAGAGAGTGTAGAGCTGAAAAACACCTTAGAGACCATCTAATTCAACTTCCAAGAAACAAGAAAATTAACTTAATTTCTGCCTCACTTTTTTTTGTCTCTAAAATGAGTAGTATCAAGTGGGATAATAAACACTTTGAAAACTTTAAAAGTAAATATCTAATTGAGTTGTGAATTTATGGTACAACTTGAATCAGTCATGGTCACATGATTTCCATCATTGGACTGCTACTTTCTAATTGTTTATAGATTTTGTTCACCATGAGATGATTTGTCTTGGTAATTAATAATAAAATGTAATCCTGTTATCAATACTCTCTCAAAATAGTAGTTATAACCCAGTCTTGCTTTCTCATCCCATGTGAATGTTGAGCATGTTCTCCCATAAATCATTCATTCAACATATTAAAAACTTTCCCTTTAGATTTTTTGATATTGTCTATCAATGTAACATATGAGATTTCCATTAGTTAAACCTTGATGTCTTCCTATGAATAAATGAGTGAATGAATGAAACATTTATTCATTGTTTACTTTACACTAATTTACTATGATCAGTCTACCTTCTTTTCTTGATGTACATTTTTCTGATGATATCCTTTATGCTACTTCTCTATCCAGTTTTTTGTTGGTAACAATCTGTTGGCCAAGCTCACACCTACCAAATTCTAGTTCATCCAAAGAACTATAATCAGATTTATTATCATCACTATCATTATCAAAATCATCATTACTTCTATGAGGATTGTAAATAAGAGTGATTCTAGATGATATTTCTATAACACTTTAAGACTGTAAAGTATTGTACACATATGGCACTAATTGAACTGTGCAAATAACATCTAGAGGTGGGTGATGCAAGTATAAGTATTATGAAATACATTTTACTGATGGAGAAAGATAGGATTCAGAGAGGTAGCTTACCCAGTCAAACATCTAGTAAGTGGCAGAGCCAAGATTTCAAACATGAAATTTTAGATTCTAAGAACAGCATTCTTTTCACTATGTGATGCTGCAAAACTCAATAAATTTCCTTGTATAGACAGTCTTAATGACAGTGGTTAGATATATTTATAGCAAAAATGTACTAAGACCATTTTCCATTTTAAAAGCAATTAAGAGAAGAACTTACAGTGAAAATTAACATATTTAACTAAAATGTTCATGCTATTTAATCCAAAAATACATTTCCTATCTACAATGCCTTTAATTTTCCCACTTTTCTCACTAGCCAACCCTACATATTCTTTAAAGTCTAGATTAAATACTTTTCTTCTGTAGAACTTTCTGTGATTACTCTAAGGCATCTAAGGAAATCTTTATGAAAGATTATACTGGACTCAAGAGTGAGGAGACCTTGATTCACATTTTTACTCTTCCACTAAGTAAGCCATATGGACCCAGGATACTCATTTAACTTTGCAAGAACAGTTTCTTCATCTATAAAATAAGGGGTTTGGAATAAATTTGAAGTGTCTCAACAGAATGATATTGAGATGGAGCTCTCACTTTTCTGCTCTGCTCTCATATAAATCATCAGCCAAATACTCATCTATTGTCTCATGTTCTGTTGATAGCTTTATGTTATGTCCACACCAGATATAACCTTCCTTCCTAACCATACCCCTAGCCTTAATTGCACTCTCTCCTCATTTCTGCCTTTTTAAATTCTTTTCTTCTGACAAGACTGGGCTTAAGTAACCAAGCACTTCCTCCATAAAACATTTCTGGATCCCTGTCAGCTAAAAATGATCTGTCTTCTCAAACTTTCTCTTCTACTTTGTATGAATCCGACCTTTGCAGTATTATACTCTACCAGGAATCATACTTCTTTGTGTATATTTCATATCCTCATCATTTTGTAAGTTCCTTGAGACCAGAGACTATGTTGTTATTTAATCTTTGCTTCCCTTGGGTTTAGCACAATGACTTATGCATAATAGGCATTTGGTCTATCTATTGGATTGAATTGAAGGCTGTTTCATGTGTGCTATTCTCATCTTAAACCTTAGCTATTATGTTCTCATTGTTAAGCTTTGAGAGCAGAAAGCCTCTGTATTAACCCATTAATCAGCAAGCATGTGTTGAATGCTTATTGTTTGTCCTTTTTTCTTGAAGAGGATCACGACATCAGGGAGGTGATAAAGTGATATGCAAGTGAATTGGATTTAAGTGAGAGACAGAAAGCTGTTCAAAGTCACCTGTCTTACTTTCCCCTCCAGAGACATCTTGGTCCAGAGACAAGATACAGATCAAGATGACAGGAGATGGCCTGGATGAAATGGGAGATCTCAGCCTTTTTAAGATAGGGTCTTCAATAGTTCTGTTTGACTGAGGCTGCAACCATTCAGTGATTAAAGCTACATTTTCACCTTGTTTAAAAAAAAAAAAACAAACTAAATAAATAAATGAATGCATCTGGGAGGTTTCTAACCTCAAGGTTTCTGACCAAAGTAGAAATGATTGCTATTTACATTCCATCTGAATTAATTCTAGACTCCAACAATGATGCTCTTAAATGCATTGAATGCCAATTATATTATATTATAAGTGCCAAGCACTGTACTAGGTGCTAAGGATTTAGAGGCAAACTCAAGAAACTTTACTGTATAATTATCTGTAGATTGATTGATTTTTTTAAGTACAAAAAGTTTGGCTTCAATTAGAAGAAATTAGTTGAAATAGCAGAAGAAAAGCAATTCTCTTAATTTTAATTTAGCTCTAAACTCATATGGATTGTGCAATAAAACCAAATATTATTTCCTCTATAATTTCTATCATAATTTTCATTAGTATTTCTATTATAAATTAATACTTGGTAAATCTGATTCTTTTTTTGTGGCTAAAGAAACATTAATGTTCATAGAATTCTCTGGGAAATACTTCCATCTATGTGGCTCCTCACATTCTCAGTCTGTACCTGTGGCCCTTTTCTCTCCTAAGTTACTCTTGGAACCTTCATTTTAAGAAAGGGTTCAAACATGCCATTTCAATTTTTTATTTCTCTCAGGTTAGCACTCCTAATTATTTGTACTTCTTTGTCCATCCTGCTTCAATACCTACTCTCCACCTTTCTATATCCTGCCCATTTTTGTTTTGTTTTCTGTGTAGTTTTCCCCTTTGGAATATAAGCTCCTCAAAGGCAAGGATTTTCTTTTTTCTTTTTTTCTGTATTGCTTGTATTTATTTCTTAAAGTGACTGGAATAGGGTGAGGATTTAATATATATATTACTAGTCTTAAACTATGGAATTTGAAAACTAGAAGGGTTTTCAGAAATCATCTGATAGTTTAAGCTGTTTTTGAATAGGCACTATAATATCTCCCCTGACTTATGTGAGCTTAATTATTAAAAATTGCTTAATGATAATAATGATTTTCTAGTGGCAGTCAGAGAGTTGTGAAAATCCCCTTTTGATCGGAGGTGCAGGTTTTTCATGAAAGAATTTATGAACCCAAAATATTAAGTGGCAAAAATAGAAGTGTATTGTTGGATGAGAAGTCAGCTTTGCTAAGAGGCTAACTTCCTAAGTAGCAAAGTCCTATTAGGGAAATGGAGGCTGGCACTGAGAAGAGAAAGTCTTCTTAGTGGGCAGGAGTCCTGGCAGCTATGCCAAAGAGGCAAAGCTTCTGTAAAGAAGTAAGTTTAAAATTGTCTTTTAATGGGGAATCTTGAGGCTCAGGTTTCAGGTTGAAAAGAAAGCCAAAGTTCCCAGGCCTAGATCTCCAATTGAAAGGAAGTCACTTTGAAGGCTTTTGGAATTTGGAATTTCCTGAAAAGGGTCTACATCCCCAAAAGATCACTGGGGTGACTTGCTTTAGAAAAGCTGAACAGGAGGATATACTCTCTCTCATAGACTCTCTGGAGTCTGGGAGACCCCAATCTCTCTTCTTTTGCAGATCAAAATAGGCCACAATTTCAGAGTGATTTGTTTTACAGATTAAAGGGAACATAGCTTCACACCACCATCAATAAAATTCTGGGGGTTAGAAATGTAATTAAGTGTGACATACTGGAAAGAACTACTAGATTTAATTAAAAGACCTGTGTCTTAATTCTTTACCTGAATGAGATCTTTCTTTAATATACATCAATGAGTAGCTATCTGATTTTCACCTGAAGAGACCTCTGTGATGGGGAACTCACTACCTAGTATAATTTCAGAATAAGAAGAAACCTCAAAGTAGTGATGGGGTATAGCCTCTAGGGAAAATATAGCAGTGAATCTGAATCCTCAGAATGCTATTGTTCTAAAAATCTGAGTGTTAATGATTCTAAAGTCTTCTGCCTTAGATCAGTGATCCTGAGGATCTCTGACCTTAGAATGTTATTGTTCTAACAATCTGTCCATGATTCTAAAGTTTTTGGAACTTAAGATAGTCTTACAAAAATCGCTGACTGTCAAATAGATAACTTGCTGATCAGTGATAACCAAATTCCTAAGATAATAATGAATAGGCCACCCCTCAAACTTACTTTTAAGCTATAAAAGTGGCAAATAAATAACATGAAACTCTGGTCTCTCTAACTTTGTCCTATAAATTTATCTTTCATCTGTTTCTTTGCTAAATCCTTTTGGAACTTAGCCTGCTTCAATTGGCATTACAGTTACAATAAACTTTACTCCTTGACTTGGAGATGGATTCAAGCCTTCAAATTCTTTTGAGATACCTTATGATACTTATCTACTACCCCAACCTTTTGGGGTCTCTTTTTGAACTTCAGCAGTAGGAGTGTAGCAGGAAGAATTATGAAGAATGCCATCTTGCTCTTCCTATTTATCCAGGGAGACCTTTCTATTAGAACTTCTATGTCACTCATAGATGCACAGGATTTAGAATTGCCAGGGACTTTAGAGACCATTTGATATGACTAGTTCCCAAATCATATAGGTAATGTATAAAAACAAAACAAAGCAGAATTTGAACAAAGTCCTTTGACTTTTGAATTCAGTATTCTTTTCATTGTATCATATTATTTCAAAAAGGTAAGTTTTCTTTTTTGTTTTTTTAATAGTATTTAATAGTATTTTATTTTTTTTCCAAACGCATACAAAGATAATTTTCAACATTTACCTTTGCAAAACTTTGTGTTCCAAAATTTTTTTTTCTCTCTCTTCTCCCTCTTCCCACCTCCCCAAGACAGCAAGCAATCTGATATAGATTAAACATGTTAAATTCTTCTAAATATGTTTCCATATTCATCATGCTCCGGCACCCATGTGCATGCCCACGCACACACACACACATACATACACACACACACACACACACACACACACACAAATCAATTCAAAAGGACAAAAAACACAAGAAAGGGAAGAGAAAAAAAACACAAAAACAAACAATAACCACAACAAGGGTAAAAATATATGTTTTGATCCACATTCAGGCTCCATAATTTTCTTTCTGGATATAGATGGCACTTTCCAACCCAAGTCTATTGAAATTGCCTTTAATCACCTCATTGTTGAAGAGCCAAGTCCATCACAGTTGATTATCACATAACCTTGTTATTACTGCATATTCTCTTGGCTCCGATTACTTCACTTAGCATCAGTTCAAGTAAGTTTTTCCAGACTTTTTCTGAAATCAACATGATCATCATTTTTTTAAGAGCGTAAATTTCTTTGAAAAAAGTTTTGCAAATAGAATTTTTGTGACAAATTAAAAAAATATATATTACTAAAGTTTGCTGATTTGATAGTTCTGGTGAAAGTTTTTATTATGTAAATAGTAATATCCTGTTTTATATTTTTCTTGTAAATTCAGATTTTTATTAATCTATTTTGGCTAAGATGAGGTATAGCTATGAAATGAGAATAATGTAAAAATATATTCCTGTATGTTAACTAGAACAGAAGCCAATAAATTATAACCCACTGGTCAAATCTGGCCTGAACCTAATTTTTACAATTTATTTTTATATAGTCTGCAAACTAAGAGTGGTATTTTACTTTCTTAGTTTCTAAATTTCTCCATTTGATTGTAAAACCTTTTTAAAATATATGTTCAGTGCTTAAGCACAGTGCCTGGCTTATAGTAGACACTTAATAATTGATTAACTGACTAACAACTCATGGACCATATAAAAATGTATTTTGGGTCAGATTTGACTTTTATGAAACGAGCAGGACCAGAAGATCATTATACACTTCAACAATGATACTGTACGAGGATGTATGCTGATGGAAGTGGATATCTTCAATATAGAGAAGAGCTAATCCAATTCCAATTGAATAATGATGGACAGAATCAGCTACATCCAGAAAAGGAACACTGGGAAATGAGTGTAAACTGTTATTTTTACCTTCTGAATCCAATTCTTCCTGTGCAACAAAAAATTCGGTTCTACACACATATATTGTATCTAGAATATACTGTAATATATTTAACATATATAAGACTGCCTGCCATCTGGGGGAGGGGGTTGGGGGAGGAAGGGAAAAAAATTTGAATAGAAGTAAGTGCAAGGGATAATGTTGTAAAAAATTACCCATGCATATGTACTGTCAAAAAAAAGTTATAATTATAAAATAAAATAAAAATTAAATTATAAAAAAAAAGATTTGACTTTTGGCCCATAATTTGTAGACATCTTAATTAGATTATTCTTCAATCTCACCTACAATTATCAGTTACAATTAACAGTTGTAACATTATACAACTCTCACACTCTTGATATTACTTTGTATTTACCGCTTTCTATTTTGTTACTCCAAGGTAAGGGTTTTGATGGCAGAGGCATTTTTATTTTTGTATCCTTATATTCCAGCATAATTCCTGAAATAAAGTAGATGCTTAATAAATTTGTGTCTAATTGAAGTCTTGGACATTTTTTGGAAGAAAAGAAAAGAAACATACAATTGAGGCCAAGGAAATGTTTCCTGAGAGCAGTGGCTACTCACGAATTTCCTAACTTCAGAGCTTTCCACTACAGTCTAGAGAATCTGGAAACCTGAAAGGCTAAGAAAGCATTGGCTTGGAACAGGCATTATCAGGTCTAGGATTCATTTCTGTAATTTAAAATACAGTTGGAGTTTGCCCAAGGAAATGTCCCCTTCTCAAGTCTTCTTCCTGAAGAATTTGGTTACATGTTTCTTTTCCTTTTCCTTTTTTTTTTTTTTTTTTTTTTTCCCGGAGACAATTGGGGTTAAGTGATTTGCCTAGGGACACAGCTAGGAAGTGTTAAGTGTCTGAGAGGCCAGATTTGATCTCAGGTCCTTCTGACTTCAGGGCTGGTGCTCTATCCACTACACCATCTAGTTGTCCCTCTTTTCCTTTTTATTAAAGTTATTTCAGTTGTGTGTGACTATCATGCCATATTTGGAGTTTTCTTGGCAAAAATACTGGAACATTTTACCATTTCTTCCATTAGCTCATTTAACAGTTGAGAAAGCTGAGACAAACAAAGTTAAGTGACTTGCCCAGTGTCTCACACAGCTAGTGAGTGTCGGAGGCTCACTAAGAGTCTTCCTGACTCCAGGTCTGTCTACTCTGATGTGTAGCTGCCCCTACAAAGGCCCAAAATTATATTAATGATTTTGAGATTTATTATATAAACAACAGAAAAAAAGAGGATTGTATAAGACATTGTGAACATGTTATGTAATTTTAAGTACATATAAATTTAACGTAGTAGTTATAAAAATGTCACATTTGTATGTATCCCTTCTAAATTTCTAGCAATTCTCTTTTGTATATTTATTTTATTGATTTCTTTCTTTCTTTTCTTTTTATTTGCATCATGATCACTACCCATTAATTTCAGAATCCTTTGCGTTGCACTGTCTTTGATGTTTACTTGCTCTACTAGTCTAGTAGGTTAGAGTTCTTAGGAGGTCTAGAGATAGCAGTATTTAATGGGATACTCCTGTGGTTTGTAGTTTCATGTGAGATGTATTGCAAGCATACAAAGGATCAGGAGACAATTACATCTGTTTCTACTGACATCAGACTCCAGAATACCCACCTCTTGGGCTCATAGCAAACAACAACCTGGCAACATGTGGGATGATGATTTGAAACTGAATGGCCAACCCTTTTTTGGGGACTGAAGGGTTTTATACAAGAAAGTTCTACAGGAAAAAATATAGCATGGAGGCGTCTTTGATTGTGCTGTATCTTTCCCATTGTGACAAGTTTTTCTTCTTTCCTATTCTTCACCTGGGCTTCCATTCCTGGATATCTTTCTGTTTTATTAGCGCTTTCTCTTAGGGAAGTTATTTCTTGAGAATGACTCTGGGCATCTAACTTGCCAGATTCAGTCTATAGTCAGTAAAAAAAAAAAAAAAAGCATTTATTAAGTGCCTAATATGTGCCAGGCTTTGTATTAAGTATTGGGGATAGAAAGAAAAGAAAAAAAATACCTGCTCTTATGGAGCACCTAGTCTAATGGGGAAGAAAACAATTATACACAACAAAGATACATGATATAAGCACAATAAATTGAAAATAATCAACACAAGGAAGAAATTATCATTAAGGAGAAGAGAGAAAGGTCTATCTTTATATAGAATGTTCCAAAGTATTAGGACAACTTAAAACTATTAAAGCTTAAAACTGAACTATTGTACAATTTTGACTTTCACAACAACCCCAGGAGGTGGGCGCTATCATAATCTCCATTTACATTTGAGGAAACTAAGAAAAATAGAGGTTAAAGTGATTTGTATGGACTTAGGTCTTCTTGACTTCAGTCCAATAATTCTATCCAGTCTATGTCACCATATGTATGTGTGTATACATATTATATAATGTATGTACACGATGTATATATGCATGTTAATAGACATAGATGTAAAATATTGTTCTCAATATAAGTTATTAATAGGCCTATCCAACTATTTATCTATCTCTGTTTATATATGAATCATTTATCTATTTTTCCATTTATCTACCTATTATCAACATATAGCTGCTCATGACATCAGGTATGGAACATTGGACAAATTATTACAGTTGACTAAGATTCAATTTCCTCATCTATAAAATGGGACTAATGATCATTTTATCTACCCTACAGGGTAGTTGTGAGGTGAAGATAGATGGAAATAGATAAATGTTACATTTGGCTTGTTACTTTGCTGCTTTTTATATACTTTATAACACTTTCATTTCTCTTTATGATCAGAGTAAAATGTACAATTTAATTATTTATTACGTACATAACATATAGAATAGACTACAGTGTTCCTCTAATGGGGAACATTGTTTCATCCAGGGAAAAATTTAAAGAATTGAAAGAATTTCATACAGTCAAGCCTTTGTCTCCTTCAGAGATATTTTAAAAGTTCACTTTAAAGCAATTTTATTGAATCACAGAAATTTAAACAAACATAAGGGTTCTTTCTTTCCACTCTTAAAGAGCCTTATGTCTCCATAATTGAAGTATTCATATGTGAATGTGCCTAGACAGAGATGGTATCTTTATGATCCTATAATATTCTGAACCTGTGGTTTCTTTAGTGTATGGAATTTCCAGCTTGGAAACTTTCTATCAATTCATATCATTAATTCATCTGTAAAAAAAGATTAATTCCTCTGTAAAAAAGATATTTGATAAAAATTGTGAAGGGGCACTGACAGGATAAGTACCCAGAGACATACAGTCAGTATATGTCAGAGAAAAAAAGCTTGAATTCAGGTCTTCCTGCCTCCAATATCCACTGTCTATCTACTCACTATGCCATTCTGATTCTCTTTGAAATTAATTTAGATAATTTAGATAATTTGCTTCCAGACTGTTTATGTACCACTGAGCTATAAATGTCACCAAGGAAGGGTATTATCCATACATGACATGCTTGCAAACCATAAAAAGCCACAGGAATGTAAGCTATTACTATAAATTTATAACTCTTTATATGGTTGAGTGACTGTCAAAAAATGGCAATCTTCCATGAGGTAGCATGTAAAACCATCAAATTGTGCACTCACAGATTTGGGAGAGTCATCAGAGGTCATATAATACAATCTCTACCTGAGTAGAAATTCCATATGCTTTGTTTCCTAAAGGTGGCTATCCACTTCTGCTTGAAGAACTATAATAATAATATAATATTGTAACTATTTCTTAAGCTAGCTCATTCTGCTTTTGGACATTTCTAAATGCCAAAAAATGTATTGCTCATATTAAATAAAATAATCTTTTCTGACATATTTACCCTTTGTCTCAAAAATATTCTTTCTGTAACTTTTGGCCTTTATTCCTAGTTTTGTCTCTTGGTACAAGAAGAACAAATCTAACCCTTTCTATATGGCATCTCTTTGGATACTCTGAGTCATTTATAATACCTTCTACCCGCCAAGTTTTTTTCAGCACAAAAATACCAATTTCCTTCCACTGGCTTTCTTATGAGATCATTTCTAATTTCCTCTTCTTCTTCAAATTCTGCTTCCTTCATTGTCATGTATACCTGGAGTATAGCATAGGAAGAAGTTAGAACTGCCTTCCTTTTTAGGAGGTCAATAGATTAATCATGTTCATATGGCAAGATTTTCTAGAGAGATATAAGAAATTAGAAGAGTCCCTATGATGAGGTCTATAGAAAAAATGGCCCCATATAATAAGGGTATTACATAGAATTGAAAGGTGGCCCTAATTGAAATTCTCATGCCAATTAACTTGACACAGAGTATAGAAGTGACAATCCTTTGAGTTCTGAAAGCAGCTGATGATGTAATTAGGAACACCTGAGTTCAAATCCCACCTCAAACACTTACTAGATGTGTGATTTTGGACATGTATTTTAACCTCTGTCTGACTGAATTTCCTCAACTTACAATTGAGGATAATAATAGTATCTACCTCACATGATTATTCTAAAGATCAAACGATATCTGGAAAAAGCATTTAGCACAGTGCTTATCACAAAATAAGCGCCATATAAATGTCTATTCCCATTTCTTCATCTGTCCCAGCACAAGAAGAGGATACACCAGGATAAATAAAAAATCCCAATACTCCCATCTGTCAAAAATATTTCACTTCAGGTACTACTGACCTCTAAAGTGAATAAATCATAAACCATAAAAATACACTTCTAATCATCACTGTAATCCCAAATGATTTTTACTTAGCTATGGAAACTAAATTCCACCATTCACTTCACTCAAGATGCCAACCAAAACATCTTCTAGATAATTCTCTAAATAAATCTCCTTCTAAATAAAGGAGATGGATTTAATTCACTGAAAGAATTGTTAAAATTTTAGTATTTAATGAAGATCTATTTAGATATAACCTTAGAATACCTTAGAAATAATAACAGTGAAAATGATGCTGTAATGCACCAATTAGTAGGCTGAGAGGTGACTTAGAAGTGACTTAGAGGTTCTATTTCAGAACCGATATCCAACATTATGTGAAACAGTAATTGCCATAATGAGGATTATAGAAGGAAAAGTGGAAATGTAAAGAAATACCTCCTAAGATAGACAACAAATATCACCATGGGATACACTATGTGATAGAATTGTTGAAGATCTTTGGAAAAGTATTGGAAGATGTAAAAAGCATTTAGCTATTCTATATGAAAAAACTTGAATACTAGATTGATCAATTAAAGGCACTAAAAGAGAAACACATGGAAACACAATGTATATCAGAAATGTTAGAATTCTTTAATAGTTGGAATCAAAAACCTTAAAATTAAGATGATTCAGAGCCAAAGTGATTCACAGAATAAAATCAACAATTCATTATTGTTATGAATTTTAATAGATTTGAAAAATAAAGTACTAGAGCAAGAGGACTAGAAAAGTAATGAGAAGAGAAAGAGAACACTTCAAGAAAAAAATGGAAAAAATTTGGTCATTTATATGGGTATAAAAAGTCCAACAAATAAAAATGCAATTTGGGTATAATGAGAAAGAGAAAGAGCATACACTGCCAATAAATGAATGGTATAACAGAAGTGCCAAAAAATGAATGTAATTCTAGCTTCTCTTGCCAAGTGATAAAAGTAGATATCTAATATTATTGGCTCACATGTGTCTCAGTGGTGTATAAAGCAAAACACTACCAGTTTCTATTCAGTTGTAAACTTGACTTTTCTTAACATATCTGATGGAAAATATCAGTAACCTCTCCAATTAAAGGTTAGGATTGTGTTTATGCCTGCAATATAAAACATTTAAAGCTTTCATTCCTAAAAGAAAAATCTGTTTAAAAAAAAAGACAAAGAAATGAAAGAGAGTGGGAAGAAAATATTAGTTAAAGAACGAAAAGAAGGGAATGCAGAAAATCCAAGGAGGGAATTGAGCAACTTATTTATGTAGTTGTTGTATGAGCTACTAGAAAACACGAACTTCTATATTGTCTTTGTTGATGGTCACAGTTCTACACTCATAGCTAAGGATCTGGAAGATAAGCCTTGAGTATTTGCTTTCCATGTGAAAAACTGTTTACTGTTCAAAACTGTTACCAACACAATAATGTCTAGACCAATTATTATATTGCATGTTAATTTTCAGGGAGTCATTTTGAGTATATTATAGTTCTTCTTAGTCTTAAATCTATGATCATATCATACATAGAATTATAGCTTCCAAATTAAAGAGGGAATCAAACCAGGCCATGTTATTAATCACTTGACATGCATGGATGACACTATATGACTTTTCTGAAAAACACATTAAATAATATATATTTGAAATCTATAAAATCCTTATTGCTGAGGAAAAGTAGACACTGAAATCTTTGAGTCCAGAGATCAAACTGAGCCAGTGGAAGAAGGTGATACACAGAAATTAGCTTGTAATCTCCTTGCAAGATCTATTGATTATAAAGCTGTCAAGAAAAAACCTGTGATTAAATATGCTAAGGAATTTACTGTTATCCAGAAATCTAAACTAAGTGGAAAGAATACATTTAAAGAAATTAAAAACTATGTAATAGTTGTCTTAAGATATACTTTCAAAAGTGCAAAGTGGATCAGAACATATTTGGAAGGTATCCTAACACAAATATGTACAATAATTTAATGAAGCATCCTTCTAAGATACATAAATATATACATGCATTTTTATAAATATATATTTATAAAGAGAGAGAGGAAGAGAGAGAAGGGAGAGAGAGAGAGAGAGAGAGAGAGAGAGAGAGAGAGAGAGAGAGAGAGAGAGAGAGAAATACTTAATATTTTTGGTCCTAAATAAGGAAGGGTATGGATAAATATTATCAGAGCCCACTATCAATAAGTTAGAAACCCGCAGAACCTATCTTCCTTCGATAACTAGACATCACATCATTGAGTGGTCATAAGGTCTGATAACAGGAATGCATCACTGAATTTCTCAAATATAATTAAAAGAGTCTCTTATTAGACTAAGTAAGTGAATGAGATCCAAGAGTAGCACTAAAAATTCTTCCATAAATGACACCTACATAAACCCAGTCAACAAAATATAGACTAGAAAACTTTGAACAAAAGTTCAACTTAGGCAAATTTGTTTATGGAAGATGAATGTTTTGTGATAGTAATTTATGAGCAATTCATTGCTATAAATCATATGGAAATAGCTCCTGGATTTAGTGCTTAATCTAGATTGTGCAAAGAAATGGTTAAGAAAAAAACTGTGCAACACAACAGTGTAGGCTGAAAAAAAAATTAGCACCTATTGAATATTCAGGAAGAGGTGGCTAAATTTGTACATCAAAAGCTTGCTATCATTCATGGCTAGACAAATAATAAAATTTGGATACAACAAATATAAAATCAAATATCCTTAAGAATTTCATTATTAAATTTTATTGGATGCAAAGAATCATCACAATCCAAATTGTTGTCCATAATCACCTCAGCATAACAAGGATGAACCAAAACTTCAGAATTACATTTATAATAGATATTGCAAGCCAAAATATTCATAATTTCAAGCCTACTGGAACAAAAATTCTCAAAATATAATGATAAAAGAAATAAAAAACACTTGGAAAAAGGATGAGGTATATATTATCTCTGTCATTCTGGTTGCCATTGAAATGTATCAAGGATACTTTCAAAGAGCCTATATAGAAGATTCCCTTTTACCTATATACTAATGAAATTTATTTAATTAATCTATGCAACAATCTGCAGAAGAGTAAATGTGAAAGAATAATAACAGTAGAGAGATCTGTTCCAGAGCCAATTTTTGTCTCCCACTGAAAAAAAATGAGAATAAGGTGGCGATGATGATGTTCAGGTGCCAAAAGTTGTTATTTTATCCACCTATTCAGGAATCTGAAGAACTATTTCTATATGAGTAATGTAAAATATGAAAAATGATATGACTATTAGTAGCAACAGCAACGGCGGTCACAGTTAATGTATAATACTTTAAGGTTTATAAATTGCTTTTTTTATTTATTTCCTTTGAGTTTCACTTCAACTATGAGAGGGTGGATATCACAGCTACATCAATTTTTAAGTTTTAATAACTTCAGAAAAAATAAATTCTTTAAACTGATAAAACATTTGAAAATTTATTAAAAACTTTAAAATATTGATATATCTTGCTAAAATTCAGCATAACCATTGTCTTATGCTACATATCAGTCCAGTTTATTTTTGAACTTTATAAAACCAAATGTAGTGTTCGCTATTTATTAACTCAAGGAATAATTTTTGTAATTCCAGCCTTAAGATCTTTATATAATGATTTTTGATGTATACATTATAGTTTTGATATGTCTTACAAGATGAAATCTATTGATGATAGTAAGATGAATGAGACAGACAAACAAGAGTACCTTTTTCTAATGGTCTACTGGTCTAAGAATGTGTTATCAAGAAACAGATGCATGTACAATGCATAATGACAGAGTGCCCTTTCTTGTTAAAATTAAAATTTTTTAAAAGATTATTTGAATTCCATGAAAGTATATAAAAATAAACTTTCAAGTAATTAAACTTTCAAATCAATTTTGTAAGTTTTATATATGTTTATATATTTTGTAAGTTGTATATATATTCTTTGAGTTGTATATATTTCAGAAATAAGATATTTCTGAAATTATTATAGTTTTAAATTGCACTAAGACTTTGAGGACACCTTTACTTTATATATTGCTTTTAAAAACCTTGAAATACTTACATATATAAGGCATTATTACCCCCATTTTACAGATGAGGAACTAAGGTAGAAAGAGGCAAAGAAATGCTAAAAGTTACATGGCTATTATGGAACAGGTGAGAAACTTTTTTTTTTTTTTAAAGAAATAGCCCTTGTTCTCAAGAAGCTTATCATTTTCCTTTAAAAATACATAGATTCTAGTTGTTATCTCTACTGATATGCTAGATCCTCTGCACATTAAATATGTTTAATGAAGTTTGTAAAGAAGGATATGAAACTTGAAACATTTATTGCATACGAGCACCCTGATCCTTCATGGCCACTGACCAAACAGTAATGGAAAATGAGGCCCAAGGAATACAATTTCATCAACGCAGTGAAATCTGTTCTCCTATATATATAAACCTCATGTGTTGGCTTTGGCAACAGTTACATACTTTGTCATTTCAATAAAGTTCCTGAAATTGACTGGATATCTCTCGCTTCACAGGAAAACATCTGCAAGCATATTTATCTGGCTTTAAATGAGAAGAGTTTTATTATTTCAAATGACACATTGGAGGTATTTATTTGTTCTTACATTAAACGTTATTAGCCTATCAAAATCTCTGGACACATGTACATAATTAAAACATCGTTTATAAGTTTAAAAATATACTAACCAAAGAACCACAGCTCCCACTACCTTTAAAGATTAACATTGTACTATTGATAGAGTTTTCTCTGGTAGGACAAGAACTGGTACTTTAAAGGTGTTTTTTTTTTTTTTTTTAGAAATCTGGCCCAAACGTTCCACCATATGTGTACGCTTAAACCTGACTGAACACATTATCTTTTCACCTTCAGCCATTGCAAAAAAAAACTGCAAAAAGAAACTCAATCAAAAACATCAAAAAAGTTTCACGCCCACCTCCAGAAACCTGGAGTTGGAAAATGTCAGTAGAGCTTGATATTAAGCATTTGCAAAGACATGACCATCTGCAAAATATTCAACAGCAAAGTTGAAAAATATTTCTCTTACTCACAAATTAAATGAAGTGAGATTAGTTTCGACATCACTGTATGGTAAAGCTTATATGACTTTTCTTGAAGTTTCAGACTTTTCTAAAGTGAAAGCAATTGAAAAAGAGATTTGAGCTACATTCAGTCATCTTACTTGCTCAGATAGACTTAAATGTGCCATAAAAGAAAGACTACTGGAAACTAGGAAACTTGCTTTCTAATCCTGGCTTTGTCATCAATATTGGTCAAGGCCCTTGACTACATTGTACATCAGGTTTATGTGAAACTCATAGATTTGTATAAATAGTTTCAATTAAATCAACAAGTTTTTATTTAAGTACTATTGTGCCCAAGATCTAGCCAGTAATGTAAAGACAAGGAATTTCGTAGTAAAGTAGGTGGATCTTAAATTGAGAAAGATTTCCTCTAGAAGGTAATGTATTGTAGAAGGCTGAATATTGAAAGAATCTAAAGATTCTAAGATAGTCTATCCAAGATAGATTTTGCCAGATGCCCGAGGTAAAAGACTGAATGTTAAGCTCTGAGAATAAAAAGCACGTCAGTTCATCAAGAATATAAAATGTCTTAAGGGGAATAACATGAAATAACTCTATAAAGGATGGCTTCAGTCAGACTGTGAAGGCCTTTACTACCAAGTTAGGTTATTTGTATTTTATGTTATGATGAGGAGATACTGTAAATTCTTGAAATGCAGAGTAATATGATGAGTGTAGTGCTTTAGGAAGATTATTTGGTAATTTGTGGATAGAATAATTGGGGGAAAGAAACCAGAAGATTAACATCCCATTAAGAGGTTAGTGCGATAGTCCAGATGAAGGGTGACAAAGGCCTGTACATGACTGATGATTATGGGTGTGGAAAGAAAGCAATAAATGAGAAAGACATTGAAGAAGTAGAATTAACAAGATTTTGCAACTAGGTAGATAGAGGGAATCAAAAAGATGGAAGAGATAAGAATGTCTCCATAGATATAAGCTGTAGGGAATAGAAAAATAGTGTTTCTTCAACACAAACAGGGACATTTTGGGAAAAGATGGGATTAATGAAAATAACTAAATTCTGATTTTCATATGTTAAGTTTGAAATGTCTATGGAATATCAAGGTAAAATATTCAGTAGATAGTGATATAGAACTAGAGCTCAGATAATAGATTAGAGTATAGATTTACACAGAGATGATATCAACCTATGGTTTATATTGAAGAGAAAAGATAACAAAAGAAGAGATGGATGATCAGGCAGAGCCTTGGGATATATTCATTGTTAGGAGTTTCTCACACATAATATGCCAGAAAAAATACTCAGAAAATTAGGAGAACAAGAAAAAAACATCACCATGTAACAAAAATTATCCTTTTTACTTCCCATGATCTTCCTATGCCATTTGGTCATAAACACTTCCTTTATACATAGATCTGACAGGTAAATGTTTACATGCTTCTTTAATTTATTTATTATATCACCCTTTGTTTCAAAATCTTGTGCCCATTTTGATCTGATCTTGATATACTATGTAAGATGTTAGTCTATGTCTAGTTTTCTCTGAACTGTCATTAGTTTTCTCAACAGGTTTTGTCAGATGCATAGTTTTTGCCCCAAGGCTTGGATCTTGGATGGGTTTATAAAACATTAGATTACTGTGGTTCTTTACTACTATGTATTGTGTACCTAATCTATTTTAGTGTTCCAATACTATATTTCTTTTTTTTTCTTGTTTATGTTTATCAGGTGATTTTTAAAAATATTTATTGTAATAGTATGCTATTTTTTTCAATTACATGTAATGATGGTTTTCAATTTTTACTTTTGTAAGATTTTAAGTTCCATTTTTTCTCTCTCTCCTATGCCTCACCCTCCCCATGATAGCAAGAAATATGACATTGGTTTTATGTATATATTCATTTTTAAATATATTTCTATATGAGGATTCATATTGGGAAAGAAAAATCAGAACAAGAGGGAAAAACCACAAAAAAAAAAAAAAGGAAAAAAGTGAAAATAGTATGCTGCAACCCACATCCAATCTCCATAATTCTCTTTCTGCATGTAGATAGCACTTTCCATCTAAAGTTTACTGTAATTGCCTCAGATTCTTGAATTGCTGAGAAGAGCTAAGGCTATCATTGTTGATCATCACACACTCTTGCTATTTCTATGTATACAATATTTTCCTGGTTTTGCTCTCTTTGATCAGCATCAGTTCATATAAACCTTTCCAGGCTTTTCTAAAAATCATCCTGTTCATTTTTTATAGAACATTCAATTGTTTTCATATATCACTCATTCAGCCCTTCTAATGGGCACACACACATTTTCCAGTTTTTATCACCACAAAAACAACTGCTACAAACATTTTTTGCACATGTGGGTCCTTGTCCTTCTTTATGATCTCTTTGGGATAAAGACCCAGTAGTGCTATTACTGGATCAAAGGGTATGCATATTTTTATAGCATAGATCCAAATTGCTCTCTAGAATAATTGGATCAGTTCATAAATCCACCAACAATGAATTAGTTTCTCAGTTTTCCCACATCCCCTCCAATATCTATCATATCTTTTTTCTGTCATCTTAGCCAATCTGATAGTTATGAGGTGGTACCTCAGAGTTCTTTTAATTTGTATTTCTCTAATCAATAGCAATACTGGATTTCTTAGCTAGAAATAGATTGATTTGATGATTACTGGAGTATCTTGATAGCTAAGGAGAAATATCCAGAATCATCACCAGTATTAAAGGCTGCAAATAAAGGTTGAATAAAAGTCATCCAATTTGTTTATGAAGAGATATTGGTTATCTTGATGAAAGTAGTAGAAGAGTCAGTAAGCACAGAACTTTTTCTAAGGAGTTCAGGATTTCATCTGTGAAAAATAAAAGAGAAATTGGATATTAATTTTTGGAAGTGGAGTTAGAGGAAGAGGAGAGAGAGAGAGAGAGAGAGAGAGAGAGAGAGAGAGAGAGAGAGAGAGAGAGAGAGAGAGAGAGAGAGTCAGAGAGAGAGAACAATAGAACTTCTGATTAGATAAGAGGTTATAGTCTTAGATTAATGTCCTACAGAGATATAATTTACTTCGAAAGATTTGGGATTTCATTAGCATGGCCATGTTCTCCAACAGACAATAGTCCCTCTACATCTCAGTAGTTAGTGCTTGTGAATTTTGTGCCTATCAGATAATGACCAAATTTTCCCAAAACTTCTCAAAATGTAGCGAGGTAGGCCTTCTGTAGCAGACATAAATAGTCCCTTTGAAGCTTAGTAGAACCTATAAAAACACAGCTATTAAACATTCAAGGCCATTGTAATAATGAGGAACTGGAGTAAGGCTTTAGTGCATCTACTAACAAATATTATTAATGACTGTGACTATGTTGTAACAGTCATAGTTTCTGCCCAGAAGACTTCAGCAGTCCTTGAGGACTAGTAAATGAAGCTGATCCTTAGCATATTTGGCGCGAAAACCAATTTTTTTTTTCCCTTGGGGACTTGGAGTTTCAACTATATCATATAATGTTTTATTGAAAGATCATCCTCACATTACTATTTTAAAAAATTATATCACTTTGTGTTTATGTAACTAGGAAGGCAGAACAGTTGCTCTCTGGATCTGATGCTAACAACATTAGCCAATATTTCAGCAAATAAATGTAGAGAAAACCTGGATCTTTGGGTGCTATTAATATTGTTAATTACAGTTATAATTGAGAAGTGTGTTTGGAAGGAGGAAGAACAGGAAATCCAGGTGAGACTTCTTTGTGACCAAGCACATAGTCATCTAGATGTCTCTGTTTTATCTCTTGCTCTTACTACATTACTGTTTTTCATATATTTCAAAGATAGTTAAGTGGTACACTAGATAGAACCTCAAGGCTAAAGTCAAGAACACTGTTCAAATCTGGCCTCAGACACTAAGAAGTTGCATTGCCCTGGGCAACTCTTTTAGCCTCTGTTTATTTATATTTTCTCTTCTGTAAAATGAAAATAATGATAGCACCTTCCTCTCCAGCATTGCAGTGAGTATCAAATGAAATAATAATTGAAAAGTGCTTAGCACAGCCTGGCACAAAGTAGGTGCTATATAAAATTTAACTAATAATAATCATTATGATATATTATTATAATGATGCTATTTCCTTCCTGAAAGTTTTTATGACAAGTCTTGAATGAAGACTAGTATTAGTAACATGCTATAGTTTATTTATTACCACAATTGTCCTTTCAGTTATCACAATTTTAATTCTTCATTTAATTCTTCCATTATTCTCAAATATATAACATTACCAGAAGAACATTAATGTTAAAAATCTTCAGGTTTGTGCCAGTGAGAAGTTTGGGATAGTTGAATGTGCTGCACAATTTCTAAAATCCAATCTAACTCATTATCCTCTTTTTATTCCATTTTGGACCTATTTCATTGTCCATTTATTGTGGACATGTGCATCTATATATATATATTCAATATTTTTGTACAGATGGATAAATCCACTGGGCAATCCATTCTACTGCATGTCTAGGCAACCCTAATTTTTTATTCATTTATTTTCTCTTATGTGGAGTGTCGTAGGACTTAATGCAATATGCAGATGGGAATATTGGGAAGATTTCTGGAATGCTTATTCCATTACAACTATGCACAGAAAGTTTTCCATGACACTGGAAGATACCTTCAGCAAACATCATTAAACAAAAAAATATGGATTATGATTACCTTGAATTTACTTTGCATACAACATTGAAGATCTTTTACTATTTAAGGTGTGATACAAATGTTTATATATTATAATTAATATAATAGCTTGTATTTTATGTACTGCTTTTATGTTTGCAAGACATTTATTTTATCCTTATAATCAATCCTTCAACGTAGGTGACACTATTATCACTCTTTTAAATATAAGGAAATTGAAGCAGATGAGTTTAAATGACTGACCCAGAGTCATACAGTTAGCAAACATTTGAGACCAACTTTGAACTTAGGTTTTTTTTTTACGATAGGTTCATTGCTCTGTGTTGCCTCTATAAACACAGGAACTTTAGCATTATTGACTGCATGTGAGAACTAATCAGAAGCATCTGAAGGTCAGGCAAGAACAATGAGCGTTACCATCTGTTTCTCTATCTAAGCAGACCCAGTGTGTGGATTTAGAGTTTTTTTTTCCTACTACCTAAGATGGGAGAAAATTAAGCTGTTTTTTTTTTTTTTTTTTTTTTTTTTTTTTTTGTTTGTTTTTCTGTTTTGTCTTCCATGTTTCACTATCAAGCTGGGGATTATCTTGCTTTAATTCTACTGTCTATCCAAGTAACATTTAAAAAAAATAAGATTTTTTTTTATATCTTTTGTTTTTAAATGACTTACATTTCTCAATGAATATCCTTTCCCTTCTTTCTAGAAAGACCTTCTTTATAATTAAAATAAAGATAAACAAGTTAAGAGGAAAATCTAATTTTAAGTGTACTGTTCCATATCTATAATTTCCATAGTATTTCCGAGTCTTCATCACATTACTCCTGCTCTCTGGTCGTCATCTTCATTTTCTAACCACTAGAAGACTATGTTTCTGATCCCTTGGCTCTGATAAGAGAGCTTTTTGCCTTATGTTGTTGAGGCCTAGACCTATTCCTGACATCTATTGTCCATCCCACACTTCTCCTTTCCAGTTGTACTTCATTAACTGTTTTCTGCCAAAAAAATATAACATTCTTGAAGGTAGAGAATGTTTTTAGTATTTGTATCCTTACTGTTTAGTGAGGTATTTGGGACATAGTAAATACTAAATATATGCTTTCTTTCTAGCTTTCTTTCTATCTTTCTTTCTCTCCCTTTCTCTCTCTCTCTCTCTCTCTCTCCCTCTCTCTCTCTCTCTCTCTCTCTCTCTCTCTCTCTCTCTCTCTCTCTCTCTCTCTCTCTCTATCTCTCTCTCTCTCTCTCTCTCTCTCTCTTCCTCTCTCTCTATTTCTCTCTCCTTCTCTCTTTCTCTCTCTTCTCTTCTTTCTTTCTCTTTTTTCTCTCTCTCTCTGTCTCTTCTCTCACAGAGCAATAATATCCCAGTATATCCCAGTACTACAACATATTTATTAATTCTCTAACCGATTGTCCTTATAATGTCTGTTCCTTTATTTTGAGGAGTAAATTCTTGCTAGCATCATACAGTGAGTAGTCATGCCCTTAAGAAACGAGGAAAGGCAGCAATGTGATAATTTGGGAACAAAAGAGAAATGGTGATGATGATGACTATTATTATTATAATCTTAACTACGTAGTTAGCAAATGGAATTTCCTGTTTTTACCACCTCTGACAGCCACCTCTGCCTTACCACCCTTCTGGCTCCATTGTCCTTTCCATCTGTTCCACTGACATTTATGACACTCATCAAACATTTGTTTTCAGACCTTTCCAAATTTAAATATTATCTGTTCTTTTTGTGCTTGCTCAGATTTTGCTCCTAATAAGATGATAACTGAGGGCAATATTTTAAGTCTTAAGCTTAGCCTGATGTTTCTAAGGACATGGTGGGTAATAAATGCCTCAAAATGTTCATGTTTATGGTGGGAAAAGTGTTTTATTGTATGTGAGCATGTGTGTCCTGATATATCATACTTAATTAATAAAGCTATCAGTCAATTAGATTATTTTTCTTTTTTGTACACAATGACATATCTTTATGAACACAAACATTCATATAACTTTAAAATAAATAGAAGTGATTTCAATGAGAATATTCATATGGAATAATTTAAATATTTTATAAAATTTAGCAAAAATAATATCTCGTGTGTGTGTGTATGTGTGTGTGTGTATACAGATGCCTCCAAGATTAGATTGTCAGTCTGACAGTATAAGCTCTTATGTGTTGTTAAGTTTCATCTTTTGTAAAAATCCACTTCAACAAACATCTACCAAGTACTACATGTAAAGCCTATTATCTTCAAAAGAAATTCATTCTATTTGGAGATGATTCTAATTGTTAGGAAATTATTTTTTTCTCCTTACTGTGAGCCAAAATTTTGCACTCTACAATTTCCATTCATTACTATAAATTTTGCCTTTCAAATACCTGAAGAAAGCTATTCACCTTTTCCAAATTCCTCTTTTTTTTTCTCCCAGGTCAAAAAAAAATTTGGTTCCTTATACTGTTACTCACATTGCATAATATGAAGAACCCTTTTCCCCTGTGGACACCCTCCAGGTCATCAATGTTATTTCTAAAATGTGTTGTGGAGATTTAAACATGATACTCTGGAAATGACCTTATTAAGGGAGGGGAGTCTGGGCCTATCACCTTCCTCATACTGAACATTGTACTTCCCTTAATGGAACTACAGAATTGCTTTAGCAATTTTTGGTTATCATAATATAATGTTGACTTATATTGAATTAAAGATCCATTAAAAATCTGCAAATGGTCCCCAGATGTACTATGACCATCTTCCATCTTAAACTCCTCACATTGATATTTTGAATGCAAAGGTAGATATTACATTTATCTCTACTAAATGTTATTTGTTGTGTTATCTATAAAATGCTTAAGCTATTATCCATACCATTTTATTGTCTTTGCAAAAGCTAGGATGATGATGATGATGATGATGATGATGATGATGATGATGATGATGATGATGGTGATGATGGGAGAGGGAGATGAGAGGTACAACCCAGATTAGGTTGTTCATCTGAAAGTATAATGTTTTCTTCACTGTTTAGTTTCATGTTTTCTTGGACTTCAGGTCAACAAATATTTATTAATTGCCTAAGTCAAACACATGCCACTTTTTGGATAATTCTAATTTCTGAAAGCATTTTCTTTATATTGTGAGCTAAAATCTGATTTGCTGCAATCTTTGCTTATATTGTTTTTCATTCTATTCTTCAAATACCTGAAGAAAGCTATCCTCTTATCTTCCTCCCCCAATTCAAGTAATTACTAAAATATTAAACAAAATACTGGTAGGGAACAGATGCCTGGGACATTTTACTAGTGATATCTTTTTATGTGGACAGTGACCCATTAATTACTACCATCTCCAAATCCATCTCCTTTTGCTATCGTTTTGCCCACATTTTTCTACCTTACTAACAAAGATAGCATAAGAACTGTTGGTGAAGTTGTGAACAGATTTATCCATTCTGGAGAGCAATTTGGAACTATGATCAAAGGGCAATAAAACTGTTCATACCCTTTGATCTACCAACACCACTGCTGGTTTATATTCCAAAGATATAAAAAAAGGCAGAAGGGACCTATTTATTTAAATATTTGTAGTAAATTTTGTGGTGTCTGAGAATTAGAAACTGAGAGATACCCACTAATTGCTGAATAATTAAATAACTATGTATATGATTGTGATGGAATATTATTGAGTTATAAGAAATGACCAACAGGATGATTTCAGAAAAACCTGGAAAGACCTATATGAACTGATACAAATTGAAGTAAATAGAACCAAGAGAATGTTGTACACAGTAATAGCAATATTGTATGATAAATTGTGATTGACTTAGCTATTCTCATTAATACAATTATCTAAGACATACCCAAAGGACTAATGATGGAACATACAATCTGCCTCCAGAAAAAGAACTGATATTGTTTGGAGACAGACAGCAGCATGCCATTTTTACTCTCTTTCTTTCACTTGTTTTCTTTTATTTGAACCTTCTTGTAAAAAAATGACTAATATGCAAAGACAGGATTGCACATGTATAGCCTGCATCTGATTGCTTACTGTCTCAGAAAGGGTGGTAGGGGAGGGAGAGATATTGGGGAAATATACATATGTATAAGCATACATATATGCATTTATTATAATGTATATATATATACATATATCCATCTGTTTATCTATCTATTGTACCAACAAAGATAGCATAAGGTGTTTCATAGAATAATTGATTGTCAGAGTTGTAAGGTATTTCAGAAACTATCAAATCAGGGATTTGCTGGAAAATGTTTAATAACTAGCTCTACAGAAATATATACAAGACATTTTAAAGTTTAATAGGCCTAATTGGCATTTTATTTATCACTTTCTTAAGTCAGAATTCAACAAATAATATGCTAAGTTTTATTTTATAGCAATTGCTAATTTCTGAGCCGTATATGACCACACTGCAAACTTAACAATGAGCTCATACAAATTGGTACAAGTTAGCTCTAGCCTATCACTGATCTATTCTGATCTGAAAAAGGAACCCTTGTACAGCATACCATTGTCATTTATTCTTTGCTTAAAATCTTCCATTGAGATAAATCTATTATATCCCATTTCTACTTTTAAAATCCTATTACAAAAAATTTTCCTTATGTTGAGCCTAAATCTGCTTCTTTGCATCTTCCATCTTTTGCTCCTAATCCTGCCCTATATGGAATAATATGACAACATTTCATCATATGCTTTCCCAAATTTTAGGCAAATTATTTCCATATAATTTCTCTGTTATCCATTATACACATGAGGGACAACATATACAAATATATGGAGAAAAGCTTGGCTGGAAGATAGAATACACAAATGGTAGTAATATGAAATGAGGCTGGGAAAATTGCTTGGAGCCAGATTGCACTGGCCTTTAAATCCAGCCAGTGGATTTTAAAAATGTAAACCTATATGCATCTGGGACATACATAAGATTTCAGAGCCTGAGACTGACATGGTTATATCTATGTATAATAAAAGATGATTTTGTAAGTAATTGGATTTATAACTTGACTTTTGTAAATAATTATTTGGAAAAGTGATTAAGTCAGTGATGTAAAGTAAGATGCTACTATGATAATCTAGGTGAGAAGTTGTAAAAGCTTAAACTAGAATGGAAATATTGCAGAAAATAAAGGATGTATGAAATACATTGTAAAAGTAGATTTACCAGACTTTGTAACTGATTAGATGAGGAAAATTTGCATAATTGGGAATATTGAGAGAAAAAAGAAAGTTGAAAGAGTAGAAAAGTTTAGATGAAGTCAGTTTTAGACAAGTGTCAGGGAGCTGTTTTGGTAGAGATGTGCCATAGACAATTGATGATATGGAGCTAGATGGAATTTGGAATAGAGATAAGCAGAATTTTGTCATGAACAACATAAACATGATAACTGAATCCATGAGAGATTATGAAACAAGAGAATGTAAAAGAGGGCAATAAACCATTGACAGAGACCATAGAAAAACTTTGCAGTAGTCAAGAGAACCAAGAGTAAATATTGTAATAAAACAATAAGAGGTGGCATTTCAGAAGAAAGTACTGTCCAGAAAAGGACCCATTTGAATATATAGTGAACCCAGGTAGATGATAAGTGAAGGCAGTAATGTTAGAATTAGAGAACATGATGGAGTCAGGGAATTTAATTTAGAGTCATGACAAGTTCAGGAGAAATAAAACAAAAACAGGGAAAGCAGCTAAGTGAGAAGGTGATCCCTGATAATTTCTAGTTAGTACTTTCTTTGCAATTTACAGTTAGTAACAAGAATTAGTTTCTGGAACTCTTTACTGATACTTTAAATGCAAATCAGTCTTTGTCCATTGACCAACTAATGGATTTCCTATTGGATGAATTGAACCATATAAATCTTTAGTTTCTTATTATAAATGAAATTTAGGCAGTGGTGCAATAGTTATGCTACTTGTGAAGAGTCTCTCTGTTAAAGTAGAAGATCCAGTTAAAGCAGAAACAATTTATTATTGGAATCATATTCAAAGTCTTCTTGGACCCAGAGTCAGGAAGAACTGAGCTTAAATTTAGCCTTGGACACTAGCTACTCAATCCTGGACAAATCCCTTAAACTTTTGTAAATGAGAGTTTTCTCGTCTGTAAAAGGAGATTATAATAGCAGCAATATCCTAGGTTTGTTGTGATGATCAAACGAGATAAAATTTTAAAAATATTTTGTAAATCTTAAGGGTTTGTTTAAATGATAGCTGTGATTATTTTAATATATGGCATATTTCAGCATGTCAGAATATAATGAAATTGTGAATTCTTGCCATTAAAAAGACAAAAGGAAGTTAAAGCTAAATGACTTATGGGTTCAATTTAAGCAAATAAAGAAATTGACAGAGTTTTATTTATTTATTCTGAGGCAACAAGAAAAATTGTTTTCTAGGGACACTTGGACATTTCTCGTAGCATTGGTTATGAGAAACATTTTTAAAGTTTAGAATGAAGATTAATGGTGTTTATATGCCAAATTCTGTTACAAAGGATAAGAGTTGAAAACCCCACAAAACCTTCAGATTGCATAAATGTATACCTTAATATTTGGCAATATAAAGGTAATCATCAGATAGGAAGACAAAAAGTAAATTTAGAAAGCATCATTCAGAAGTAAGAATTGAAAGTGATCAAGTGCTTGTGAACTTCAGACAAATATCATATCTCTTTACTATAAATATTTTCTTAAAGAATGTAATTAGGAGGTAGTGGACTTGTAAAACATTGAATGGCATAACAAAATTATATTCGAACACACGGGAAATAACTTTTCACTGATGTAGAATTTATTTCCGTATTAGATGGGTTTTTATCTTGAATCATTGTATTATTTTTAATAATTTATTTTATTTTTAATACACATTTCTTTATGAATCATGTTGGGACAGAAAAATAAGAAAAAATGGGAAAAACCATGGGAAAGAGAAAAAAATCAGAAAAAAGAAGTGACTACAGCATGAATTGATTTACATTCAATCTTTACCCTACTTTTTAGAATGCATCAGATAGTGTTTTCTATCCAAAGTTTATTGGGATTGCTTCTCATGTATTAACTATTTAAACACATTCAGACCATAAGTTTGAGGAGGCTAAGATCAAAGTCAATACCACCTTAGAATAAGTGGGGGAAATTTTGAAAAGGTAAAGCAATTATAATAGTGCCAACCTTGACTTATTAAAATAAAGTATTACCATAGAAAATTCCTATAAAAAATAGGAAATGGATAAAGAACTGACTTGGTCACAGTCAATTATCATTCCTTTTTTATACATTTTTTGTTAAATATTTCCCAATTATATGAAAAAGAATTATTAACAAACATTCTTGTTAATTTTGAGTTTGAAATTCTGTCCTCTTTTATCTCTCCTCCTTTCTGGAAAAGGCAAGCACTATGATTTCAATAATTGCATTTGAGGTCATGCAAAATGTGTTACTGTATTAGCCATGATACAAAAGAAAACATTCACAAAAATAAAATGATAAAAAATTAAAAAAAAAAAGATACACTTCAATTTGCATTCAAAGATCATCAGTTCTCTCTTTAGAAGTGTGTAACATTTTTCTTATGGGTATTCTGAAACTGTCTTTGATCACTACCTTGATGAGAGAAACTAAGTCATTCAGTTAGTCATCCTTACAATATTGCAGTTAGTGTATATGATATTCTCCTGTTTCTGCTCACTTCACTTTGTGCGAGTTTATATAAGTCTTCCCATGTTTTTCTGAAATAGTGTTGCTCATGATTTCCTATAGCACAATAACATTTCATCACAATCATATGACACAACTTGTTCAGCAAGTCCTCAATCAATGGTCATGCCCTCAGTTTCTAATTCTTTGCCATGATAAAAAGAGCTAATGTATATGTACATATATATATTATATGCATATATATACACATACATACATATACACACACACATATATATATATCTACATATATATATATACATATATATATATATATATATATATATATATTTACTTGCAAATATATTCCCCCCCTCTCTTTTTTTTTTGGTCTCTAGGAAACAGACCTAGCAGTAGTATTGTGGGGTCAAAGGATATACAAACTTTTTTAGTTCTTTAGCCTTAATTCCAAATTTTTCTCCTAAATTCAACTATCTTCTCTTAAGGAAATTTAATTGATTTGAATTGTCACATTAAGAAGATTAAAAGACCTTTAAATAAGTAGAACAGACAAGATTTTATCACATGGAGAGATACAGTGATCAACATCTACCTCAAGAATATAAACTTTATATAGTAATACAAAATTAGAATAGGATTTAGAATATCAATATAATTAAGAATAGAAAATATGAAAATATACAGATGATGAAAGGAAATTATAATAGCATATTTTTTCAAAATAAGAATTGTAGAAAGAAAAGAAGTCTACAGAGTTTGCCAAGAGAACTGTCAGATGATTCTCAAGGCAAATAAGTTTAAAACTAGAAGTAGCACAATATTAGCTAAGAAAGGAAAAAGCTCTTTGAAATTTTATAAGACATTATTTGCTCTATCAGTGGTAGTAGAATAACTCCTTCTGGAATGTAACATTATAATTTTCAATACAGTCTAAAAATAGTGGGATTTTTAGCACTATCTAATCCCATTTACTATGATCTTATAGAAACAGAAGTGGGTTAAGAGCTGTTTCACAATTTTCTTTGTTCTTTGACTTTTAATGAAAAAGAAATTCATGGCTTAGTGGCCAACTTATAGATGAAGAACCTCTCTATACTTACTTAGGAGAATCCACTTAAAGAAGACATAATCTATTATTGGTATCATGCTCAGATTTTTTTTCAGTCTAGGATAACTGACCTATGTTCCATTGATATAACTTTTAATATCTTAACCAGGTCACTTTCCTTTTAAATTTTTTATTATTATATATTTTTATTTACAGAACATATGCATGGGCAATTTATTCAACATTGACCCTTGCACAACATTCTGTTTCAAATTTTCTCCCCTTTCCCCCCAGCTCCTCCCCTAGATGGCAGGTAGTCCAATACATGTTAAATATGTTAAATTATATGTTAAATCCAATATATGTATACATATTTATACAGTTATCTTGCTGCACTAGAAAAATCAGATCTCGAAAGAAAAAAAAACTTAAGGAAAACAAAAATTCAAGCAAACAATAACAGAAAGAGTGAAAATGTTATGTTGTAGTCTCCACTCAATTCCCATAGTCTTTTCTCTGGGTGTAGATGGCTCTCTTCATTACTGGACTGGTTTGAATCAACTCATTGTTGAAGAGAGCCATGTGCATCAGAACTGATCATAGCATAGTTTCATTCCAACCATGTTACTTTTATTCCATGATGATGCCTGAAGGTCATTGAGGAAGCTTTCTGTACTGTAATAGTAAAGAAATAACATAACTTAAATGACTAAAAAAAAAAAAAAACTTCAAAAAAAATTTAACTCTAAAACACAAATGTGGTCTATGCTAAATGTAGTTTCACTCCAATTAAATTTGTGTCTTGAAAAATCATTGAGTCATTTGTATAAAATGCCTTCATCCATTCAGTACAAAACTAGAAATTAGAAGATCTAATTACTAGTCTTTTAAGAGTAGACTAACTAACTGCCTAATGATCTTGGACAAATGACCAATTTATTGAGCTCTCAGTTTCTTCACATACAAATGGAGAAACTTATGCTACAGTCTATTCTAGTTATTCTAGTTCATTCTATTCTTTCAGGTCTTTCCTAGACATATAGATTTTTATCTACTGCATAATAAATCTTAAATAATTCTAATACCAGTTGCATTATTTAAATTAAAAAATTAAACATGAGGCAAAACCATTTGCTTTTGTCTTTGTTTGGATAAATTAAAAAATGGAGGAGATCCTCTTTTCATTCAAAAAATACAGTGTGTTAGTACCAGAAACAGAAATAAAAAAGATAAATTGAGATTTTCAAGATTATGAAAAACTGCCAAAATGGGGGGCAGCCAGACAACAAGTTGATTACAGCACTGAAACTGACCTGGCCTCATTCATACATTTACTATTTGTGAACCTGGGCAGACTGCTTATCTTTTTTTTTTTTTTTTTGCTCAGTTTCCACATTTGTAAAATGAGCCAGAAAAGGAAATTCAAACCATGCTAGCACCTTTCAGACATGACTGAAATGACTGAACAACAATCTCTTATTGTCATTTAAATTCTGGGAGACAAATATTTTTTAAAATTAGATATCTATGGTATCTGTGGTTATTCTTATTTCTGTATAATTTTGCAATTTATTTAATAAAAAGCATAAATTCCCAAGTAAGATCAGATATTAATTCTATGAGAACTTTATATTTTATGAGAATGGGTTCTCCTTACATTGATGGAGATTATAATGCTCCAAAGATAGTTGATGGTATTCAACACATTGCCTTAACCAAAAAATAAATTCATCTCATATCCAACTTGATGACATTCTTTTTTAAACTGACCTAGATTGGTTGTATGATTAAAGACATGTGGTCCATAAAATGATTCATCTTGCTTTCAGCCATTTGAGGGAGACTCTTAAAGACATATCACTTATTTGAAGGCTCATAAGATCATAGGATTCAGCCAAAAAAGAACTAGAGATCATTATTGATCACAAAATAGAAAATTTTTATTATATCAAGTTAAAAAGCTTTTTTTTTTTACAAACAAAACTAATGCAGACAAGATTAGAAGGAAAGTAATAAACTGGGAAAACATTTTTATAGTTAAAGTCTATAATAAAGGCCTCATTTCGAGAACTGACTCTAATTTATAAGAAATCAAACCATTATCCAATTGATAGATGGTCAAAGGATATGAGCAGACAATTTTCAGATGAAGAAATTGAAACTATTTCTGGCCACAAGAAAGGTGTTCCAGATCATTATTGATCAGAGAAATGCAAATTAAGACAACTCTGAGATACCACTACATACTTCTCAGATTGGCTAGGATGACAGGAAAAGATAATGTTGAATGTTGGAGGGGATGTAGGAAAACTGGGACACTGATGCATTGTTGGTGGAATTGTGAATATATACAACCATTCTGGAGAGCAATTTGGAACTATGCTCAAAAAGTTATTAAACTCTGCATACCCTTTGATTCAGCAATGTTACTACTAGGCTTATATCCCAAAGACATCTTGAAGAAGGGAAAGGGATCCATATGTGCAAAAATGTTTGTGGCATCCCTGTTTGTAGTGGCTAGAAATTGGAAATTGAATGGATGCCCATCAATTGGAGAGTGGCTGAGTAAATTGTGGTATAAGAATGTTATGGAATATTCTTGTTCTGTAAGAAATGACCAGCAGGAGAATTTCAGAAAGGCCTGGAGAGACTTACATGAATTGATGCTGAGTGAAATGAGCAGGACCAGGAGATCATTATATACTTCAACAACAATACTATATGATGATCAATTCTGATTAATGTGGCCATCTTCAACAATGAGATGAACCACATCAGTTCTATTTCTCCAATAATGAACAGAACCAGCTACACCCAGTGAAAGAACTCTGGGAAATGAGTGCGGAACCCAATATAACATTTACCCTCTTTCTGTTATTGTTTGCTTGCATTTGTTTTTCTTTCTAGATTATTTTTACTTTCTTTCTAAATCCAATTCTTTCTTGTGCAACAAGATAACTGCACAAATATGTATACATATATTGTATTTAATATATACTTTAACATATTTCACATGTATGGGACTACCTGCTATCTAGAGGAAGGGGTGGAGGGAAGGAGGGGAAAAGTTGGAACAGAAGTTTTTGCAAGTGTCAATGTTGAAAAATTACCCATGCATATATTTTGTCAATAAAAAGCCATAATAATGTAAAAAAAGATCATAGGATTCAGAGCAAAAGGGATCCTTAGAAATCTAGACCAGGGCTTCCCAAACCTTTTCAATATTTTCAGTAATTTTGGCTTTTGGTAAATTTCCCTATGCGTTTGATATTCAATATTAAAGGAAAAATATAGACTTTATTTTGCATATCAATCAATCAACAAACATTTATTAATATCTACTATGTGTAAGGTTCTCTACTAAGTACTAAAGTATACACATAAGCAATAAAAATAAAATTAATTTATCAATTTAATTAGAGCCTTGTAAGAATGGAATATACTTTAATAAAAATGGGATGTAGAAATCAATTTTTAAAATTAAGTAAAAAATATTTCATATACCCTATTAAAATCTTCTTATATCCTTTAGAGGTATGTGTATTCTAGATTGGGAACACTGAATCTAGTCTATTTCCTTCATGTCACAGATGATGAAGCTGAGGCCCATGTAAGGAAATTGATTTAATTGGAGGCCATATAGCAAATTGTGGAACTGGATCTTCTACTCAGGTCTTTGATGATAAATCACATAGTATTCCCAGTAAATCCCATGATCTTTATTTTAGCAGTTATCAATACTGTTCTTATATAGCTGAATTTATTAATCTCATGCATCTGTTTCATTTAGACTTTTGAGCAAACATCACATATACCATTGTAATTTTATTATGCAATTATTCAATTGTTGTTGTTCAGTTATTTCTATTGTCTGACTCTTCATGACTCCATTTGGAGTTTTTTTTGGCAAATGTACTGGCATAGTTTGTCATTTTCTTTAGCTCACTTTACAGATTAAGGAAACTGAGACAAACAGGGTTCAGTGACTTGCCCAGGGCTGTAAAACTACTAAGTGTCTGAGGCCAGATTTGAACTCAGGTCTTCCTGACTTCAGATCTTTCACTCAATACATTGTGCCACCTAGATGCCCTATCTAATTAGTAGTGTTTGTTAAAGGTTCCCTGTGGGAAGAAAACTGTACCAGGTTCATTGAGGAATAAAAAATGAAGAGATTTCTCTTAAGAATCTGATGATATAACAGAAAGAACAGGCATACATTTGGTTGAACAAATCCAATGGCAGTCTGAAAGTCTGCATGAAAAAAAATAAAGAGGCATCTAGATTTCACAGTGGTTAGAGTACTAGGTCTGGAATCAGAAAGCCCTGACTTCATATTTAAAGTCAGAACATTACTAGCCATGTGAGAGTTAAATGAGGCAATATTTGTGAAGTAATTAGCATAGTTCCCGGCACATAGTAGGTACTTATTAAATATTTGTTTCCTTCCAATTTAAACAGAACTATTCCTGTGGATATAAAATGATCTGCAGTGAAGAAACTAACTTAGCAACATCTTGGGCTTTATATTTCCTATTTTTTAACAAACACTTAGACATTTCTTCTTAATTTCATTCAGTTATAAGTAACATCAAATTGGGAAATGTACAGTGGTCCAGAATTTTTGAGTAGCTTCATAATTGATTGTTTTTCCAATGAAAATCCTGTAGGATTTCCCCTGTTAAAATGACTAAACATAATATTCAATACTAACAAAACCTTACTTTTTTATTTTTCTAGCTGCAGCTTCTACCATTCTCTTTCTCTCTGTTACTTGGGATAAAATAATTAATTAGGAAAATTGATTATTGTCATTTGGATTCTTCCAAATTACCTAAGTGCTTTTACTTTTTAATTTTGTTTAAGACTATTTAACTCACAAAAGTGGGCAATTCCATCATCTCCATTATTTTAAGAGTTTCAGAAAGGAAACTTAAAAGTATAGAGACGTAGAACAAGACTTGGGACTAAAATATATAGATAAAAAGGTAAAACAGGTCACTTAAAATATGTTTCCAAAAAAGCCAAATACTTTTTCACCTTTTTTGGAGATAGGACCTCATGACTGAATAATTCAAGAGAGATTTTCTGACCAAATGAACTCTAGCTTGAAAGTCTTTATAAATCTTAAATCTTGTAAGGAGGCATGATGGATGAATAAGACAGAAATATAGCCTAAGAACCTTAGGCCTCTTGTTTACAACTGCTCAATCATGTTTGGTCAATATTGGATCATAAAATCATAGATTTTGACCTAGAAGGATCTTTTAAAAATCATCTAATCTCTCATTTTTACATATTTTCACTCTTTCCTTATGCTAACCGTTGCATTGAAGTTATTAAGTTTGTAAGGGTTTTATCAAGTTTTCCCCAGAATTTATACAACAGATTTTACAAACGATATTAGCTCCTAAGCAAAATTATATTCATGATCTTATTACAAACAAGAAGTTTAAGAACCATATGAAATAATGTTACCTGTTTCTTTGGATGCAGGATAAAACCAATTCCACCAACTAGTTATTTTGTCTTTTCAAGGAAAATTTAAGCTGCATTTAGCTGCTTCATTTGGTTTTTGGTTTTGTTTTTAGTGAGATTTCAAGATTAATGATGATTCACTTAATCTTCATGTTTTAACTACATTCCTGTGAAAGATTCTTCAACTCCTATCCTTGGGGCCTCAGGGCAAGACTCATGTTTTAGTTTTCTTTGTTTCTTCAGCAGTTAATATAGCCCCCTAACACATAGTAGGTACCTAATAAATATATATTGACTTGGATCTGCCAGAATTTGCATTCTCCTTAATTAGATTTCAAGAACCTGGAACAATTCCATACTATTATAAGGCAACCATATAGGAATTTGTGTTAATAAGTAAAATAAATGATTCTTCAGGCTGTGCATTATTCTATGTCAGGTATGGGAAATATAGAGTAAGTCCACTAGAGTGCTACAGACAATAAACATTTTTCTTCTCTATTTTCTTCAAGTATTGTCAAGATTAACTAGAACTATTATTACCTCAGTTCCTTCATACTCTTTCCTGAGCCCTCTCCCTCTTTCTACCCCTACCTTCCAAGAGATAATTAAAGTTCTTTCTTGAATTAATTTTCTTAACATGCTTGAATTTCTATTTCTGGGCCTTGGCTCCATATTTTAAATCTGAGCTATGAACATCTCCTGAAAATGTTATTATACTAAAGTTTAAATTACTCATTATTGTGAGAAGATTATTGGCAATAACCTGTTCCACTCCCTTCTGGATCTCATTACCTCTAAGATATTCCTTGACATCTTCTTTTTACTTAAAGGACTCAGGCCAAGGCCAGCTAATCCCTCTTCATGATTTTGCACTGAATCATCCTGATTAGTCTCTGATGTGTGTGTGTTCTCAGCCTCTAAAGGATCTTCCTATAGCATTCTATGTAGAACTGTGCATAACAACATTCCCTAGTGAAATCACATCCACACTTTATGTGGAGCCAAAATAACATCAGCACCATAAATATAGTTCATAATCTGAACTTTCCTTTCTTTTTCAGCTGTCAAAGTCGATGCAGATGGTCTGGTGAATGGTCCACATGCATTCTCACAGAAGGGCCTTTGCTTCTTTACTTGGGTAATCCCTTCTTACTTTCATTCTTAATCAAACATTTTATTGTGAAAGGAAACAAACACACTCAAAAGCTGTATGTGAGCAATTGCTTCTCCCCAACTTCTTTACTAGAAAGGTAGATATTACTACATGTCATTTGAGTTCTACATTCTGTATTCTTTTGACAAAGCAAAAATAAAAACAAAAATAAGACTTCTAGCTATTTGCATCCTTGTTCTCATCTGCTGTAATCTTCTCTCCAATCATTTATTCCATTTTATTTGTGTAAAAATGATTATTTCTAATAAAATGAAAGATGGAAAGTTGCCTGTGAAGCACTCAAATACTAGCAATCTTATTCAGAGACATCTCAGTGTTGGAAAGGATTTAAGGACTCATCTAATCTGATCCATGCTGGAACAAGTATCTCTCCAGTGACAATAGAGAATTAGTGGTTGTCTGTGTCCTTTTTGTAATTTCTAGTTCTCTGATAAAGATCTATGTTAACTGAAGGAAAACTTACTGAACATGGTATTTAAGAAATAATTTTAGGGATAGCTTGTTGGTTCAGTGGATAGGGCACCAACCCTGAAGTCAGGAGGCTCCAAATCTGGCCTCAGATACTTAACACTTCTTAGCTGAGTGACCTTGGGCAAGTCACTTAACCCCAATTGCCTCAGGAAAAGAAGGAAATACTTTTTTACTTGTTCATTCATTTATTTTAAATTTTAGCAACCAAAAAGCAGCATCTACTTAAGGTGATTATATTGCAGACACAGAATGTTCATATCATTTTATTCTCGTATACTTGAATCTCAGGATCATAGCAGCTAAGGCTATGATCATTGACAGAGTGATGAGAGAAAAAGAAATGAAAAAAAATTGGAAGAGAAACCAAAAAGAACCCCTTCCTAAAAAGCTCAGTTTCTATAGAAGGAGTGAAGCTCTTGGTTTTGAACTACAAAATCTTGGAGTTAGAAGAAAGCTCAGCAACCATCTAATGCAACTTTTATCTCTCCTAATTCTGCCCTTGATAGCTCAGTAGAGTAAAAATTCTTCTTCCATATGGCAGAACTTCAAATACATGGAGATAGTTATATTCCTCTGAACTTGTTCTTTCTCCAACTTAAATACTCCCAGTACAAGTGATTTTCATATGAAATTATCTCAAAGCCCTTTACTATTTTGTTGTCCTTTTCTTGACATTGTTTTGCTTATTTATTTGCTTCCTAAAATATAGCATCTATAATGGAACAAAGTATTCTAGACATGTTTTCAACAGGGTAGAGTGCTTTGAGGCTGTTATTTCCCTCACCCTGGACAGTATCCCTTTCTTAATGTAGCCTGAGATTGCTTTTTTTTTTTTTTTTGAATACCAAATTATCATGCATATTTATCTCCCTGTGTTTACAACAGTAGGCTTGTAGTAGTCCCACAGTATTAGATGCCCTTCCTTGAAGAAGAGAACCTTAGGGTGCTATAATTGACTGGGAATGAACAATGTATTTTCTTTTTGACCATTTTGGGGTCAACCATCTTTCATTTTGTTCCACTTGAAAAATGTACAGTCACATCAAATTAAGTAAATATTGCTTACGTTGGTAGTACAGAATTTTAATTGTATGCTTAAGTAACAGTGACTTTTAATTGAATATCAATATTGGCATTTATATCCACTATATTACTGGGAAAGCAAATTCATAATCAGAGATATGACAATAAATCCCCCACATCAGGCTCTAACTCACATTTTTCTCTTCCCTTCCCCTCTAATATTGTCTGCAACCACTTAATAACAAGAAACAGCTTTAGACTTTTTTTTTTCTTTTCATTTTTGTATGCTGTCAACATAAATGAAAAAAAGATATTTGGGTTGGTTTCAACTTTTCTTCTAACTTTAAGCTGATTTCATTAGCCTGCTTTACTCTGCTAAAAAATATTTTGGTTCTATTAAGACAAACAAAGCTTCCATAGTTACCCATTCCACTTCTGGCTTCATTATGCTTCTGTGTATGTGTGTGTGTATGTGTGTGTGTGTGTGAGAGAGAGAGAGAGAGAGAGACAGACAGACAGACAGACAGAAAGAGAGAGAGACAGAGAGAGAGACAGAGAGAGAGAGAGAGACAGAGAGACAGAGAGAGAGAGAGAAGAGAGAGAGAGAGAGAGAGAGAGAGAGAGAGAGAGAGAGAGAGAGAGAGAGAGAGAGAGAGAGAGAGAGCAGCACTCATTTGAATGCAAACAACCCAAGAGACCTGCTATCCATCCATTAAATCTAAATTCATAAGCCAAGGTGTCAAAGCACCCTGTGCAATGAAAAAATAAGGCCTGCTATGTCTGGCTGAACATACTGTCCTTCTAGAGAAGATAATTTATAGTTTGTTTTCTCTTTCTTGCTGAACTACCATGGTCTACCTTTTGACCTTTTTTTTTTTTTTCCCCACATGTGATTGGGCAGTTCAAGCGACTCTTTTATTCATAGGTGGTTCTCAAAAGTAATATCAAAATATGATTCCAACGTGAACTAATTGAAGCATTTAAATTAAGCCCAATCCTGTAAGCTGTCAAGTGGCTGATCTCCATAAGGTCTTTAAAAAATTGTGAAGCAGTTTCTTGAATCATAACATTTCTAATATTTTCCAAGGAATGAGACCACACTAAAATATTAATTAGTCCCTTAAGCTTAAGAATCATTCACTAAGAGACATTATTTTATTTTTATGCCCTGATGCCAGTGTAGCACAAAGTACTTTTGCAGCAATTTTCCTTTGGAGTTCTTTTTTTTTCCAACTTGAGGTTAGCTTTTGAGGTTTATGCAGAATGTGTGTGGGGAGTATGACTGTTATATCCATCTTATTGAATCATACTTCTTCACAGCATTCTGTATGCGATGAAAATAAAGAGCACATTGAGACTAAAGAAAGTAACAATTATTGTCTGCAACCTATTTAAAAAAAAAAACCTCAACAAATACTTTACCTGTGGAATTTATGACAAAGGATTTATTCATCATTAAGAATGCTGTACAATTTACTATTTTAAGCAGTTCAATTCTTCTATCAAAATGAATGGTATACTATTATTAAGCAACACATACTTTCCTTTAAGATCAAAATACTAGGTAGAGAAAACTTACCTTTATATTACAAGGCAGAATTCTTTTTAATGCCTTCCATCTTCCCTCTTCACCCTGACACAGTTGAGTATATTTTTACCTCTCTGTGGACCTCTAGATTGGATATTTATATAAATCAAATTGACTCTATTAATATACTATATCGATCGACAATTCATCTGATTGTTGAGAGGATATTAATGGATTCCATTAGTCCATTTTCTAATTTCCACATGTTCTGAGAACAATAAATCCTCACATTATTCACATATAAAAGGGAGCCTGTTAGAATAGGATTATCTAATGAGCTGACAGGGAAACTTATAGAAAAAAGTAATTTTTTTCATTTGTGAGAACTGTATAAACTCACTTAAGGTCAATTGAGTAGAAGTTGTGAGATGCAAATAACAAAATATATGTAAAGTGCTTTGTACATGTTAATATGCTATTATTCTTTTTTAAAAAATAGAGCATTTGTTATGTTTGAAGTGCATGATCATTTTTTTTCTTTTTTTTACTATAAAATTCATAGACTCCAGGAATATTAGAGCTATAGTATACTTAAGAGACCATCTAATCATGGGATCCTTGAGATCAACCAGGTGGTAGGCCTCAGAAATGGAACTGAACCTATTTCCTCTGATTCTTTTTACTATACCAAATATAATATATTCTATAAAGCACACATAGCACATATAGCATACAATATATGTCAACCTTTGTATAGCTATTCAGATACTCTGGATTTAAAAATATTTCTTAAAATGTATTTTCCATATATTAAAATTAAGCCCATGATTCTCCAATGGGCTGATTATAGGACATAGATTTATAGGGGAAAGGCACCTGAAGCCATCTAGTCTAAATACCTTACTTTACTGTTGAGGAAACTTCTCTGAAGGTATGTGAGGGAATTTCAGCTGACTCTCATTATGAGATAAGGTAATTTAGGAGTGAAAAATGTAGTATGTATTTTCATTTTCATTTTAGGGGCTATCTATAGGAGTAGTGATAGAGCTGGCCTTGCCAGTATTTTGTTATTGTTTAATGCGAAACCACCATGTAACTTTTGCTCTTTAGAGTAAACTTTTTAATGTAAAGAAGGTTTTTAAAAGCATATTTTAGATTTACAGAAGCTATGTTTGATAAATTATATGTTTGTATTGAACTAGAATATCCCCTTCAAGTCCAATATGCTTCCTTGTCTTTAAGAAAAATAAGTCTCTTATCTTTTTGAGAATTAGATTGCCATGAAATCTATTGGCCAAATGGGAGTTATTTCCTGGGAAGGGAGTAGTAGAATTGAACCTCAAATTCCTTCTCCATGTGGTATTTGTGACAAATGGTAGGATTTAGTATAAGAAGCTGAAAAAAGAATTCAGAAAGTCAATGTTTTATTTGGGATTCTTGCATAGGAATGTGATGCTAATGGTTCCATTGAGCTCTGTAGCAAGTTTTATTGACTGTATCTTGCTCTTTATTTTGTCTAGTTACTCAGATCTGCTCTATTATACATCCCCTCTGACTTCTTGGACAGTTTCACTAGATTTTCCCAGGACACTTGCTCTACAATATGTTCTCTTGATAGTTATATAATGTTAGGCAGGCACATGGAAATGACATGATTGGAGTATAAGATAGATGGCAGCAAGGGACATGGAACTACTGATAGTGAGGCAGATAAGTTATTTTGGAATAGACTCCAATAAGAAAAGTGGACAGAAAAAACCACTAGTAAATTACCCTGAAATTTGTCTTTTTAATGACATTAGCTACAAAACATCAAGGAAAGACCAATAAATATGGAATACAGCTGTCAGAAATGAGATGATTTAGAATCAAGTCAGTATTGATCTCTCACAGGTGAATATTTAGGGCTAACAAAAAGCTAGTTTTTTATTAGTGTTTTAAGATTTACAAAGCACCTAACAAATATTATCTCATTTTATCCTCACAAGAGCCTTAAGAAGTAGGACTATTTTACAGTTGAAAAAATTAGTAGTTTGTAGATTTCTTGAACTCAAGTGCTTAGTTAAAGAGTCATACTAAATCTTGGGAACTTTTAATAATTATATGAATATTTAATTCTATATTGCAATGTTTATATGCACTTGAAAATAATTAGTTCCCTAAATAACTACATAAATTTAATTAAAACCTCATTACAAAATTCTGAGAAGCAATGTGTATGGTTCATTGTGCTCTGGGATTTGATACCATTCAATAAACATTTATTAATCATTTACTGTATTCAGATATCTGAATTGGGCACTGAGTAAGAAACATAATTTAGATAAACAAGAACCTTACCTTCATGGAATTATAGCCTAGAACATATAGAAACAAATAACTGTAATACATAATATTATGAGATGAATGTATTAACAAAATACATAGTAATGTGCTTTATGAAATCCAAGATGAAACAGGAAAGAATTCTTTTTTCAGTGAAAGCACTTGAAGAAGGTGACATTTTAATTGGATTCTAAAGGAATGAAATACGCAGGAAGCAATGGAGAGGTTATTTCTGCCATAGGGATTGAAGGAGCAAGATAAAGTCTAAACAAAAGCAAAATTATGAGTGGAGTAATTTTACTTTCTTTGCCTCATATGTTTTTATTCCACATATACTTGAAATATCTGTCTATTTCCTTTTTTTGTGTGATCTCCCTTTTTTACTTAATACACCTCAGAAAACCTTTTTTGGGTCATTTTTAGCATTTATTGTAAACTCAATGTATTTTGAACATTAGAAATCTTGATTTTATTCTTTCAGAACTTTGTCATGGTTTTCAGTTTCATTATTTGCTTCTGTTTACATTTTTTTACATGCCTTAAAAAAATCTAAGTTGGTTGATGAGTACCCTGTGCACTGATTTCAATCTCTTTAGATAGCTCCCTGTTTTTCTTCTTCAGTACAATTACTAGTCTGTGTGTGCACAAATATGCCATTTCAGAATTTCATCCTCAATTTATCTTTTGCTCTTGGTGTGATTTGGTATGATCAGAGATAGCTAGCTTACTATGCTTAAGAGACTCACACTTTGATGGTGGTGTTCTTTTGGGTTAGCTGTTGTTCAATCTTCTTTTTCAAATAGGACCAATGACATCATGATGTGATTTCTAGATTTGTAAGTGATTTGGATTTAAATGAGACTTCATTGCATAAAGTTATCAGTCTTATTTTTTTACTTCTTGAGTCATTGAAGTCCAGTAATAGGACAAAAGTCAAGATAACTGGTGATGGTCCAAATGTGGTGAATAACCTTGGTGTCTTCAACACTTGACCAGTCTCTACACACTCCACAATGTTTGTGGCTGATGGAACAAATTGCTCTCATCCACTCATCCTGCCAGGGAAAGACTTCACATTCTTGGAGTAGACATCTTTAAAATACAATAGCGATACACATTGATTACCTCTTTCAGAAGCAATGTAAATTACTTCTATAAGAGGCAACTTTTACAGAGGTAATACATTTCACCTCTTTCCTTTTCATAAAGTAATTGTCTGAAAAATTAAAGAAAACATCCTTTTGCCAACTAGGGTCATGTTTGATCTGAAAAAAGAAAACAGATTATTTGTAAGTCGATGTTTTGTTTGATTATCCCTTGCTTCCCAAGCTGGGATTTCAAACTCATATAATTATTTTTACCCATAAGTACATTGGTAGCAGCCAGGTTTCCCATTTGCTTTGAGAACAGTGGGGACAACCACCTATGTTTTATAAATGTTTCTGCTGACTAGTTGTTGCTCTGTATCCTCTCAAGATTTCCTATAGGCTTTCTCCAAGTGTTCTGTGTCTGCTTGGTTTAAACATTTCCTAAACCACTCACTGGTCAAAAGTACATTTTCATTGGGGCAATACTGACTGAAACGGGTGGGAAAACATTTCTGGCTCAAGCAGTGCTTCATTTGGCAATATAGTTATGTTCTGCAAGTCATTCCCTATTGGAGGCCAGTTTTTTCCAGCTTTTATATTTTAACATAATCTCTCTGTCTATCTGTCTCTGTCTGTCTCTGTCTCTGTCTGTCTCTGTCTGTCTCTCTCTTTCTCTCTCTCCTTCCATACTGGCAAAAAATAATAAACAAACCACCAACCTTCTATCAACCTAATTAAATGAAAGGCCTCGAGCTTCATTTCATTCACTGCACTTAATAAACAAGGGTGGTGAATAGGAGGAGGTATCAAAAAACAAATTACCAACCCTTTCACCATGGATGAGTTTTTACATGAATATGTAACAAAGAATCGGAATGTAAGTTACTATCAGAACCATGAGTCTTTAGCACATTCATCTAGCTCTGGAGAGATGTGCTTTATACTAGAAAAAAAGGCAATGATGTGGATCTGGCAACCTTTGAAATTATAAAGCATGACTAATTAAAATGACATGTACTGCAGTCTTATAAATAAAAATGAAATCCTTCATAGTAATTGTTTGCTATGCCCTACATTTCTTCCACCCATAGTACAGATGACAATATCGGTCAAAGATTTCGTTTGTATCTTAGGTTGACAATTGAATCTAATTTATTTCATGCAATAGTTATTTGTCTAGCTTGAAACATATTTATAAGCATACTGAACTTTCCAGTGTGTAAATTATTTTTTGGAAGTAAATTAAGTACTTTCAAAACAACGTGAACCCTTTTTTCCCAGGTCATTACAGTATTCTGAAGTGAATTATCACTCTTAAACATGAAATGGTACCTAGTAGCCAGGAAGAGTTGAATGTATCTTTCAAAGAGTTTAATTTACTCCCAGGGAGTAACATACTCATAGACAGATTCTGGATGATAAATTAGGCATTAGGAAGCATTTTCCCAAGTGAATTGGGCTCACTGTTGTCTGAACAAAATTACTGCCTTACATTTATTTCAGGCATGTTAAGGCAAAAGGTTTATAAATGGTTTTTAAAAGATAGAAGAAAAAAGTGTACAACAACAGAGTACAATAGGGAAACACTGAATTTGGAGTCAGAGGATTTATGTTGAATCTAGGTTCTGCAACTTGTTAGATAATATTTTAAAATACTAATTGCTAGTATTTATATAAAGCTCTTTGAAATTTGCAAAGTATTCTTCACATAACCTCATTTGATTCTTGCAACAATACTGTAAGGGTGGTACTACTAATATAATGACTGGCTTAGGGTCATGTTACTATTAAATGTCTGAGCCAGGATTTGAACTCATTTCTTATGGACCCTGTCTCAAGGGTTCTCTCCATTGTGATAACCCTGAATTAAACAATATAAAAATGAATAAAAACATTACCTCAGATACTAGTCATATTGTTCTGGAATAGTTATGGAGTCCCTCAACTTCACTTTTTCATCTGTAAAACAAGGATGATCACAGTGCCCATCTCACAGTGTTGTTAGTCAAATGAGATCATGTACACACAATATTTTGCCAGACTTAAAACATTAATGTCAGCTATAATTATTAAGTTTCTCATAGGCCCATAAGATCCACAGATTTAAAGCTAAAAGAGATTTTATATACAGACTTTTAGTCCAAATTCTTAATTTAACTGATGAGGAAACTGAGTTCTGGGGAAAGTAAGGGAGGGTTCTCAGGGAGTAACAGGCAAAATTTGAGCCAAAGTTCTCTGATCAAATGCTCTTTCCAGTATTTCATGTTTCCAAAAATGCAAAATTTAATTTTGGGAAACACAATTTCCAAAGTAATTGAATGAAAAGCATTCTTTTTTTTTTTTTTTTTAGAAAGTAAATCCTTGAACAAGATGATCTTCATCTGAAATCTCACCTAAAAAAATCATCCATCTTTTTCAATTCCTGGGTGTTCTATAAAGATTTCTACTCTGTTACATTTAAAGAGCCCCACCTCAAAGGATTTGTGAAATTTGCCAGGTTCAAATCACAAGGTGGTAATGGCTTCAGGCTATGGAAACCAAAGTTTATAGATAACATATTTATGTAGATGTACATACAGACATATACAGTGAGAGAAATGAAAATGTCTATTGCAGATAATTTGTGTCTTTTGAGAAGTTATCCTTGTTAGTATATGACCTCAGATAGAGATTGTGTAAATGTCTGGTATCATACTTATCATTGTTTTTCTTTTGGAGAATGATTGATGATGTTAGAATCATTTCAGAGGTACTGTACTGGGCCCCTTTAATCATAGGACTGAGACTCTAAGTATCCCTAAGTAACCCTCCTCAGTAATTAATGTGTAGAGGATCCTTTCTTTCATTTCTATATCTTCCATTTTAAATGATATTGTTAAAATGGGGCCTGAACCAAACATAGTTCTCTACAAGTACCTTTAACTCTGCATTTCTGTGGACTAAACAGTTTATTTGGTATCCTACCTAAATAAGGTGAATTAAAATATTTAATTTAAAACTTAAAATTGAACATCAATGCAACCAAATAAACTTGTTCTTGATTGCTTAAATTAACTAATTTAAATGCATAACGTATCATTTAAAAAGTCATAGCCCATAAGTCCTTATGAGAATGAAAAGACGAAAGTTAATAGAGATCAACAGAAAGTCTTACATGGGTTCCAAGAAGAATCTCACAACTATGGAACTGAAGTTAGAGAGCAAGGCAGTTGGTTTGAAAAAAGACTTAAGGATTTTTATGAAATTAAAAGTCAAAATGACTCAGAGATGTGCTAGCAGTAAAAAATGTTAATGTGATTTTATGTTGCAATAAGAATAGAGTAGTTTCTGGAGTGATGAAGATGCTAAACCCTGCTGTATTCTGTCCTGATCAGAGCATGTCAAGAGCAGAATGACCAGGATGGGGAGGAACTTTGCACTGATAATGAAGAATAGTTTGAAAGATCTAAGGAGATTTACCCTGGAGAAGGAAAAGCTATAGAGAGATGCTGTAGCTCAATTCAAGCTTTTGCGGAGTTGTCATATGGAACATGTATTCACTAGATCCACTTAGCCTCAGAGGTCAGATCTAGGTAAAAGGCAAAAAAAATTTAAGACATATTTAGGGTAGATGTAAGGAAAATACTTTCTAAATATTAGAGCTCTCTGTAGGTAGGAAGAATTTTCCCTCACTGAAAAGCAAAGACTGTATGATATTTTTGTTAAAAAGCTATATTTTATGTTTATATAACTTGCATTTCCCATTTTCCACCCAAAGAGACACTTTTATAACAGGAATAGGGACTGTAATTTAGGAATCATTCTGGATTCCTCTCTGTCCCTCACTCCTTATATCTAAACTATTACCAAGGCCTTTGCAACTTATTCCACCTTCTCGGTTCTGACACTGTCACCTCTTGAGTTCAGGCCCTCATCATCTCACACCTATATTATTGCAATAGCTGCTGCTGAGTCTGCCTGCCTCAAGTCTCTCTTCATTCCAATCCATCCCCCAATTAGCTGCTAAAGTGATTTTTTTCCAAAAGTACAGGTCTGATCATGTTACCCCTTAATAAACTCAAGAAGCTTTCTATTGCCTCCAGCAGCAAATGCAAAATTTTCTGTTTGGTATTCAAAGCTCTTCCTAGTTTGGCCCAATCCTACCTTTCAAGTCTTCCTATTCCTCACCATGTACTCTTTGACCTAGTAACACTGGCCTCCTAGTTGTTGTTTCAAATTTGGGCATTTTCTCTGGCTGTCCCCTGCCTAGAACACTCTCCCTCCTTCCTTCCAACTATTGATCTCTGGCTTTCTTTAAATCTTTATGAAAACCTCCCCTTCCTCAGGAAGCTTTCCCCAGTCCCTTTTAATTCCAGTGCTTTCTATTAACTATTCCCTATTTATCCATTATGCCAATGGGATATAAAATGGACATTTTAAACAGTTTCTAAGAATAGTTATAGATTGCTTTCAAGAATGATCTGATTAGTTCACAGTCTTAGCAGTAGTGTATTAGTGTGCACATAGTAGGTACTTAGTAAATGCTGTACAAATGACACTGCCCAGGTACCCAGGGTACAAATACAATAAATGAAATAACTCTGAATCACAAAGAATATACATTCTAACAAATCTTGTTCAAATGATATCTCTATTGCTGGCTTACTTGGTGACCTTGGATAATCCACTTTAATCTCTTGATCTCAATTTAATTATCTTAACAATAAAAGGGTTAGACAAGATGGCCTCTCTATATAGGGTTCCTTCCAGTTCTGAATTTGTGAGCTCAAGATAAAGAAATTATTATCAGCAGCAAGAGAGTTTGAAATTTACCATTTTATTTGCTTTAAATGTCAGTGCATAAGTTTTGTGTGTGTGTGTGTGTGTGTTCTTTATTTTTTTTTTATTTTTAGTGCATAAGGTTTTAATTCATATCACCATGAATAGAAGACTTCTCATTTTTCAGTAGCATTTGACTCTTGTGGCTCTGTGGACCATAATGTCCAGGGGATTTTCTTGGCAAAGATACTGGAGTGATGTGCCATTTCCTTCTCCAGTAGGTTAAGGCAAACAGGGTTAAGTGACTTGTCCAAGGTGACATAGCTAGTAAGTGTCTGAGATTTGAACTCAGGTCTTCCTGACTCTGTGCTCAGTGCCCTATCCACTAAGCCATCTAGCTGCTTCCCTTTTTTTTTTTTTTTTTTTTTTTTTTTTTTGGTTCTAGTCTATATCGCTCCATTTCTTCAGGACATCTTTCTCTCCTTTCCCCCTCCTTCTTTATCCCAAACCAAAAATATCCTCTGTGAAATTCTGATAAGTGGAATATTATCAGTATCTGTTTTAGGGATATGTATGACAATAAAATTAAGGGTTTTTTTTTTTCTCAGGAAAATTTAAGCCCCTTCCTTTGACTTATAGCTTCACTGGTCCAAACTTGGCATAATCAGCCTCTGCACGATGTCTATGAATAAAAGTAGCTGAGAGATATTTTAAGAAACCTTGTTGTTGAAGAACAGTTGGTGTTGACGAAAAACATTGAGCTCAGCTCATCCCCTTCCAGCCTGAGAACATGCTGAGTGTTTGTCTTTGCTTATTTCTCCTGTTCCAGCTTTGGCCCACTCAGGCTTGGCCTTAGGAATGGTTAGTGAAAAGCCCAGGCTGCATTCTGCATCCCTTCCATGGCCACAGAGCTGTCACAGCAACTATTAACATGCTTGCCCTAGGGTCTCCACTGGATATGGCACTGGGGCCTAGTTAGTCCAGCTTTAATGATATTTTTCCAATACTTGAGTATAAAAGTTTTGCCCAAAGTTGTAGATTTAAGAGTTGTAAGGTAAGCTAAGAGGTTCATTAGCAATAGGATCATAAAATCACAGAATTATACAATAAACTTATAGCTGAAAGGGACTTTTAAGAGTCCAGTTAGCTCAACTTCTTCAATTTATAAAGAAACTGAAATTAGGGAGTTTACAGGACTTGCTCAGCATTACACAGAGTAATTGTCAGAGGCAGAATTTAAAAGCAGAAATTTAGTGACCCTTCTATGTATCAATCTCCCATGAATTTATTTTACGGATAAAGAAACTGAGGCCCCGAGAGTAGAACAGATTTGTTCGAAGTTACAAGATGAATTAGTGGCAGAGTTAGTAGTACTAGGGTCTCTTGACTTCCAGTTGGATCCAATTTCTCCTATGTCAGGCTGCCTCTCACAGACCTACTGCATAAATTCTGATACTTCTCTCTCTTTTGTATAATCCCTTGGAGAAATATTTGGGGTATTCCTCTTTTAGCTCATTGACCACCTTCTTTTCCCTTGTGGGACAGGGAGGGAATTAGGTTCATAAAAACAATCCATTCTTCACAGAACCTAAAAATTCATAGTCTGCATGTAAAATGCTTTGACATAACCAGTTTAAAGGCATTAAGTAAATGTCTCAGCTTGAAAAATTACAGCCTCCAGGTCATCCCTGGCTCCCTAAATAAATATTCTAGCCTGGTTATTAGACTAATAAATTGGATGAAATTCCACTACTCTGGGCTTTTCTCTGGAGATAAAGTCTCTTTTTTGACCATAAGTGGTGTCTGATATTTCAGATCAAGAGAATTTCCATTCTATTTATCAGGGATGGATCCTTCTTAAAATTGCAGATGATACCAAGCTGGTTAGAGTAGCTAGAATTTTTGTTGATAGAATGAGGAATTCAAATGATCTTGGAAGGAAAGAACACTAAAGTGAATGAAACAAGATGAACTTTAATAGGTATAGATGTAATGTTTCATATGGATTAAGAACAGCTTCATAAATGAAACATAGGGAACTATGACGATTGTAGTTGGGCTGAAAAAGATCCAAATAGTTCAATTGACTGAAAACTCAAGAAGAATAAAAACTGTAATATGGTAGTAAAAAACAAAAAAGGTGGACTAGACCTTCATCTTTGTTAAATTGAAGCATAGTATCCAGCACTTGTCAAGTTATAGTCCCACTTCATGCTTTTCTGGTTAGACCATATTTGTAATATTGTTTCCTTCCTACTTTCCATCCTTCTTTTCTTCCTTCCTTCCTTCCTTTCTTCCTCCCTCCCTCCCTCCCTCCCTTCATTCCTTCCTTCCTTTTTTCTTTCCTTTCTTTCTCTTTAACATTTATTGTCTCTCTCTCTTTCTCTTTCCCCCATTAAAAAAATAAAATTCTCATAATAAATACAAATGATGTGACAAAACAAATTCCCACACTGACCACATTAAATAAATGCATTGCATTCTGCATTTTAAGTCTATTACCTCTCTGGCAGATGGTGAGTGGTGTGTTTCCTTTTCAGTCTTCTGGACTTGTGGTTTATCATTGCATCAGTCAAAAGTTCTGAAGCCTTTTGAAGTTATTTTTCTATATAATGTCATTATATAAATTGTTCTGGTTTTGCTCACTTCATTATGCATCAGTATCTGAAGATTTTTTCAATTTCCTTTGAAATGATTTATTCCATCATGCCTTATGGAACAATAATATTCTATCACTTTCATACACAGTTGATAGGGACCATAGATGCCAGCATAGGAAACTGAGGCTTAAAGAGATTCAATGACTTCTCATGAACATCCAGATAGAAAAGTTTAAAGATGAGACCTGAAGTCATGTGTTCCTTACTTCATGTAGAGCGTTCCATGTTATTAAGAAACCTGGGTTCTTCTCCTAGTTTTAGCACAAACTGAATGATCCTGGGCAATTTACTTTTCCTTATATTAATACTGAGTCTTTGGAAAATACATTAAAAACATTTATTAAAACATTCAAAGTATATATCAAATACTTGATGTGCTCTTTGTGTCTTTATATTTTTTTCTTTTCTTTTTTTCTTTTTGACTGGGTACTCTAAAACCCACTAAGTAGCCAGAAGGAGTCTCTTACTTCTTTACACTTTTTTATTTCATATTATTTTTAAGGTTCTCTTCCAGTAGAGAGGCTGAAGACTTGAGAAGAAGAATGTAAGAGGTATGAGTAATTTTGAAGCAGTTTTTCCTTCATTCTTCACTAAGAATAGCTCTCATGTTTATTCAATTGATTACGAAGAAAATACCCACAAAAAATAATAAAAAACAAAATTGAGCAATACATTTACTCTTCTAAATCCATAGTGAGGGGTAAAATGACCAGATATGGTAAATTAAATGAGATTTTAAAATTTGACTTTGTGTATAGATTTCTCTTTCCTATGTTAAGGACTATGAATTTGTTTTAAAATGGATCTTAACTAGTAGAAGTCAAATAGAAGAACATTGGTCAAAAGCTGAACAATATTGTAAGTCACACAAATCTATAATTACTTTAAATTCACTTTTTTTGTCACTTTGTGGTTGATGAACTCACCCAACTCAAATGCTAGCTCATTGACTTAGCTTATCATATATTTATGCTATAGGCTGACAATGGGGCTGGTGCCAGAATTAAAGAAATAATCAGGAAAGATTGCATTTGGAAACTTTTGCAATGTTTTTAATTTCAAGGTACTTCTGCCAAAATGTACTTTTAAATTTAATTCAATTTAAATTTTTGCTAGCTCTTTAATATTATTTTTGTTTCCAAATATATCCTTCCCCCCTTTCCCAGAGAGGTATCCCTTATAAAAATTAAAAAGAAAGATTAAGGAAAATACTTAATCAAAACAATGCTAATAATCTATACAATGTTTCATACCTGAAGCTATTTGTTAATATAATATTGGAGACTTGAAAATTATTTCATCTTATCTGGGGCAAAATTTAGAAGTTATAATTAAACAGAGTTCATTTTTCTTTCCTTGCAGCTGTTGTTTCATGATTCTTTCTATTACTGTTACTGAGTACATTAAAAGTCCATCTTTAAAAAAAAAGTTATTGATGTTTTTTTTTTCCAGAACACAGTTCCTTATATACAATCTCCTACACTGACCTTTCCTTCATAATAAATAATTAATAGTTAAGGAAAACTGATTAACATCATGAATTCATTGATTACAGACAGTATTCATATCCCACAGTCCTTTACCTCTCTCCAAAGGAGCGAGATATATTTTATTACTTGTTTCCTGAAATAAATATTGATTATTGCAAATAATTTCTTATATTTTATTAGTTGTCCTTGAATTTCTCAAATTTGTCATTTCTTACAACACAATAGAATTCTTGTACATGTAAATATAGCAAATTGTTAAATACATCTTTTCTTCATTTGGTAGTTATCCACATTTTCTGCATTTTTTCTATAATAAAAATCCAGAAGTTATCATTTCAACATCAGAATTTTCTCATAAGGATTATCTTAATAGTGGAATGACACTATCTTAACATAAAATGGTTGGGCACATGACCAGATCATTGAAGATGGAAGCAAAATGGAAGATATAACGGACCTGCTTTGGGGGGACAGGAGGAAAGGTTCAAATATACATGTTCTTCATTGGTTTAACAACCTCTTCCTCTACATAACTGATTGTATTTTTAAAACAACCTGACTGGCATGGTCTCTTTTTTCCTTCAGTGTCCAAGAGTTAAGAAGTCATTCACTGAGATAAAATAAAATGATGAGTAAGAGGGGTTATGGTTATTTTCCCTTCCTTCCAGGATACGTAACACCAATAATAGACTTGTTATTATAGTCTGTTTCTTTAATCCTTTAAATTCTAGATGTAAAGACTAAAATCCCTCTGACTAGAGTTTGAGCTATAAGAATATTGAAGCTGAGGAATGAAGACTGGATGATGTAGTAAACCCTACAGAAAAGCTCTGGAAGTGGAAGAGGGGAAGTTGAAATGAAATAGTGTGGAACTAATGCTATGTGACAATTTTGTTAAGTTCTCAAACTAATCACTTTCTCTTCCTTAGAGACTGAGGGAATACATGGAGATATCATACCTTGCTAAGTGTTGGGAAGGATGGTGTTTTTAATAATTGTTTTTGTTATATCTTTAAAGTAAATAATACTTTGTGAAAGCTAACCTGTGACTAAATGTAACTGGGGTTATTGGATTCTTAAAATTAGGGGAACACAATAAGTGGAGGTTTTACCCAATACTAAAGAAGAGGAAAAGTGCTCCTTAGGGAACTCGAGAGCCTTGAAGAGGGGCTGGGGCAAATAGTAAAAGAACTGGTTCTTAGAGAGAAAGGTCAGAGAGAATACATATTACACTAGAATACCTAGAATTACAGGTGATCCAAAAGGAATGAGAAAAATACAAGGGATGGATGGGCTGGTACTAGTGGTAATTAGGCTTCAGTACCAAAAATGTCTTGGATGTAAGAGGACATAAAGAACATTATTAAAGACATGAATGACCAGAAAAAAAGGTGAGATAGTCACAAAGGTACAGCTATGGAAAACAGATGTGCTGTATTAATACCCACAAAATATGGAGAGAATCAGAGAGAGATCTATAATGTGTCAAATGGATTATCCACCAAAAATCTGTGGATGAAAAATCCTATAGGATGAAAAGGTAGCCAAATGTCATGGCATGCGTCAGTGAACAGAGTGCCTTCACTGAAGAAAACTTTGGTTCATTGAAGTATAATTATAATTCAAGAAGGTCAAGGGACCTTCCTAAAATGATAACATTTGTTCTTTGATCCTGGTACAAAAATAGCAACATTAAAATGAAAAATGATCCAACTGAGCTGCTCAAGTCAAGTCACTTTAGAGCCACAATCAAATTATTGCTCATTGCTCAGCTTTAGAAATGTCTATGCTGATACGAACAAAATACTAAAAAATACAATCATAAGGATGATTGTAATTATTTTTAGAACTATATATGAGTAGGGACTTGTGTCACTTCTCTTCATAATATGAAATTCACCTTGGAAATGGAACTGAAAAACAATACCCAGCTTAAACTGAGTTGGAGAATTCAGATAAGAATTCGTCAATCAATAAGTATTTATTAAGTGCTTACTATGTATCAGGAATAAAAGAAAAGGGAAAAAGAGTTGACACCACTTTGGGACAGAATGTGAAAGAATGTGAAAGATTGGAGAAGGCTTTGGTATGGTATTTTTAGAATCAAGATGTTGAATATCTCTGAGAGCTATACCAAAGTAAGCTTTGGAAAAGGAAAGTAAGAGTAGGTATTCTCCAAAGTTCTTTTCCAGTGCTAAATCCTATAATCCTACAGCTGCTAAAATGCCTCCCAGGTCTGACATTCTGTAAGGTTTCTGAACAAATGTTCCCAAGTACAAACTTAGTTCTGAAGGCACCTCCCTATGAATAAAATATTTATCAGGAAATACAGATTTCTCTACCTTCAGTTTTATTCTGGGATCTCAAAGCTTTGATCTAGGTGGGAGGTGTCCTTTGTTCTTGTCCAATAGATGGGAATTTGTTTTCATGACAACTTCCCCGTAAATCTACATAATATACATTTCATCTATTTCCACCAGAAGCTGCTCTCCTTAAAAATTCTGGGGAAGATGTTTTGCTCCAAGCCAAATTCTCTAGAGGCAAAAAAATGATTCAGCTTGGCAGTTTAAACCTTAGGGAAGAATGAGGCAGAAAGGCATTCAAGTCCTTTTAGTGAGGGCTTAGATATTGTTGTTTTCCTGAGCAGGTGAGATCCACCCTGGAAAATTTTCCATAGTTTTCTTCTTGGAGTTCCATCTTGTTCTCTTTTTTGTGTTGTCCATTTTCTTGATATTTATAACATTCCCCAGGTTCACAAAGTACTTCTATTGTCTTTTAGTTGATCTTCTGCACACAAAGGCACAGATAAATCTAAATGGTCCTCAAATTTTCTGACCAATCTCATTCAGGGACCACTCTGGAGTGTGGACAGATGGCCAACAGTTGGGACTCCAAAGTGATCCCAGAAAATGGAAACTCGAGGAAGGTAAAAATTAGTCAGGGTTTAAAAGCCAAGGGAGAGTTTGGATTATCTTCAATTATTTGGGATTCACATAGAAAATTTATGCTGATTTTCCCTAATGGGTTGAAGTAGGATTATTGATTAGAAGTTGCAGAGAGGCAGATTTCACACAATATAATGGAAATTTTCAATTCAGCAAATATTTTTTAAGTTCTATCTATTATGTTCAACTTACTATGATAGTTCTGAGGCTACAAATACAAAAACTATAAAACCAGTTCCTATCCTGAAGGGAATCTGTAGTCTACTGGACTTCCTAATAGACCTGTCAAAGTAGAATGGGCTACTTTTGGAAGTAATGTACTCTCTATTACAGAAAAAACAAAAACAAAAACAAAACATAGATTGTCTAGAGGAAACCTGGCCTAGACTGTCATTTAATATATGGATAAAAAAACTAAAACACAGGAAGGTTAAATGAGATGTCCAGGGTCATATAGATAGAAAGTATCATAAGGAGAATTTGGACTCAGGTCCTTTTATTCTTGAACCATAGCACTTGATATTGTGCCACAAATAGACCCTTCATGGGAAAAGAGAAAGCATTACTGTCCAGGTGAGTGAGGTGGCCTTTGAGGTTTCTAATAGTTCACAGACTTAGTTTTGGAATTGTTAAAGGGGAGAAGAAAGTAAAAGTTGGAAGAAGGAAGAAAGGGACCATTTAGATTTTTGATCTTTTAAAATCTCTTCTTTTAAGTGCTCCAAGTCCTATTGATTAGAATCCAATTTTATGATAAGGTACATAACTTCCACAGCTAGGATAACACCAATGATATCTGCTATATTCTACAGTAGATTTTAGTCACTAGCATTTGTATCATTTTTCACTTTGACCATACATCTCCTGTACTGAACTGGCCCTGTAAAAAGGGGGGGAAATGTGTGACTAATCAGACATGTGTACAATAGAGTGTGGGCAAGCCTGAGTTGTACTTTAATGTTTAACCCCCATAAAGTTGTCAGCATGGAATAATAAGAATATAAGTAGTAGACTTGGAATAGCTCCCTAACCGGTTTCCCAGCCCCTATTCTCTCATCTCTACTCCTAATAGTATAATAGGTTTTTTTACCAGGAAAGAGAGAGAGAGAGAGAGAGAGAGAGAGAGAGAGAGAGAGAGAGAGAGAGAGAGAGAGAGAGAGATATTTATGGGGAAAACAAGATATAAAAGAGAAATGGAAAGTGAGTAGGGGTGAAAGTTCAGCGAGAGTCCATGAACTGAATCAAGTTTGGAGCAAGCTAAGCTGATGTGGAGTAATTTATCAAACAAAGTTTGGGCCAAATTCATCATTAGAGAAGGAAGATGTAGAAGTCAAGGTTTGACCAGAGTAAAAATGGCCAATGGAATAGAGATTCAGGAGTCTTTGGAATTATCTGCTGAAACAGGTTTAGCATTTTTCTAAAACACTATTTTGTCTTTTAATTTTAAAAATGTTTTTTTAAAATTATGATCTTAACCATCAAATAAAATGAATATTTTCATATACAAAATTGAACAAAAAAGATTACACAGCAAGCTGAATATTATATAGGACTTGCTCTTCTTTTGAAATATGTTATAAATTTGATATGTAATTTTCAAAACTGCTATGATTGTGATTCTCTTTCTTTTTTTCTCATTTTTTACTCTCTTCTACGAATTTTTATACATGTACATAATTAGATGATACAGTGAATGGAGCAATGGGTCTGGTCAAGAAAATCTTAGTTCAAATCTGTCCTCTAACACTTACTAACAGTGTGACCATAAGCGAATCACTTTACCTCTGTGTCAGTTTCTTCATCTGTAAAATGGGGATTCATTAAAGAGCTATACAAATCCTAGCTATTTTTAAAGATACTTTAAAAATACTTTTTTCTTTCTTTTCTTTTTCTTTATTCACTATTTAAACATAAAATTTCTTTCCTTTCTATCCCACTCACTATGAAAAATATAACTCTATAACAAATGTGCATAATCAAGCAAAACAAATTTAATTTTGTATTGCTTGAAAACATGATAAAGTCTGCATTTTGAGTTTATCTTCTATGCTAGAGAAGTGTAGTATGCATCATTGTGGTCTCAAAATATGGTTGGTCTTTGTTTTGACCAGACTTTTAAAGTTGTTTTCATTACAATGTTGTTATTGTGTAAATTGTTCTCCATGGTCACTTCATTGTACATCAATGCATGTAAGTCTTCCCAGCCTCCTTGGAAATTTTCTTTTCACCATTTTTTTTTACCATGCAATAATATTCCATTGTATTCATGCCATTCTTTGTTTAACCATTCCCCAATTCATGAATAACTCTTTCATGCATAAATCTTTGTTAAAATAAAAATAAAATATTTTGTATATATGGGTACTTTCCTTTTTTTTCTTGGATTATTTTGAGGCATAGGCCTAGTAGTGATATCATTGGTTCAAAGAATATACACAATTTAGTGACTTTGGGGTATACTTATAAATTGCTTTACAGTTAAGCTATTTGCAATTTTACCAATAGTGCACTAATGTCTTTTTTTTTTTTAATCCCAGTCTAAAACTATTTTTGTATCAACCTCTTGCTTGGAAACCTATTATTTACTAGTGGGTTCTCTAAGTCTTTAAGTTTCAAAGAAGGTGACAATTTGCATAGGTAGAATGGGTTTCCTTAATTTACAGATCCCATCTCTATCTTTCTTCTTATTTAAAAAAAACAAATTCCAAAGAAACTCAATTCTTAACTTAAACTTTACAAAGGAAAAAGAGGACCCTTTCTGACATACAGTGCAAAGATTGATCAGACTTTTTGACTTAGGCTAGCTTGAGTAATTATCAAGTGTGTGCTAAAAATGAATGTGGCCTTCATGGCCCTCACATAAACAGATATGTTTACCCACTGAGGGCTTGGATCAGAGTAGCTTTAGCTTGATATTAACTTTGTACAAGACAACAGATGATACTGGAACTTGAACCATACCAATCTCACTAAACATACCCATATGCATTTCTCAACTTCCAGCTTCTCTACATATGTTTTAGTGTGTCTAGACTCAACTATACATCTAAGTACAAATTAACATCAAATGACTAGGGCCTCCATTCCCTCTCACTTTTCTTGATCTCACTTGACCTTTTAGTGTAGTCCCCAAATATAAATTCATTTGATTAAATTTAGATTAAATAGAATTTACTAGAAGGAAATTGAAAATAAACTCTTTAAAATCTAAAATAGGTTTAATAACTAGAAACATTGTGCAGAATCTAAATTTCTTTTTAAATTTTTTGTTAAATATTTCCTAATTACATGTAAAAAATAACATTTATTTTTTAAAGTATAGAATTTCATGTTCTTTCCTTCCCTATCATCTCATCCTGCTTCATTGAGAAAGCAATTTGATATTGATTATATATGTGAAGTCTTTTGTCTGGATTTTTTAATCCCCAACTTGTGTTGTATGTTCTGTTCTTTGATCACCAATATATGCAGAAGAACTCTACCTCCTTAAAAATAAAAATGAATACTTCTTTAATACTCTTCTTTCTTGGCTCTCCTCCAACATGTTTTGGCTCTTTTGATTCATTTTCTATCTTCTTTCCTCCAAGTAGTAGTATTCTGGGCTTTCTCCTAGTCTTTCTTTATAGTTTCTCCCTTAGTAATCTTATCTTCTCCCATAGGTTTAATTAGACACATGATTATAAAATTTATATAATCCAGCCTTAGCATATATCCTACCATCATGAATTGACAGCTATTGTTAATAATTATTAACTCCTTCAGCGAAAACAGTATTTATGGATTTGAGATTCAGTACTGTGCCTTGAACATTGTAGGCACTAAATAAAGTTTGGTAGCTTCAAAGTTTAATGAGCTAAGTAATGTGACAATTATCATCTTCATCTTATAGATAAGCCTCAAAGAAGTGAAATGACCTTTCTATGAATGCATGAACATGAAGTATTGGAATTGGGAGTTAAACTTAGGCTTTAGGACTTCATCACACTTTCCTTTACATCATATGGTCTGACTTAGAATTAAACAAAATGAAACATGGTCTTTGATTTGAGCTGCAATGGAATTGCAATAGGAAATGTTTAAAGTGATAGAGAGCCATGCCTCCATGAGATGAATGAGAATTTAAAGATAATGCACACACACACACATGCCAAAACACAAAACCAATTTCTCCACAAATAAACAATTTCCAATGGAGCAAAAAAACTTGTGGGATTCCTAACTATTTGAGGAAAATTAGAATGCTATTCCTATAAGGTGTATAATGTGTAATTATTAGAATGTGTTCCTATAATCCCACAATAGTGAGATTGCTTCCTTTCTTGATTCATATGTAAGAACAATAAATACAAATTACAAAGAAACAAATATAAAGTTTATAGAAGAGAAACCTTTCTAATGAACAGAGTAACCAAATTTGGAATGGGCCATTTTCATTTGTTGTGATTCTGACTCACTTCAGGTCTTCAAGGTTGAGTAGCCAGTTGTTGAGTTTGATTTAGAGAGAACTATTTCAGGAGGCAGCTTTAGACTTGTAGACTTGATATTAGCAACAACTGCCTAATAAGGTAAGCTGTTCTCAAAAATTTAAATGCGATTTCTAAGATACTGTCATTGACAGTATATAAAGTGAATTATCCATTATATATTTTCAAAAGTGAGGTTTTATGCCAAAGTTGCGTGATCAATTACATCAAGGATTGAAAAGAGGATTTTAGTAATAGGTTGCAGTAGATGAACTCTAAGGTCCTTCCAAATTCTGAAATTGTAAGATTTTGTGGTGTGCCACTTATGGAGATAGAAGAAGAATTCACATATCAAAGATTGTATTTGTAAATAACCACCGTTTTTTAATAGATGATCTAGATTTGGAGGAGAATTATACACTAAGAATTAGAAATAATTTGGTTAATTCTTATAGTAATGACTGAGTTTAGATAAGGCAATTTCATGATTTTCCATCACAACTAAAATCTGATTATGAAGATTCAATGAAAAAAACAGTCTTATACAGATGATCAGTTGACCATGATGCAAACTTGGGTTCTTCCCACTAACTAGCTATGAGCTTGTATAAATCATTTAACTTTTGTGAGTCTTGATTCCCTCATCTAAACACTGGGGCTAATAGTTTGAAGAGAGATGGCTCAATGTCCCTTCAGCTCTAAGATCTATGGATTAATGAATATTTTAAGTACCTGATTTGAAAAAGTAAGATATAATATACATCATAGCTGCTTACATTTTACTTACAATAACTCAATAGAATAGTAAAATTATTCCCATTTTATAAATAAAATATCCAAAGGTCAGAAAACCAGAGATTTGATCAAAATCATATAGTTAGGAAATAATAGAGATAATTTTCAAATCCTTATATTCTGACTTTCAATCTATTAATTTCCACTGCTCATCCCCTTGTTCAACTAAAGAAGACTTCATAGAGGTGATAAGATAAAAATTAGGCTTAGAATAAACCATATTAGTAAAACAGTTTAAAAGATATGCCTAATTTATAAAAATAAAATACGAATTTTACCTTAGTATATCTACCTTCCCAATTTTTTAAAAAGTGGAATTTAAAAAAGTTATTATAGCTTGTCCATGCTGATTCTTATATATAACTTCTGCTGTATTTTCAAACAGTTTTGTCACTATAAAAATATTTCTGAGGATAATTCTTTGTATTTACTTAATGGTTGAAATAGGAAAATGATTAGAGCTGGGAAAAAGGAACCAGGAGCATCTGAGAATGCAATTCTAAGATCTCCCAATCCAACAACAATCTATGCCATTTAATTGTATATAACTAACAGTACAATAATTCCATAAGGAGTGCCTTCTCTTTGCAAATATATATTTCTGTTATTACATAAAATTTCCTATTGAAGAATCCAATTCACAATTAATACCAATATACTCTCAACTGTTGTGAAAAGGAAGTATCATTTTCATTATGAGGCTCAATGCAAGGTAAGTATTCTGGGTACACAAATCAAAAGAGCCAATGAAAATATAACCCACTGTAGAATAATGAGGGAACCTTCAAACAAACAACAATCATTTTTGGATTTCTTCCTTTTTGACTTAAAAGAGATTTGTGTTTACTGGAAAGTTGAGACAATTAAAAGGTTCATGTTTTTCTCAGGGTTTTAAAATTTTCCATATATGAATTAATAGCTTTTAACTAGAAAATTTGTAAAGGTTTTCCCCATTATATTATGATATTATATTGAAATCCTAAAGGACTAAACTTTAAAGTTCCATGATTCTCCCAACCAATATCTATGGATGTAGCTCAGGGCTCTGACTTGGATCCTTTTCTCTCTGTCTCTCTTTGTCTCTGTCTCTCTGTCTCTGTTTTTGTATCTCTCTGCCTTTCTCTGTCTCTGTCTGTATATCTGTATTCACCCCTCCCTTTACTTTCTCTCTTTTTGTCTCTCTCTTTTTCTCTGTGTCTCTCTCCTCTGTTTCTGCCTCTCTCTCTTTTCTGTCTCTGTCTCTCTTTGCACATAGATACATATACATACATATATATATATATATGCTTATGTGTGTAGTCATATGTTTCTTTTGGTTTAATTTCAATCTATCATTTTTTAGATAGATAACTCACAAATGCAAACTTACAAATACATATATTTATGTGTGTTAAATAGTGGCAGCTAAGTAACTCAATAAATAGTGTGCTAGGTCTAGAGTCAGTAAAACCTGAATTTAAATCTGACCTCAGATACTCACTAGCTGTGTGATCCTGGGAATATCCCTTAACCTCTATTTATCTTAATCTAGTAGAGAATGAAATGGTAAACCACTTCAGTATCTTTGCCAAGAATTTTATGTGTTTGGCACACTATGGTGCATGGGTCATGAAGAGCTGGACATTAGTAAAAAACAAAGTGTATATATATGTGTGTGTGTGTGTGGGGGGGGTGGGGGTGGGTGTGTGTTTATATGGAAAGATCCAGGTAGACATTCACAAAGAAAGGAAAATACACAGAAAAAAGAGAGAGAGAATTTTCTCTTGAACTTCAGAAATTCCAAATCACTACTCAGGCATCTCTACCCAAGTGTCCCATCAAGCTTAAATTCAATTTGTCCAAAACAGATCTTAATTTTTCTCCTACCTTCCCTACAATTATATGGCACACATGTTTAACCTATATTGGGTTGCTTGCTATCTTGAGAAAGGGGGGAGGGAGGAGAAAAGGAGGAAAAACTAGAATGCAAGGTTTTGCAAAGATGAATGTTGAAAACAATCTTTGTATGTATTTGGAAAAACAAAGTACTATTTTTAAAAAGGACAAGAATAACCCCCCAATGCACCCTCTCAAAAAAAAAAAAAAAAAGAAAAGAAAAAGAAAAAGAAAAAAGAAAAAAAAAACACACACACAACTATGTAAAGTAGATAAAGAATTAGACCTGGAGGAAGGAAGACATGATTTCAAATTCTGCCTTAGATATTTAGCTGTGTGACTCTGGACCAATCATTTAACCTCTGTCCTGAAGTCCAGCTATTAGTAATCTCAGGTTGGTCAAATTATAAGTATTTATTATATATGATTAGATATGTTGTATTTCTCCCAGTAAAATGAAAGCTTCTTGTGGGCTGAGTTTTTGTTTTTGTTTTTTTATTTTTCTCACTTGCCATAAAAATAAAAAATGAATAAAAGTACTTGAATAATCAGAGAATCAAAACTGAAAAATATTTTCAAAATAACATTATAAATTTGTACTACTATCAAATTATTAATTCTAGTACACTTGGTGGATCTTAGGTATTTATTCAATGATATGAATAAGCAGTACACAAAATGAGAAGGTATAAGTGAACATATATATCCATTGACAATCTAAATTATTGAAATCTTTCTCTCTTTCTCTCTCTCTCTATATGTGTAAATGTGTGCATGTGTTTGAGTGTGTGTGTGTGTGTGTGTACTATTACGAGAATATATTAAATAATGTTCAAAGAGTTCTATGGCTTTTTTATCTCAGGCACACTGCAGATACACTGAATGGAGAAACAAAGATTAAAATATTGTAGGGTTTGTATAAAGGGAAATTTATTTTTCTTCCATTGAGTAGGATTATATATATATATATATATATATATATTGTTAAGCAAAACCAATGATAACACTATTATAGCTTGGTCTAGTTTCTTAAAAGAGGTACTTGTTTGGCAATAAAAATAGTGCAGTAATTTTTTTTTTTAAGAGGACAATGTTATGACAGACCATCCATAAAGCAAGATTTTATTTTCTATAAAGCCTTGTAAATCTTCATTTCTAAAGCAAAAAGGCTTCATTTCACAGTGCATTTACGTCAAAATGCTAAACCCTTTCACGTGATTCTATCACATTAGCCTTGTCAAGTCTCACTTGTTGAAATGAGTGAGATTTGAAAACTTTTGAGTGTGCTATTACATTGTCCATTTCTGTATGTTGTGAATCTTTATGGCTACGTGCAAATGAAGTCAAAAGTGGGAGAGACAGCTTACTTTAAATAAGTGAAACAGAAAAGATATATTATTTCAGGTGGTCAAAGAACAGCAGTTCTAAGGAGGAAAAGAGCAAGGAGTTCAAATAAAATATGCACATATTGCCCAAAAGATTGAACTAGTTTTATAGCTTAATTAAATTGATCCAACCATCTTTTGCTTTTAAATAGTACTTACCTTAGTTGTGATTGATTTCTTCTTTGTCCAATAGAGTAATAAAGGCAATGAAAATGATTCTTATTATCTTTCAGTTCCATCTAGTCCATGAAACACTGAAGGAATTACATAAAAATCTGATATCTTCAAGAGTCAAATCTAATACTATGATATATTTCAATCAATTTTGGATGAACATCCAGCCTCCAAATGGCCACAGCCTTATTCAAACTTCAAGTCTAAGAATTAGAGCTGGAAGGGATTTTATATTTGCTTGTTTAGGCCTGGCCTCTCATTTTCAAATGAGGAAAGTGAGGTGAGAGAGATAAGATGAATTGCTGGTAACCAACTTGTGTATCATATCTAGAATTCAAAACCAAGTCATCTAGAATGCAAATCCAGTGCTCCCTCAGTTTTACCACACTACACTATCCTACTATGTTTTCTTTAAAAGACAGTAAATTTTCTAGTTATGTTATATTATATATACATATATATATGTATATAAAAATATACATATATACCTTGATTGTAATAGGTACTGGATACATAAATTTAATCCCTCTCCTCTTCTTTTTCTTTCAGATTGGTAATATCAGGAAGAATTAATGCTAACTCTTCTTAGTCTTTCATCTAACTTGTCATTTGGGGAAGGGTTGATGTTTGAGTATGGGTATTAATAGATTCTAAAGAAGATATTTCAAGAATTTTGGATTCATACTGAATTTTTTCTTTTAAGGAGAAATTTATCTTATTTCTATTATAACAAACTTCGGCCACAGATTGGCTGGGCAACCACCCCTTTCCTGCCCTCACCAAAAAAACAAAACTTGTTGGCGTAGAGTATATGGAATCTAGAATTAAAAAGAACTGATTTCAAATCTGGCCTTAGACATTTAGAGCTGTGTGATAGTGGGCAAGTCACTTAATATCTGTTTGTTTCAGTTTCCTCCACTGTGAAGTGGCACCTATCTCTCAGAATTGTAGTATCAAATTAAATAGTATTTATAAAAAATGTTTAGCACAGTTCCTGCTGGCAATATAAACAGGTTTTCCCCCCCCCCTTCCCTTCTTTCTCAATTTGGATTGTCTATACTAAGAGGAAAAAAAAGAGAGGTTTTTGCATAAGGGGTGTAGGAGGAGATTTTGGGGATTCTGAAGAGAAGGGTGAAATTACAGTGATCCCATGACAGCAGGATATTTATGGCCATAGTAACTGGTGTCTGCGGCATCTGCAGTTTCCTTTTTTTTTTTTTTTTTTTTTTTTGGAGAGGCAATTGGAGTTAAGTGACTTGCCCAGAGTCACACAGCAAGCAAGTCTTAAGTGTCTGAGGTTATTTAAATTCAGATCCTCCTGACTACAGGGCCTGTGCTCTATCCACTGCTCCATCTACCTGCCCCCAGAATTTCCTTTTTTAAGACCAGAAAAGATGACTTCCAAATGGCCTAAGTGGAAGAGCTGTGTGTCATTTTGTGTTTATCATAGATTGTCATATTTTCCACTACCAAGAATGTGGGGGGAAACAAACCACCCAGAAGAGAGGAACTGGTGGCCTTTACTCCACTTTTGTCTTATTTCTATTTGTGCTTATTATATATGTATATATATATACATATATATATATATACATATATATATAATTTCATTAAATGATATATTTATTGTATTTAAAATAATTTCTAATACATATCTATTGTTGACACTTTTCTTGACTCCAGTGTCTTTGGTTTCTGGATGAAGGAAGGCAGAATGGGACCTACACAGGAGATAGGGACTAACTCAAGTGAAGCACTAGGAGTTCAATCTCCAGGACGTTATTGGAGAGTTTGCTAGGTAGCTGGGGCATAAGCGCAAACTGTTTCATAACTATCTACTCTTTTCAATGCAGAATTATTTTGAATGAATGACATATTTTTAAGAATGTACTCATTCATATGAACCACTGCTACAAGTCAACTACACAAGCATTTATTAAGTACCTACCATGTACCATGCACTATGCTTAATTGCTGGAGATTAAAAAAAAAAAAGACATAAAAACAATGCCAATGAAACTCTATTTAAGTTGATACTTCAGTGGATCTGTGATCTTTTGAAAATAGTTTTTTTTTTCCTTCAATGAAGTGGATCACAATTATCCATGTCCTTTCATATATATATATATAATTATTATATATATTATACTATATATATTACATATTATACTGGTAACTCTTGTCCATTTTTCTCATAAATTCTAGGGTGGAAGCACCTAACTAACAAGCTTGGATCTTTTCTTTAGTTCACTTAACATTATAGGAATAACAGTGAAAAAATGAAAAAAATGAAAAAAAAATGAAGACAGGTCATCTATTATCCTTTTGTTTACCTAGTTGATCAACCCAGTTCCTTTTTTGAATGTAATATTTTTATGCTTTCTCTTCACACTAATGTAGTTTTCTCATATCCACTGTGGACTTCTTCTTTTTCAGTCATGTCTAACTTTCCATGACTCCATGGAGTCTAGGGTTGTATTTGAACTCACGAAAATGAATCTTCTAGATTGCAATCCCAGTGCTCTATCCATTCTTCCACTTATTTGATCTTTAGATGATTTGCAATTTTAATTCTGTGGAGACTGTGGTATTCTATGATTTACCAGTCCTATAATACCATCAGAAGAATTTTAAGTTGAAAGTATGAACTTTTGTTTCAGGAAGAAACTTGAGGACACCTAAAGCATCATACATTTTCTCAAAAGGAATCTAGCCTATTTTCTTCTTCCTATCCATTATCCTATTCTAGATCCAAATCATTATCTGTTCAAGTTTCACTTATTTATTAAAATATGTATTTATATTGAAGGGTAGCTAAAATATTTATTTATAATTGGACTTGCAGTTAGAAAGATCTAAAGCAAATTCTGACTCTGAGACTTACTAGCCATGTAAGAATTAGTAAATCTCTCAGTCTCCACATCTGTAAAATGCAGATAATAATAACATTTATCTCCCAGGGTTGTTGTGAGGATCAAATAAGTTAACATATTTAAAGTGCTTTGAGAATTTTAAAGCATTATCTAGATGCCTTTATTATAATAATGTATTATTAATAATAAATTGGCTCTATGTATTGGCCATTGACAGGTAAACCATAACCTGTGCAATAAATGTTCTTTATTTCTTCATTTTTCTCTTCTAGAGATAGTTGGCTGAATTATTTTGATTGTGGATGTCATTTAAGAAATTCCATAATGTTTTAAGGGTTGATGTAATCAGCACAATGTCCTTCAGAAACAGGAGCAACTGGAGACTCTCAAATTCTTGACAGAATCTAGCTTCTATTTGGATTCTATCTTGGGTTTTCTCCATGACAGTGGCATGCACCTTTGGCAAGCATGTGTCCCCCTTTTTTGTGCTTTTTCTAAAATTAATAATCCAAAGGCCAGAAAACAAAGTTACATCTGTTGTTATGTCTTTCAAGGAATCTTGAATAATATATACATATGTGTGAGAGATACCTTGTTGGAGGAGAGGGAACCCTTAAGCTAGCATTTCATTCTTCAAAATAAAAAAAGATTTAATATTCAATAACAATAAGATCTTGTGTTCTCTAGTTCTTTCAGTCAGTTGTGTGACTATAAAGATGTGGTCTGCTATAGAGATTTGGCTGGACTTCACATCTGATTTCCTTTACTTAAAATTATTCCATTTTTCCTACCACTGCCAACAAAACTGTACATTTGAGTGAAATGAAGTCCAAGACTGAAACATTTTCAGAGCAGCTTTAACAAAGAAGTTTCACTAAGTAAGTGGTTTAGTCACTTTTATAGATGGAAACTGGATTTTGTGTCATGGTTCTTATTAGCAACTGAAGTTTTTAGGCTGGGAAGTGACTGAAATTTTTATTTTTAAAAATATATTTTCCCTCACTTCTTTTAAAGTAAGGAAGAGGTAGCAGGTAGGAATTATTCAGGGGTGATAGAGAATCCAGGTTTAAATCTCCTCTCTGCCAGCCAGGTGACTTTGAATAAATTACTAACTTTGATCTCAGTGTCATTGTCTGGAAAATGAGCAGATTGAACTAGATTATCTCTATAATACCATTTATCTCTGAATTCTATGAATCTCTGATTTGATATCTCTTAGTTAGGAAGCTCTATATGTTTTTATATGATTTTCATGAGTTAGTAGTAGGAATTGCTGGACTGGGTTATAACAAAAAAGATTCCCCCCCCTATTTAAAAAAAGGGTGAGCTTACTGTGATGGTGATTTTGTTGTACTGATTGCAGCTCTAATGCATACTTGCTGCATTACCTTAAGGCAAGGTCACTTACCTACTTGATCTTGTTTTCCTCATATGGAAAATAAAGAAAGCAAACTAAATATTCTCTAGGGACCCTTCCAGGTCTGAGATCTGTGGATCTACAATATAAAGAAATTTCCTAAATTAGAGAAGCTACTTTTTTTTTCTTTCTTAGATGACCCATAATTAAAGGATTCTAGTATTTATATCAGCAGGGGCCCTTAGAAATATTACAATCCAAATGTTTCATTTTATAGCTGAGGAAACTGAGTCTCAAAAAAGTTAAGTGGCTTGTCTAAAACTGAATAATTGGTAAATAGCAGAACCAAGGCATAAAATCATAGATTTAGAGCAAGAAGAGAACTTAAAGCCAAAGTAGCTTAACATCATATTTTATAGATGAGAAAAAAGAGGGTCAGAGTTCTTAAGTGGCTTTTTCAAAGTTTTCAAGGTAGTAAGAAGAAAAGCCAGATGTCATTGAAAATTTTGTACCTTCACCTACATCGAGCTGTTTATTCTGAAAAAAAAAAAAAAAAAAAAAGATGGACTTCGTTGATCTAGTATAGTTAAGCAGCAAAGTCAACCAACAACCAAAAGAGGTATCTTCCTTTCTCACTGGCTGACGTGGACTAAGGATCTGCCTCTAACAACCAGTAGAGGGAGATGTTGGCATTTGTTTTTGACATCCCAGAGCACCCTCACTGTTCCCTTCCTAATTAATTCAATGTTTGAAATCAAACCACCGTTTAAAATGTAATGGTATTAATATGCAAGGATAGACATGCAAACGTGGAGAATTTCCATTCCCATTAAACTTTCTACACAACCACAGATTTCTAGTTCTTCTGTGGGACCCTTTTGGAGAGCTTATGTTGCAGAAATGTTGGCCGTTATAAATTAAAGCTGCTCCGAATTGAGTTCATGCACCTAGGCAATGATTCAACATTTCTAAGACTGATTGCAAATCAAGAAAGCTGCTTCTTCCTTTAAAAAAAAAAAAAAGAAAAAGAAAAAGAAAAGCTATTTGACCTTTAAAAAAAAAAGCATTTTGGATGGTCAGAAATGTGCATATTGAGCTTATAATAAATCTGAGTACTTTTGTTTAGGAGAACAATTCTCCACAGTTAAGATTCGGGGCATTTTCAATGCAGTTTTTGTGGTGAAATGTAGCATATTTGATTAGCCTTACATTTCCAAGAGAAGAATCCTTTCCACAGCCATTTGTTTAAAATGCTTTTGAAACCTGGTACTTGAAAGATAGTTTGCTTTATTTGAGTCTTATATCTAACTGTAATTTACTGCTCAGAAAAGTTATGTTTAAAAATAATAGCAAAGTGCTACATGTAATATGTGTTGTACGTGATATACATGTTTTCACATACAAACACAATCACTTACTACAATATATGCTATTGTATTCTGCAGAAGGTGAGTAAACCTTGTTTAGACTCTTCTGATATTACTCTGAGGATCCAGTTGCCAGCCTCAGGTAAAAAGGAAGGCTGGGGAGAATTGAAAACAATCATCTTGATCCATTCAAGAATTATTTTTTTCTTCTTTTAGAAGTAGGCACAACATGAAAATGAAACATTAAATAATTTAAACTAAGGATATTAAGGTCCTGAAAACCTGCCAACTTTGAAGTGGAAAATACGTGGAAAAAAAACTGAAAGGGATTGGAGGAAGATAGCAGTGTTCTGTTGCAATTAACATTAAGAAATTGTCATTACAAAAAACACAGCCATTGCCTACAGATCCAAGTTTCTTAAATTAATAGCCATTACACTCTATAACAAAGATGTTATAGTTAATTTTGCACCTGAATACAGAGGTGCCACCTTCCCGTGGCAGGGAGAGCAGCTGGCAATTTGCCACAGCAAATACCAGGCCTATGTCATTTCCCTTGTTCAGGAAGCATTGTTGTGTGTGGAAGGTGGTACTTCTGGGAAAAAAAAAAAAAAGCTTTGTCATTTATTTGAATGTAGACTTTGTTCTGTTATTTCCAGGTAGAGTACATTCCAGTACTTGCCTAGAGATCAACACATCTATCTTCGGGAACTTGAGAGAGCTTCCTCTTTGTTCTATGGTCCACTCTAGGTCTCCTCTATCTACTTTACCCTTTGAGTTAAAAGAAATATAAAGGATGTGTTGTGTTTTGTTTTGTTTTTCCCAAAGTAGTGTCTTTTGGAGAGCACTAATTCTCAAACCAGAAACCAAACAGCCTTAGGAATATGGAGGTTGGATTGGAGACCAGAAACAAAAGTGCCATATTGGAGAGTGCTTAGTTCAGCAACCTATTGACTGGATTAGATAGTTGGGGAACTAACAACAACAACAATGATTAAAATATAATTTTAGGGTGGAATTGAGCTCCATGTGAAGCATTAATTTTAATAGAGACTTTATATTTAAGCTCTCTTTTGAATAATAATATAAAATTAAATTTAAATTGTAAATAACGTCCAGATACTAGTTGTTTCCTGGCTCAAATTCTTTAGCACATATGGTGCTAGCATAAGCTTGTGCCAGTCTGCCTACTCTGGGTAATTTTGCATGCAAATAGTTTTAGTGCCTACGTTGAGGTGCTAAAACGTGTTTAGTACACTTGAAAATATTTGCATTGCAAAAGGAGAGCTAATCTCTTGAGGAAAATCAAATTGATATTTTGTATTAAGAGACAACTCAGGGCATTGTGTGATAGTCTACTATGGAGAATTCTGTTTATAGGACAACTAGGATTTTTAATTGACCTTTATAGCTTTGCCAGATTTATAAATTTTTGGATCATCCAGTCCAATGTTCATTATTGCAATCAGGAAGTCAAAGAGAGGGAGAGAGAAAGAGAGGGAGAGAGAGAAGTCTATTTCCCTGTAGTAGGTTAGAGCTTGTGCCTCCCCTTATTGGGTAACCTTGGAGAGCTAGATAAATGTAAGATGTTATTTCTAATTAAAAGTTTCAGCAGGAATGTGCCAACCCGAACTAAGGAGCGACTTTGGTAATCGCTGCTCAGCAGCGAATGCAGTTTGTGAGCCCGCACATACTCTCCCGTTTCCCTCACTTCCATCTGCTGCTTTTACGGGAAACCAGTTCGTTAAGAGTCTGAACTGAATCCAAATAAAGTGCATTTCTGATGCATCTCAGTGACTGATGCCATTCTTTGCTGCATTATGTCAAATTAGAGTTCATTTAGAAATGGGGGTTACAAAACCCTCACAACAATGGCACTGGCATGTATGGAGTAGAGAGCAAATGAGAGCTCTGGGCAACTTTGATACCAGGTTTTGTAAAAAAAAAAAAAAAAAAAAAAAGACAAGTACACACACACACCTTAATATGGTCCCCAAAGAACTGTAAACAAGAAGTCGAGGGACACCCTAAGAAGAAGTTTGTAGAAGTTTCATTATCATAACGACTGTTTCAATCTTTGCTGCCAGTGATTTTCTTTTCAAGAATTTCAATCGATTCAGACTCATTTTCGTTCTGCGGGCTAACTCAGGTGCGGTATGTATCCTGAATAAAATGAAAGTAGGCTTAATGTCTTTGAGGGAAGCAGATAATTTGAAGTCTCCATGAGTAATTCAAATTGTGGGACTTCTCTGTCTGCACATCTCTCATCTGCAGATAAATGATGCCAGATGGAATTATAATAACTTCCATTGTTTTGGAATGGCTCTATTACTTTCAGACACAAGCACTGTTCAAGAGAATTGCTTACTGTAGGTGTCTAGATTGGCCTCAAACCGAAGTCTATGTTCCAGGCTTCCTCTCCATCTCTCACCTGAATAGTCCTCTCCCATACACACATCTACATAATGTCTACCATAGGCACATACACAAAGTATCTTATCATTTTGTCTTTGCCACTATTCACCATGTGCAAGGTGCAGTGTTTGGTTTCAATGGGTAGCCAGTGACAGGTACTGTACAAGAGCCAACAGGATCTCATTATGAACACAAAACAATAAGGAGAGTCTGACTTAACTGTGTTTGTGAAACTCCTGTTTGTAATCTATTTCCTTAAAAAAAAAAAAAAAAAAAAAAAAAAAAAAAAAAAAAAACTAAAAAAATATATATGCCTCTGTTGCCTGAGGCATCCTGGCACATCAATCAATCCATTAAGTAAGTAAATAAAGCAATAACTAAACAATAAATCATTTTGAATTTCACAAGAAAAAAAAAAAACTTCTGATACATAAATTACAAGGAAGTAGTGACTCATGAACAGTTTGGAGGCTGCAAAACAAAATAAACAGTCAGGCTAACTGTGAAACATGGGTCTGTCTTTGATCCCCAAAGCTGGGTCTTACTTGTGCTCATTCACACCCTATTGGTAGTGGGTTAACATGGGGGTGGGGTAAAGAGGGGGGGTGTGGGTGAGGGGTACCCAGGGTGGAACCGACAACACATTTCTTCCATCGCAGAGGGTGGGCAAACAGCTGCTTCCACAGCTGATGCCACTGGAAGTCCCGGCGCTGCTCCAGTCACCCGAAAGCCCACAATAAGCCCCTGGATGGCACACAGCGCTGTGTGCTCGGAGCAAAGCACTCGAGATTTCCTGGTGCTGTGGCAGGCTGTGACTTTACCACCAGACACAATGAGCCTGGGAAATTGGGCCTCATGAATAATTCAGCCCGGGTCTCCTCCAAAACAAAGAAATGATATGTTTGCTGGGAGAGGGCTGTGTTGTGGCATTTCTAAACATAACACAATTGGGGGGGGGGGGGGGAGGAGAGACTCGGCCTGTTCTGTTGGGATGGAGAAATATGTTTTTTTTTTTTTTTTTCCCTCCCCCCACCCCCTCCCCAACCATGAACGCAACAAAAACAACAGCAACCAAAAAAAAAAAAAAAAAAAAAGTTGGGAGCAGAGTAAACATCGAACAATTAAAGCCTTCTATGAAATGTTGGCTATGGCTGGACTCATTTGGCGTGTGATTTAGGAATTCAAAAATCTCGTGTCAGCGAAGAGTGATGGTAAAATATGGTTTGCTGCAATAAACTCCAGCAGGATACCAAGTTCTCAAAGAGCTTATCTTTTCATTGGTCGGGGACGGCCGCTTTGCCTAATGCAAATTTCATTACTGTTGACTAGCACACAGTGGTGACTCCAACCAACCCCGGCCGGGCGAAGGTGCAATTCCTCATTTTCACTAAAATATTAGTAGAAATGATACTTTAGTGAATTGGGCCCTAAATTGTTTTAGTGACAGTTAAATACCCACTAATTTAACACCAGTTAAATTGGCAATAAAAACACCCCCAACTGTGTTGAGCCGTCATCCTATTTATGTAAAATAGATCCAAGGCTTGATGCTAACGGGGCTAAGAAACCACTGGGATGAAGTGGCGGCATTTGTAATGTCTTTTTTTTCTTCTTCTTCTTCTTTAGTGTATTTCAGGCAACAGCAGTCTATCCTTGTTAATCGTTATTGTTATTTGTCATTTGAATTTGCACATTTATTCCCTTTGAGGGGAGGAGGAGAAAGAGAATGAAGCAATAAGAGCATCACTTCAGCAACTTTGAAGGGACAACTTGGCAGAACATGCAGAGATGACTCTGTCATCTACCAAACAATTATCTCAAATCTGTCTTCTATTATTCTCCCATGCTTTTTCCACAATAGGCCTTTACAATATCTTCTTGATTTTCAGGTTACCCTGTGAGTTATTTTGTATCCTTAAACCACCCACAATCTGATGTGCTTGGCACAGAAAGGCAAAAGGAAGGCAGGTTGATTGTGCTCTAGCGAAAACAAAAAATAAAATAAAATTTAAAAACAACAAGCAAAAACAAATATGGATATGTCAATTATATGCTGGAGAGAAAACGTGATTCCTTCTTACTTTCAGGTGTGTGAGTCAGCAGTGAAAGTATGAATTTTTGAGCTATAAGAACTGAAAATAATAATAGTTTGTTTTTTTTTCTATATGTGTGTGGGTAGCAACAACGTGCTAGGTAGAAAACTTAAAAATGCATAATGATAACACAAAACAGATAGAGACTACCCTTCCTCTCAGCTTTTAATTATGTGGCAAGAAGACAACAAATGACGTTAGCATCGGTGCAAAAACAAAAATCATTTCTTACTTTTTTTTTTATTTCCTGGTTCCTTCCTTTTTTTCCCTTAATTAGGATTCTAGTGGAGATAGTAGAATAAAATTGTTTTCTGAATATATAATATGTGTGTATACATATACATATTGGCATTTAAAATATAAGGCACGAACATTTCTCTAACATTTAATAACTGTATGATCTTGGGCAAGTCACTATCTCTAGATCACAGTTTACTTATTTATGAAATGAAATGGGAGTAGAATACTTTTTTTAAGGTACTCTTCCAGTTTCAACATTTTAAGATTCTTATAATCAAAAAATTCCTTTACTATCTTTTTCTTTCTTTTTTATCTGCAACAAAACATGACCTCTGTCTTGGTATAAACCAGCAGGGGTTGCTAGCAGGCAGTTGTCTGCTTTTATTACTTTCCTTAACTTAGAAACCTGGGAAGTTTTCAGGTATTTGAAGAACCAAGTTTTGCTGACTCCATTTTCCAACTATCATGTAGCAGAGTCTCCTGGAGACATGTGCTCCAAATTTAAAGAAATACTCCAGGACTGGGAGTTTGGCCTCTTGAATTTCTAACCTTCATATATATTTCTCCACAGCACATAATTCTTTATGAGAACAAAGTAAAGACTATTTAAAAAAAAAAAAAAAAGCTTTTCTGATGCCTTTTGTTACCATTACTTACCACTAACATATCATAATGCATTTTTTCTTAAATTAATAAACTAAAATGTTTCAGAGAGAGGGAAAATAAATATATAGAAATGCATGAACTCATACTTTAATAAGATTTAAAATAGGAATGGGGGCAGAGGGAAAAAAATACATGATTAAGCAATGTTGTTAAATGAGAAATGAATGATAGTTTCATAGCATCATAGAATTTTAGAGGTAGAAGAAAAATGTGAAAATAGAGCTGGAAGAAGGGCTTATCTGATTTATTTCCATTGTCTAAAAGAAATAGGTTGTAAGTGGAGAATTGGTTTACTTAGTTAGAATGAATTAACAGCTAAACTAGAAGTAGACCCCAGAACTTTTGACCCCTAATGTAATCTTTACATCTTAACCTTCTCCATCCTTATCCTACTTATTTTGCAGATGAGGAAACTGAAGACTAGAGAACTCAAATGGTTTGCTAAAGATCACATATCTGGTATCTGGTTAGTAACAGCCTAGTGGCTTGAAGTAAAAGACAACTTTCTTGATTCTTCTAGTCCTTTTGAATCATTTCCTATATTAGCTCTCAGAGAGTCAACTCAATGAATTAGAAAATTTTGATGCAATTCATCTTAGTAGTATTTGGTGATAGTCAACATACACATGGCAATATACTAAGATTATACAGATGTCTGAAGATCAAATGACATGACATATGTAAAGCACTTTGTAAAGATTAAAGCACCATATAAATGTCAGATATTATTATTCATCTTGTTCTCATAATTTTGATAATAAAAATAAGATGAATAACAACAATCATAATGAGAAATTATTCAATCATTCTTTTCATCTTTTTTCAATAGGATTCAGATAGAAATGATTCTGGAACAAATTCTGATTTCCTATATTTTTAAAAATTTAATTTCCTAAAAATTGTTGCACAGGTAGATAAAATAACTGTTTTTTAATTTTTTTATTTTTAAAAAATTTATTTAATTTTTTATTATAGCTTTTTATTTACCAGATATATGCATGGATAAATTTTCAGCATTGACAATTGCAAAACCTTTTGTTCCAATTTTTCCCTTCCTTCAACCCACCCCCTCTCCCACATGACAGATTGAACAATACATGTTAAATACATTAAAGTATAAGTTAAATACAATATATGTATACATGTCCATGCAGTTATTTTGCTATACAAAAAGAATAGGACTTTAAAATAGTGTACAATTAACCTATGAAAGAAATAAAAAATGCAGGCAGACAAAAGTAGAGGGATGGGGATTCTATGTAGTGGTTAATTAACTTTTTTTTTTTTTAATTGAATAAAATTATTAGAGTGTAAACTTATCTTTGGTGTATAAGTTTTGGAGAGAAAACAATAGAGATAATACACACCTGATATGTTTCTATCTTTCTCTGACAGCCATTTATATTTTGATACTATTCAGTTTCATGTAGCTAGGAGATCCTTTGCTAAGTCTCTACATTTTGAAAGCTTTTCATTTTATATATCTTGGAGATTGATTATGAGTATTTGTTATGGTAACATTTGTTAATAACAGTCTTAGGTTTTATGGATTATTATTATTTGACTTGTCTAATAAAACTGATTATTCTTTATCAGCTTTTCATTGGTATTGTATTTTGAGCTAAAGAACTATCAATAATCATCCAACTTTGGGTGGCAGAAAGATATATATATAGGTTTATTCCTGGATTCCAGTTCAACATAGAAGACAATGCTATTTAGATTGACTAATCATTTCATGTTTTACTTATATGGAAAATCTGAGCAATTTACCACAACACAGTTATGAGATATCATACAGGTGCATTTATTTTTAATTACTCCTAAAAATGTTTTAAATAATTAGTTGCAATAACCACTAATTGGCATGTAAGACATTCTTGTACCAGCAGGCAAACTGTAGATTTACTTCTACACACCCACACCCAATCAACTGAAAATTACTCCATTGCTTATCTTATAATTACTATGCTTAATTTTGTTTGCATTGTTTCACTCTTAGTAATTTTTTTCTCTTCCCTTTCCCCTTTTATTTCCTTTCCCTTCTCTTCTTTTCCTTTTCTTTCCCACCTGTGAGCCAATACACACAATAACAAATGTTACAATTGTGTTTAGGAAATGATTTTTTAAAGTAATTTGTTTTAATATATTTATGAGGACTATTATTTTTACTTGTCAAATTCATTTCTCATTGGTAATACTACACTAAATGGACCCCATGATTTATTCTGAATTACTCACTTTCCTGTTTATAAATTTTATTCTTTTTTCATACTTTTTTGTATTATGGTTTTATGTTTCCAGTGCTCTACCACAGTGGCTCACTGAAATGTAGTGTGTATCCAATTAATTTTACCTTTCATTTTTTTCAGTTGTATATAGAACTGAATACTAGTAATCACAATATAAAGGACAAGAAGGAGATTATTGGTGTTATGAGCCAGTGAAGCAAATAGATGGCTCTGCCAATATTTTGCTAGCACTGAAACAAAACAAAACAAAAAAAAATTAAAATCTGTATTGTAAAAGATAAAATAAAAATAAAATACATAGAACCAATAATGGAATTTTGGCTTGAAAACTCTAGGCTATGTACCTTTACAAAGGTTGACATTTATTAGGACATAAAATGTATAGTTAAAAACAGAAAAAATTAAAAGTATCCTTTTCAGATCACAATACAATAAACATTTATCAAGGACTACAGAAACATAGATTAAAAACTAACTAGAAATTAAATGACCTAATCTTAAAGAATGAGGTTGAAGAACAAATCATAGAATCATTCAATAATCTTATTAAAGAGAATGACAATAATGAGACAACATATCAAAATCTATGGGATACAGCAAAAGCAATAATTACAGGAAAATTTATATCCCTAAATGCTTACATCAATAACATAGAGAAAGAATAGATCAATGAATTGGGTATGCAAAAAAAAAAAAAAAAAAAATATATATATATATATATATATATATATATATATATATATGTAGAAAAAGAACAAATGAAAAATCCCTAATTAAATTCTAAAATGAAAATCCAAAAAATTTAAGATGAGATTAGTAAAATTGAGTATTAAAAACTAATTTAATAAATAAAATTAGTAATTGGTTCTATGGGGAAAAAACAAAAAAGAAAAACCATTGCTTAATTTGATTTGAAAAAGTAGAGAAGAAAATCAAATCGTTGGTGTAAAAATGAAAAGGACAAATATACCATTAGTGAAGATGAAATTAAAGCAATTAAAAAGAATTATTTTGCTACTATGGGGTACCCATGGTATTTGAACCCAGCTCTTGTAATTCCAAATACTGCACTCTTTTCACCACACCATCTGGATACAGAGGTGCATGAGAATGCTTAGTACAAAGAAGGGATTTCCCCTTTGACAAGATCATACTAGCAAAGGCTTGGTTATAAAAGGATATTGAACAGGATGCTTTTGATTTTGTAATCAAAAGCTATCCCTTCAGGGAATGGGTAGGGCCAAGGAATTGCATGAATTTCTGATACAGGGCTGGGAAAACTGCCTCCAGCCAAGCTACCTAGGCTTAGGCGAAGAAGGACATGAGTGAACTTTATGGGAGGACAGAAGTGCCAAAGAAGCCAGAGTTTGTGTTTGGATGATGAACACTTCTTGTCATTCTCTCATTTAGGCTGTTCTTGATGATCCCTTTCTGAGATGAGATTATTGGGTAGAAAAATGATAAGATTCTGAATCAAAAAACCTGATTTGGAATACCAGGTCAGACTTTTACTAGCAATGACCTGGGACTAACCCTTCCTCTCTCTCTCTCTGGGATCCACTTTTTTCATTTATCGATGAGAAAATTCATCTCAAACATTGGTTCTTAACTATGTGTGCATGTGTGTGTGTGTGTGTGTGTGTGTGTGTGTGTGTGTATGTGTGTGTGTGTGTTTGATAGAATTCTTTAATAATCGGGTGAAACTTGTGAACTTGTCATAGTAATGTTTTTAAATGCATAAAATAAAATATAAAGTATGCAAGAATTTCAGATTAATGAAAATAAATATATGATTTTCCTAACCCCAATTTACATATCTCCTGAAATATATGCACAGACTCAGAGTATTGATCTCAGTCATCTCTATAGGCCTTCTTTTCATAATATATGAAAACATAAGAGCAAAAGAGATTAGGACTTTCTTTAGTATAGATTATGTTCTCCCTTTTCTTTGTGTATATATATATATATATATATATATATATATATATATATATATATATATATATATATGTAGATGTAGATATATATGTATATGTAGATATATATATGTAGATGTAGATGCACACACACATACACACACATACTTCAAACCCTAAGTAATCTTCAAATAATAAAGAGAGAATAGGGAGATTAGGTTTTTTTTCCCTTTTCCATATGCATTTTTTTTAAATTGACAGTTCTTCTATTAAATATTCTGAGACATTAAGGTTTTTTTTATTTCTTTTTAGAATATTTTAATGAACTGAATGAAGTATTCTTATGTCCTTTTTGGGCCTAGGCCTCTATAAGTGCCTTATAAGATGACATCATCTTACAATGAAGCTCTTTGTGTAGGACATGGAATTTTGGATCAGGAACAGGTCTTAGGGATCAGAGAATTGAGAGCTTAAAGGTAATTTAGAAGTCCTCTAGTTCAGCTCCTTTATTTTATTCATTCCTGAGGCCAGACAAGGATAAATGACTTGGTTAAGTTCACATAGGTAGCAAATAGTTGAGGAGGATTTGAATACAGGTTCTCTGGTTCCAGATTCAGTATTGTTTCTACTATATCTACTTTCTTTTCTACACCTACAATTTCCCTTTTCTTGCAATTCAGTAATGAAACTCTCTTGATGGAGATAAAATGTACCCTCTTATTAACTTAGGGTAAATCTTAATTTTGAGATTTTAGTGTATAATATGACTTTGGAAGGTTTCTACTGAATCTATGAATATGCCAACTAAAAGTCTTTTACTCTTTCCTTAAGCTCTGAAAATAGGAATAAGCCTTATGGGATGAATTAACTTTATCCATCCATTTCTTCATTCCCCCTGCCTCCAATACCACCATTTTGCATAATATTTCAAAGTATCATCAGGAACTGAGTTGGGTCTATTCTTAAAAGATGGAATTTAATAGACATATGAATGAATTTTCATACTTGGGTTCAAAAGTCAACTTCACAAATACTTGTTAGCTTCATGAAGTCATTCCCCTACCTGAAGATCTTCTGTAGAGCAGTTCAGCTACACACACTTTATGTGTGCCAGTACGACACTTGTCAGAAGGATCTGCTTGCTGTCTCTGCCACCTTTTTCCTATGCCCTGCCCTAAGCCATACTATTTTATGACATTGCATGCTTTGGACTTCATCCATATGCCCAATTATTCTTGTAAGTAGGGACTGCTGAGATCCTTAGGGAACTGTAGAATCAGCAAACAAGTTAACCTAGATTGCAGTGCAGTTTGGGCCATGGCATATGCCCCAAGGTAACCAAGTAATGGCAGCCTAGTAAGATCTGGTTTCTAATCAACGCTTTCTGGTTTCTGCTATCAAGTCACATCATCTCAAACCTCTTTCAAACTCAAGAGCTTCTTTTATTCAGAATCCCTCTCATCATGAGTCTTATAGCAGTTACTCTATGAAATATTAAGTTCTGTCTTTTTAATGGTATTAGTACAAGAGCTCAGAGGAAGCTAAATGGTAGCTGCCCAATTCTCTATACTTGTCTTCTCACACCACTCCTATTTAGAACTATATTCTGACTTCTTTCTGTCCCCCTCTGACTCTTTGCTGCAGAGTCCTTTGGGACTGAGGAAAAAGAGGAGTAAAATTCTAAGTGCTTTAGCCAGGGGTAAAGGGGAAGTTATGAAGAAGTAGGCTGCCAAGAGAACTGAGAGAAGAAAGAAAATTTAGTGTATAAAGAGCTGGTCTTAAAGCTAAGAAAACTGAATTCAAATCCTGTTTCTGCTGTGTACTGGCTGTCTAGGTAAACCAATTTATGCACAGAGGTGGGGAAAGAAGTCCTGTTTCTAGGTGATCAACAAAAAAGCCCATAGTTGATTCTTCCCTAAAGCTGTGTATGATTTGGAGTTCATCAACTCTCTATGAAAAAAGAGGGACACAATTTAGCCAGCAATGGGATCTCATCATGCAAATTTGTACTTTAATACCTCTTCCATTGATTTGATTGAAAGCTACAATTCACCGCCTTAGAGTTTTACAGTTACAAAGTTGCATGGGAAGAGCAACTTGACCTTAGCAATGAGCAGATCCCTTTAGGAATATAAATTCTTGAATTGGAAAGGATTTAAAAGACTTTGAATGCAACTCCTCATTTTACTGATTTGGAAACTGGGATCCAAGGAAGTGATTTGTCCAAGGTTGCATAGCTAATAAGAGTGTAAGGTATGATTTTAACCTAGGTCTTCATGACTCTAAGTCCAATATCTGTACCTACTATACCTTATAACAAAAGGTCTCCCTTAGCTCTAATTAGCTGGATGCTTCTTCTTTCCCAGGAAAATAGATTTATAGATCTATATTTATATGTGTTTGTATTGAAGTGAAATGTGTGCACATACATACATATAGTTATTATGTTTAGGTGGGGAGGGAGGAAGGAGACCTCATGTCACATACACACATATATAATTAATGTATACATACATATTTTGTTGTTGATTAGTCAATTTAGTCATGTCCAACTCTTCATGACCCATTTGGGGTTTTCTTAGCAAGAATACTGGAATTATTTGCCATTTTCTTCTCATTTTACAAATAAGGAAAGTGAGAAAAAAAGGTGTCTAGCACTCAGCTGCTAAGTGAGATTGGATTTGAACTAAGGAATATAAGTGAGTGTTCCTGATTCTGGACTCAACACTATGTATTATGCCACCTAGCTGTCCCCTTATACATTCTCTCTATTTCTGTCTCTCTCTGTCTCTGTTTCTCTATCTCTCTGTCTCTCTCGCTCTGTTTCTCTCTCTCTGTCTCTGTCTCTGCCTCTGTCTCTCTCACTCTGTTTCTCTGTCTCTCTCTGTCTCTGCCTCTGCCTCTGTCTCTCTATCTCTTTCTCTTTCTCTCTGTTTCTATCTCTCTGTCTCTGTCTCTGCCTCTCTCTCTGTCTCTCTCACTCTGTTTCTCTCTCTCTGTGTCTCAGTCTCTCTTTTTTCTTTCTCTTTTTCTCATCTCGGTCACTCTCTCTTTCTCTCTGTCTCTGTTTCTGTCTTGTTCTGTACATATGTATGTACAGAGACAGACAGATAAGCAGGCAGAGAAAGACAGAAAGTTAGAGATTTAACCAGATGTTGTTCAGGAGTTTAAACCATAGTTTCTTTGAAACTCCCTTTTTTATCACAATCTTGTATAAAAAAAAATACCATTCAAGTAGGAATCAGTTCTAAAGAAAACCAACCAGAGAACTACAATGACTTCTTACACACAAGCAACAATTATTTGAATGACTATTGTTTGAAAGGGCTGATATTATGCCTACTGAAATCTATAGTGTACTATCAGTGCTAGAGACGAGCTCTGCCTCCCCCAAAACCAAAATCCCTCTTCTGGTACAGTACTAGGAGATTTCTGGCTATTGTCATTCCATCTACTGATCAATATTTTTAAAAGTAAAAATGTCTTCTGTTTGTTCCGTGATTAATACTATTTAATTTGCTTTCTCATCCAAAATTTCACTGGTGTCTCATAACAATTCTGGGAAATAGAGAAGGTTATTCTCCATAAAAAGTATGTGTCTGCCCATTTTCAGTTTTCATTCTTCTTCCTTTTGGCAACCACCTACAATGCATTTATTTATTTATTCATTCAGTCAACAGTTATTAAAAAAATTATGATATATAGGGTACTGTGCTAGGTGATGGGGAAAATATAAAATATAGGTATAACATTGTCCCTGTCCTCATGAAACTTGCAGTCTAGAGAGAGGAAGATACATATTCACATAACTTTAAAATCCAGGATTATATGAAGTACAGCAGATTGTTGTAAAATAAAGTTCTGAGGAGAAGATTATTATCCATGAGGCAGGAGAAAGGAGGATAGAAGATGAAGGAGAATTTTCTTCAGAAAGTGAAATTTAACTTACATTTTAAAATATGGTTGGATATTTAATAGAAAGGAAGAGGAATGGGAAGTTCAGATATTAGAAAAATGTGAACAAAAGCATGGGAAAAATGAGCTCAGAGAATATTTGGAGGGTATAGGTTAGAGACTGGTTCAATTCAATTGACAAAGTATAGATTACATATAAGGTAATAATATAAGATAAAGCTGGAAAGATAAGAGTAGTATCAGATTATGGCAGTTCTAGACAAAGTATTTTGTTCAAAATACTTTGTCTAGAACTGCCATAATCTATTAAATATAATTCTATCTTAGATAAATACAGAAAACAAATCTCTTACATTTGATATTTCTACATATATTTGAAGAAAACTATAGTATATGCTATGATTCTTCACCCTCCTGGGAATATTCCCTCTCTGAATAATTTATTTCAGATTTCTTCTTTAAATCATATTCAAATAGAAGTAACTTTTGAACACTTGGGTACCAGCAAGGGTCATACACTCAATTAATAAAAAATAGAAACCTAATTATGATATTTTTAAAGATTTTGAGGTTGAAGTTGGAAATAAATGAATTTACAAAGTTGAAGAAAGAAGTTACTGGTGTTTTACTTTCATATTTCATTATAACTAGCGGAAAGCAATAAAGAAAGAACAGGATAATATCTCATATTGGTATAAAACAATTTGCAAAGTGCTTTCCTCACAATAATTCTGAGAAATTAGTATAAATATTGTTCCCAGCTAACAGAAGAGCAAATAGAGGCTTATAAAGTTTAAGTGACTCAGAAAGGTTAAGCTAACCAAGAAGAGGAGATTATAGGTCACCACTCAACTGAATATATTCTCACTAGACATTTGCTAAATGTAAAGTGAAGCTTCATTTATAAAGTCAAGAGATTGGCTATAATTATTTTCAAGATGGCTTCCAGTTCTACCATGATATCATTTGATCTTGTCTTTTTCTATCAGATCCTTCATTTTTTGACAAACAAAGGGGGCTGGCAACAAAGGGTCTGACTTAATTGGAGTAAAAAGTTTCATTATTCAAATGTTCTATTTTAAACAAACTATCTACCTTCTACTCACCATCAAAGTGGTTTAGCAGGAGAAGACTTCTAAATTACAAACAACATAAAGTATGCAGGAAACCCAATGGAAATCCTATGAGGTGCCATGTGAATGGGATCAAGACCTCCTCTCCAACTTCCTACTTATGAGGGTTTGGATGTCAGGCCACCTCTCTTGGCCTTAATTTATTCATCTGGAAAATGAGAAGGTTGTTCTAAGTGGCCCCTGAACTCCTTTCCAATTGTATGCTTAATCTTTGACTAAAGGACCTTTAAGGCCCTTCCCAGCTCAAAATTTGTTCTCTAAGCAGCCTATATATTGTTAAGTCTCCAGTGCAGGAAATCCCCTTCTTATTCATAAATTCAAAGACTGTCAGCCTAGGAATCCATGAGAGGGATTCTTAACCTTTTTTGTGTCATGGATCCTTTTTGATAGTCTGAGAAAACCTAAGAACTCCTTAGAATCTTGCTTTAAAATGCATTGAATAAAACACATAAGATTTTAAATGAAACCAAATATATTGAAATATAGTTATCAAAAGATTTTTTTAATCCATAGATTATAGATGAAGAACTACTGCATCTAATCCAAATTCTTCATTTTGCATATTTGGAAAACAAATTCATAATGTTATCTTCTACCAAAGAATCATAAAATATCAGAGCTGGCAGGGACCTCAGCAGTTGTCTATCCTTTTGTTCACAGGCTAAAAGAGGCCATCCAACCTTTAAGATCTTAGAGAAGTGGGAGCCCACTACTTCCCAAGTCATTTTGGAATTAATTGTTTAAAAGGTTTTTTTTGTTTGTTTGTTTTTTAGTAGAGTCAAAATTTGTCTCTTTGATTTTAATTCTATCTTAGACAAATACAGAACTCAAATCTCTATTACATTTGATATTTCTATTATATTTGAAGTATATTATATATACTATATATATATATATACATATGTGTATAGTATATGCTATGAGTCTTCACCTGTGAACATTACCTCTCTGAACATTCTTTAGCTGATCAAATGGGTTTCTCCATTTAAGTCTTCTTTCCTATATTTCATGGTAGCATGGGGGTGGTCCCAAAATATCCCAACCTCTGGAAAATTTCCACAATGGCCAGACATTATGAGAGATTGTGTGACTGTTTTATCTGAAGACCAGTAAAATTAAGCCCAGAAAGCCTCATCAACAGAAAGGTAGGTAGGGAGTAATCAATTTTTTTCATATATAGAGTGCTCCAAAAACAATCTCATCAGGTACAGAGAGCTTATTGTTAATGCAGGGAATACCTGCCCTAAAGAATGATACATTTAAGAAAGTTCTTCAAGTATTTAAGTTTTTAGATTTGTAATTTGAAATAAACAGGAATATGCATTTACACAAATGTATATATGTGCATATTTGTGTATATACCCCTTTTGCATACCTCTCTGACTTTATATGATAGACTCCCATTTCAAAACAGGAAAATTGATAATATATATATATATATATATATATATATGTACATATATATATATATATAATATACATACACATATCCATTTGTATATATATGTGTATGTGTATATATGTGTGTTTTTATATACACATATGTATATGTATAAAATCACATAGGTCACCAATGGTCAAAGAATTAGAACAGAACTATATAAACATCATGATCACCTGAAAACTAATTAGATTTTTTTCCTGATGATTCACAAAAGCAATTCTGGACCTTTGAATATCACTACAGAGCATAATACTTTAAAAGGAGAAGGTTAATTTGATAGCCTAAGAGAGTGAGCTCTCAGTTTCTATTATCATATCCTTGGAAAGTGCCCTTTAAAATTCAACTAAATATTATTTGACTTGCTATTTGTCATTTGTAAAAAATATATATAGATAACTAATAAATAAAAATAAATATAAATTTAGTGATTTGAGTCTTCTGCTAACTTGGATTCTCAATAAATATGACCTATCTACATTTAATGCTATGTATATACCAATAGTACATTCTGTCAATCATTGTCTTTCTAGTTCAGAAAAGCATAGAATTTTTAAGGAAGATTTCTAAATCTTAGATCACAAAATGTCTTTTACTAGCCATAGGTAAAAAAGCAGGTCTATTGTTTGTACAATATTAGAGAACATCCTGCTCAGTGATTTATTTCTCATGTACTGGCATTTGGTTAATTCTCACCTCTTGTAGTTCATCCTCACTCCTCCAAATTAAATAATGTTTTCTATCAAGTTCACACAACTAGCTATCTATTCTTATAATAAGTCTCATGTGATGATCATGTTTAGAATTGTCTTTTGACCCTTCAGATTATTGGGGGTATACTGGGCTTTATGGGAAGGGATAATTCTATTGATTCTAAAGACTATTACTATGAAAATATGGCATCCATTAAAGCAGTCACCAGATTCCTGTTCTTTTCCTTGGAAATCACCCTTCCAAAGTAAAAAGAACAACAAAAACACATACAAAAAGAGGGGAAGGAAGAGAGAGAGAGGTGGGGAGCGAGGGGGAAGAAAAAGGGGAAAAGAGAGAGAGAACCTTCATTGAGTGCCTAGCCATCCATCCCCCAAAGAGATGTAATCTCTACATAACAATGCTTAAATCAGCATGACATTTACAACACATATTAAGTGGTTTGTTATTTATTTCAAGGCTTTAATTGGCACAATATATTAACAGCATTGTTGCAACAGTTCCACTTAAGGATTTTTTTTCTTCGGCAAAAAGAAAAGAAAAGAAAAGAAATAATATACCAAAATTACTCTACAACCCCTTATGTCTTGTTTTCCTTTAGCATGAACTATTAAAAAAATAAAGCTTTAGAAATCATTTATTTATGTATTAGAATCAATCCAATTTTATTGAACTTTTTTTTTTCCTCCTGTCATTCGAACATAAATGATTAAGAGATATTTTTTCCTAAGGACAAAAACAACCCCAACTTTTCCCCCTTAAGAGCTTCTTGATGTTCATTTTCTTTTCTATTTGGAGTAAAAGCTCATTAAAATATTATGAAGCGCATAGCATAATTATGTGGCAGTATTCGCCAATGAATAACATCTGTAGTAGTGTGTATGCGTATTTATATTACAGTAAACTTGAGTTCAATCACCTTTCCTCCAAACCCCCCTCCTTTCTCTACTTTGCCTCTGTTCTAAAATTCTTTGTCTTGAATAGAACACTACGCTAAATGGGAAGTGCACGGGCTCCAGTACCACAGTACAGGCATTGTTGCTGAGCTCTCTGTACTCACTGAGCGCCAAATGTTATTATTCCATCATTAGCCTGTAGTTCATGCCAGGGTAAACTGTACTGTGCTAAATGCCTCCAAACCTTATTTGCTCCTTTTTATTCGGGTTATTTTTAAAATCTATCTTTTTCTTGTTCACTATCTGGCACTGGAGTAAGCTGGAAAGTGTATCCAATGCACACCCAGTTTTCGGAGCTGGATTTCTTGCTCTTCTTTACGTTATTCCACTTGCATTAAAAACCTAAGGTTCTTGGGTATAATAAAAACGTTGAGAGCTTGCCTATACCACAAATATTTGGGTAAAGCACATGGGGCAATTTTGCCAGACTTCTCTTATTTGTTAAACTGAGTTAACTGTAACATGATTCCAAAAAACTGCCTTTAGAAAGAAAGAAAAGGCTTATAACACCAGAGAGATAATTACCACAATCTGTGTTATAGAAAATGCCAAACAAAGGAGCACAAACTCATTTTTGTGTGCGTGTGCACACGTGTGTGTGCATGTGTGTGTGTGTTTTCTTTTACTTTCGGTAATTTATATAAACATGTAAATATTCTATAATGTGTGGTCTGTGGATAAAAAATACAAGCCCAATCCTCTACAGACATAACAAAAAGTATTCCATGGAGTGGGGAGTGAATGGAAATTTTGTGAGGTTGAGATCTTTTCAAGACTGAGTGCTCTCTTTCTGTCTCCTCTCCCTCTTTCTATCTGACACCACCCAAGAGCTGCAGTACCAACTAGTTGCCAAGAATCTGACATCCACCTACCCTTCATTTAAAGCTGTCAATCTCCTTTTGCACATATAAATAAGGCTCGATTCGAAAAGAAATTAGGTTCTAGAACCTGGCGTGATGATTCCTTTTCACCAAATATTATTCTTTCTGCATTTATTGCACCATCTTCTTCATGCTATTATTGAATATTGTCCTTTGGGGTAAGTTGTGTAGACGGAACCATTCCCAATTTTCCTTCTTTGTCTGGCAGTTGTTTCTAGATCTAAGCCACTTTTCCTACACAATTTTTAACATACAGGCATGTATATGTAAGTGCTAATAATCACTGCTTGTGTGTGTATCCTTATGTGTGTATAAACAAATACACACCCCCACACATATTTTCAGTTTCTAAAGCTCTAGTTCTTTCCCCATAAAATTTTTGTGTTCCCTAAAGCAGTTAGTTAGTGCACTTTATTAGAGAGAGAAAGAGAGCCTTCAACATTTCCTTGTTTTATGTTTAGAAGAAGTGAACCTTGTAGGTCTGACCTAAGCTCTCTGGTATGCTTCAGTTGAGCCCAGATTATAGACCGTATGTTTCAAAACTCACATCACCCAGTTTTCTCCCCTCTAAAAAAGCATCATCATCACCATAATTCCTTATTTAAATTGCATCTGGTCTGTCTTTGACAGCCCCAGCTGACCCCATCATTTCCTTCTCTTATTACTAACATGCCTCTTCCCACACGCACACACAGTATGACATTTTTCAGAGAGGAGGAAAAAAAATTAGGAATTGCTTTCCATTCAAATGTAGATATATTGTCACTAAAATAGCAACAAGGGGACACAGACAATGAATCAGGTCTCTGAAGAGACCAAACATAACACATCACTAAGGTGCATGTAAGGATAAACCCATGAAGACCTCGAAATAGGATTTGGCATTAAAACCATCCTGTTGAGCCAAAAGCCAGCCAGGGCATGGAAGCTTGTTATTATGTCTTGCTCTGTGAGTAAGACCCACAGGGAGGGTGTGAAGACTGCTTAGTATAAAGACTATTTAGAATACAGGAAGACGGAGAAATACCATGCAAATTCTGACCATCTCTAAAATTCAGCCACAGACATAATCCCAATTCAGTTTGAATATTATCAGTTAAGAATTGGATATTGAGATCTCAAAAAAGAAATCTATAAATGCTGATCAATGAATTGACTTTGGGGGAATAACATTGTGTTTGGATGAAAAGGTCAAAATACTGTGTAGTGAGAGAGCCACACTGTTATTATTTTAAAGAAGGAAGCTGAAACGCAAATGTTTTAGAACTTTAGCTAAGAAAGCAAACCCAAAACATAGATGGCCATTATTCAATTTTCTGAAAACCATGTTAGTTTTTCTGTCTCTCTTTCATTCTTTCTTCACAAAGCAGACAAATTCTTTCTTCCTTCATCTCTTAATTCCTTTCCCTTTCCTTATCTATTTCTAGCTTCTTCTGGCTACTTCATCTTGGAATCACCCTAGTAAGTGCTCCTGTTTTCTCCTGTTTCTTCTTTCACCTTGGCCTTTATGTCTGCTCACTATGTTTACAAAGTACTGTGGTAGGTTTTGGGAAAGAAACATTGAGTTAAAAGCACAAGAAACTTGGTGCTCAGTAAATGTTTGTTTAGTTGAATTGCTGACTTTTTTAATGTAGGCTCTAAAAGAAGCATTTGGCTCCTTTGTCTTCTTCCAAGGGCCTCTTTCTAAGGGGAGGTTACTCAAACAGTGCTCTGGCTGAAAATGCTGTTGTCAGAATGTCCTGGATCAGGTTCAGGAGGCTTTTCTTGGGTTTAAAAATAAAGTCTTCAAGAAAAAGTCGAATTCCTTAATATCTATGTAAAAAATGAGATGAGGCTGATTTCTCAGAATGAGTAAACCAGGTTTTCAAACTTGAGGGCTTCACTGTGGGAAGTTAAAGTGGGTACTTTGAACATTCTTGAAGCACCTACAACGTTGGAAAGATACCCAGGGTGAGCCCAATCAATCAATAAGCGAGTTTTTAAGCATTTGTTATGTGCCAGACATTGTGCTTAGCGGTGAAAATAAATATAAATCTAAAAGTGAAATAATTCCTACTCTCAATGTGCTTAAACTCTACTGGGAATGGATACACCTATGCACATATGTCTATATGTGGGTATATACATATATATGTGTACATATCCACATATATAAATTTATATTTATATGATTGAGAGTCATCTCTAATAGATAGTCAAAGGCTAGGAACTGTTTGTAAAAGAATTAAAAATTATTAATAACTATATGAAAGAATGCTCCAAGTTACTAATAAGTAATGAAAACTGAAGCAACCGGAGGGTCTCACCTCACATCCAGAAAATCAACAAAGATGACAAAAGATGTGAAAATCAATATTGGATGATTTGTGCGAAGGTAGGCATAGTAATATATTCTTGGTAGGGCTGTGAATCATTAAAATCATTTGGGAAAGAAACTCGAAATTATGCAAATAAAGTGACAAGAATACCCCTCCATACCTTTTGAATCAAAGATTTTACCACTAGATATATGACCCTAGGAGACCATTGATTTAAAAGCCAAACAGTCCCTACATACAGCAAAATGGTTATTGCAGCCATTTTTGCAATAACTAAGAACTGGAAACAAAGTAAAAAAATCCTTAATTGAAGAATAGCTAAAAAATTGTGAGAAAATAATTTAATGGAATTACTATGCTAGAGACATGACAAATGTTATACATATAGAAAAGCATGGAAAAATTTGCATGAACAGATGCAAAGTGAAATAAGTGGAGCCAAGGAAACAAATCCATAAGATTATAACAATGTAAATAGAAAGAACAACCAGAAAACAATGGAAAATTAATGTTGTAAAAATACAAAGAACAAGTTAAAATACCCTAAAAAAAAGAGATATGAAAAAATACACCCATCCTTCACAGAGGTAAGATATCATTTTTGTTGTTGCTTTTAGATCATTATTATTACTTTCCTTTCTTCCTCAACTTTTTGGGAGGGAAGAATGAAAGACATAGGAGGAAATTAAGTAATGAACAAACAAAAGATATAAATAAAATTTTGCTTTTAAAACTATTATAATGACTTGAACTTAATTTTAAATGTGAAAAAATCTTTGGTATGAAAATGCAGGCTATAAAATTCCATTGATATTTTCTTCTGTGAGAGAAAATGCTGGTAGGGATGGAATAGGGTTTATACTGATTCTTTTCAAATGAATAACATGAAAGGAAAAAAGAAAAACTATTTCTCTGTTTTCACACTTTAGATAAGATCTCTGATATCATCTGGCTTTACCCCTCATTTTGTGGAAGAATGGTTTTTCTATGATTTCCCATGAGGTCACATAGGTAGTTAGTGGAAGAATCACTATTGAAACTTAGTCTGCTGGTTCTAATCCCAGAATTTTTTCTACTATGATAAATAACACTTAAAAAACAAACACTGTCTTTAAAGTGTTAATATTCAAAAGAACAATAATAAAATCTTAGCTGCTAGCTTTCCTTTATATATAAATGCTGCTATTTCAAGTTTATGAGTGGTATACCGGCATATTTTTCTAGACTTGAATTGCTTTGATCCCCTAATAAAAATCTCACCAATTTTAGGTTCTTGGGATTTGAAAAGGAACTTTGTGATCACCAATACTCCTTAAGTTGCACCAGAAAGGCTGAGGTCTAGAGTATGAAAGTAAGTTGTCTAATGTTAGAGGAGGATTCAAGCAGCAAAATTGAATGAGAAAGTCTGTTATTTTGCTTTCCTGTTGCCTGTGGGATGACTGAGTATATAAAAGGATATTTTCTAATAAAAAATATAGAAATAGAGCACAATCATATTTTATAGCAACTATTTTAAACTTCAGAACTTTTGAATTAAATATCATTTGATTGTGTACTACACAAGGCTCTAATTATAAATTTCATCCTTAAGTCTTAGAAACCACTAGAATTTATTCACAGTGAGATCATGGATTCAGAGGTGGAGATGAACTTAGAAATCACCTTGTAAAATCCTATAAATAAAATGGATTCCCAGAAAACTCACAAACAAGAACTACTAGAACTAGCCTCCAAATTTAGAGGTCTCTCAAGTATAACATTTTTATTGTTTTATATCTGACAGATAAGAAAAAAGTTCAAATGCAGAAGCTACAAGACAAATTCAGGATATATCTACATGGTATTAACTATGAAGATGGGAATGGAAAAAAAATGAAAAATTCATGCAGTCTCTCAGAAGCTTTCAAATATAGATAGTCCTAAAATTAGAAACAGGTTGTATTGCCAATGTTTACAAGTCAGTTGTTTGAAACTCAAAAGCCATTTCCCCATAGAAACAATGTTATAAATGGTAATGAGATTCCACAGAAGCCTATTTACATCATAATTTAGCTTAACTAAAACATTTGTGATTAGAGTTCTGTACTCTTTCTATGGGAAGAAAGGCAGTGAAATAGAGATTGGAAACTAAGAAAATAATAATAGTTGAGGTAAACAACCAGAATTTAAGTGCTTGCATTTAAGTCTCAAGAACATTTTAGAAACTGAGGCACAAAGAGGGTAAGTGGATTGGTTGTGATGATATAATTAATAAGTTTCAGAAGTATAAACTGAATCAGGTCTTGCCAGACTCCACATCCAGCCCTTTGTAACCTTAGTTGTGCCCCTCAAAGGAATTCTGCACAGATAATGGGTTAAAAGAGAAATGTGTCAAAACCCTGGTGTGTCTTGGTGACCAGAAGGAACAGGGAATTTGTAGTGGCTATTGATTCCATTGATCTCAGACAAAAAGATGTGGTAGTGAGGCTTCTTGGGGTCACAGTACAGGAATCAAGGAGCAGTGGAACAATAGAAGGAGTGAAGGGAAAAGTGGTAGAATGGGGTTAGTTTCAAAGGTACAGGGAGAGTGGGCTGAGGAACTGTTGAGTGATGTTGAAGTAAAAGGGAAATCCCCAGCTAACTTTGGCAATGGACAGAGTTTTCCTGACAAACACAAGAGGACATTTCCTTCTTTTCTAAGAGTTCTTCCTTAATGGCAAAGGGAAGTCTCTGAGCTTCATTTTCAGGAAAAGTTCTGATAATCTTACTGTGGAACCAGTTCTCATCAGTGATCACTGATGATCTCAAGTTCCTTATTCAGAGATCTACTGGTAAATGTTTAACAACAATTTTTCCATAAACAATTTAATATCTATTATTATTTTTTATAATGTATATTGCATGTATTATTATTTTCTCCAACACTTTTAAAAGTCTGAACAATAAATAAGTGAATAAAAATACTGATTTGTAAATTTGCTTATTGCCAGGATGTCAATGCTTATGCTGAAAATTTCACAATCAGTTTTTGCTAATATGAATTAGATTCAGCCCACCCCTACTATAATAAGTCTCAGATAGATACATATTCAAACGGCTTCTGCTCTTAGAAATATGTCTGTCTTTGTTGTGAAATTCTTATCAAATTTATTTTTAAAAGACAGGTTTAAGAAGTAATCCAAGACAAATTCAGGATCAAATAGCTAAAGATATTAAGTATCTTAGTTACCAAAGTGTTAGCTATTCTGAAATAATCTACCTTGGCAAAATAAATTCAGGATTGGATAGAAAGGATGGAGGGCCCTGAGCAGATCACCAGCATCAGAGACTTCTCTGCTGATGGTAAATATAGCCCTAAGCTAAATGTTTCAGTTAGGGGCACCAGCTGATTAGAACACAGTCCCAGTTGCGCCTCATGTGTGACTGCTTTCCACTTGCCTGTGTTTCACCTCCTTTCTCTTTCTCAGCTGTGACAGTCTGGTTCCCTTGACAATTTCTGATTGGTGGGTATGGTCCAAGTCACACCTGCCACACTTGCACTCTTGAGCCTCAGGCCATCTCTGCTGTGGGGCTGCCTCTGTTGTCAGCTGCAAAAACTCTGAAACCCTGATTTGTAGATACAATAAAAGCCCTGATTAACTGGAATTTTCCTGCACTCAATTTTTAGAAGAAAGACAGATGACATGAAGCAGTGGAAAAAGCACAGAGTAGAAAGTAAGAAAATCTCGATTCTAGTCCAACTTTTCAAACTACTTCTATGACCATGGGGAAATGATTTAGCCTTTCAAAGCTTCAGTTTCCATATCTTAAAAATGAAGGATCTTGGCTTACATGATTTTTAGGATCTGTTCTAGCTCTAGAATGTCATAATTCTAAGGCAAGAATTTATTCAGAAAGTCAAACTCCAAACTATAGACTGTGGTGTGGGTATATAGGCTAGTTGGGAAGAGTGCAGGTCAGTGAAGATCCATACCTATGACTCATGCTTCCAAGATTGATCTCTCATTGGTTCGTCTTACCATTGACCCCATCTTCTCATGCTTTGCCCAAATTGCTTGAGTTTTGATAGAGGGACACTTAAGAGACAAATAGAGGCCCAAGAATACCCTGTCACAGAATTACCTCTGGGATTTTACTAAGATTAGGTTTTGCAAAAATATCAGGTCACTGCAAAAATATCATGTATTCTCCATGTTCCAGAATGTGAACATTTTATCACCATCACAGAAAAATAAGACTTCCATAGATAGAAAAGCACAATGCCACACTTGAAAGGAGCCCTAGGATCCCTGTAGTAGCCATAACTCTATATTATAAAGAAGTATTTTCTATTTTTCACTCCTTTCTCTCCAGCTCAGATAGTGCTGATCTGTCAAAGCAGTAGGAAGTACCATCTTTACAAACACCAACCTAGAAGTTTTGTTTGTTCCTGCTTCCTCTGCTTGATGCATGCAACAGCAGTGTAAGAGATGGATTGTTAGAGTATTCTGGGGCCCTTGCCTACAAGTTCCATGTTATATAAACTCTGCTAATCTGGCCTGGTTCCTTTGGTAACATGTTCTGCTATATAATCATAATTCAATTCCAGAATAAATTGGAGACTTCACAAAATCTTCAGTCATTAAAGAAAACTTTAATATTTTTATACTAAAATAAGAAAATTGATCAACATTTTTAAGAATCATTTTCATTAAAAATCTAAACCAAAATGGTTTTCTGTCAGACATCAGTATAACAACATATTTCAGATTTGGAGACAATTTCACAATGTTGTTCAAGGCCTTGGCTAACCAGAGTTCTACAGATATTAGGGCTTGCAAGCAACATAAAGCTTTCCCCATGAGTATTTATGTTACTGAACAAAGCAGAAAAAGCCACATCATATGGATAACCACCAAATCTCTCTGGAAAACTCATTCAAGCTTTTTAAAAGTCCCAAATGTTGGACAGTCAGTCATGGAGCATCTTTGAAAAAGCATAGGCACCTAATATGTCAGTAGGAATAAAAGATCCCATGGAAAATAGTGTCCTCCCTTTGCAGATAATTGGACTTGGGAGTAGTCATTATGTGCTTGCTTCTGGTAGAGCCAATCTAGGAGGATTGATTGAATGTGAGAGGTCTGAATTTTGGTTTCTGTGATGATAGTATCGCTACCTTTTGGTTGCAAGGTCATTGAATAGGGAAACAATGAAATTTAATTTGCTAAAAAATAGCACTCTGATCATGCGATGTTGACTGAATTGATAATTATTGTTAACAGAAAAAAATGATGGCGTACTGACTTTACTCTAGGTATTACCCCAAGGTATTTCTTTATACTTCAAACACAAACTTGACTACAAGTAGTTGTTTTATATATGGTATATTTTTAGTCTACTGAGAATAACTAGTAGAAGAAGCATGTGAAGGTCTGAAGGATGGGGAACAATGATTATCTGTGGATTCTCCTCTCCTCCCTTGTGACCCTAGATGTTAAAACCCCTTCCATAACCGGTTAGTAAGGGTATGACTACATCTAGAAGGAGAATGAGGCAAAATGTCCTTCCATTTTAATGAATTCATTCTCAACTACTAGTGCCCAGTGCACTGTTTTTCTTTTTTTGTTTGTTTTTTGTTAATTTTTTTTTTTGTTTTTTTTTTGGGGGGGGGGGTTTGGGAGAAGGGGGTTATGTCTTGGTAGTAATTGAGAAATACTGGTGGAGCTGAAAACCTAAGGAAATAGGTAAAATTGTAAATTGACCTATAAAATTGAGATTGGATATCTTTTGCCTATGTAACTGTAATCCTTACCACTTGAAATGCATGTGCCCCACCCATTATAGCACTTGCTATACATCTATCTTAGGGAGTGAACTCCAGCAATTTGTCAGTAGATAATCAATCAACAAATATTTAACAACCATATATTTGTGCTTAGACTCTAAGGAAACAAGTACAAATAATGAAATAGTTTTTATTGGAAAGGGAATTACATTCTAGATGCTGGAAATACAAATACAACTAATGCAACAAACTTTGCTAACAAAGAGTTCACATTTTATAACCCAGGAAGAAAAGGTAGAGATCAGATGTATCTTGTCTGATAATCTCTTATTATAGTTAATGTCACACAGTTATCTTTATTGGAGATTATTAACAAAGAAAGTATTACTATCAGCAATTTAGACAAATGAAATTTGTTGTTGCTCCAATTAAAATTTCTGAGAATCCACTATGCATTGAAAATTTATAAAGTCAGCAAAATCTTGGGGAGTGAACTCCAAATTCTCCTCTTTCTTTCCCCCAGAGTTGATGCTTTTCAGTATAAAGATGTTGGGTCCCCAATGAAAATACAATTTGTAATTTTAGTTTCATACAGAAAGAGAGAGATTAGAGTCTTTTTAAGATATCCAGAAACTCTCTTTAAGTCTGATGTTGCTTTAGGGTCTATAAATGATAAGACAAAATTCATGGTTTTTTCACAAATAAAGGAATCACTTAGTTTCTCAATGAGATTTCTTTTTAAAATGTTATGCCATTTTATCCCATTTAGAGGTCTTCATTGACTAAATTAATAAGAGTATCATGGAGGAGGAAAAACCAAGATTTCAGTTATCAGACAACTAACCTACCATCTGTCATTCACTGTGTTATATAAAGAAAGATTGGAGACAGCTCACACTGTCAAGGAGCTCACAGTTTAATGGGAGAAACAATATGTTAAGAATCATGTACAAACAATATAATTTACAGAAGGGAGGAACTAAGATTAAGGGAATTAGGAAAGGCTTCTTTCAGAAGGTGGAACTTTAAAGGAAGCGAGGGGATCTAGGAGGTAGAGATGAAGAAGGATAAAGTGATAATTTAGTTGAATGCATGAAAACAAAATTAGCCTATGGTGGCATCCCATTTTTGTAGCAGCATACTAAACATGCTTCTATAGCTTTACATCATGTCCATCTGCAAGACATTCCTTCTCCCTTAAACTCCTATAGCAAATATTTCAGAAGGAAGGAAGAAAGGAGGAAAGGAAGGAAGAAGGAAGGAAGAAAGGAAGAGAGGAAGGAAGGAAGGAAAAAGGAAGAATAGAAAGAAAGAAGGAAGGAAGGAAGGAAAAAGGAAGAAGAAAGGAAAGAAGAAGGAAGGAAGGAAGAAGGAAAGAATGAGAGGAAGGAAGAAAAAAAGGAAAAAATTCTCAGTAAAACTCATTAGAATATAGTATTTAGTAACATATTCAGTTATCCATACCTATAATTGCTCATATTTGCAATGAAAGAAGCAAAATATACATATTTTTCATCTCTTTCTCCGGCCATGCTTGGATATTATAATTTTTCAGGCTTTAACTTCATTTTTATCATTCCTTCGATTTACATTGTTTCAGTCATTGTTTATATAATTTTCCTGTTTCTACTTATTTCATTTTCATAAATTTACTTAAAATCATTCCATATTTCTTTGAATTCTTCATATTTGCCACTTGATACTTATAAATATATTCATGCACCATTTTCTGATAAGCCCCAATTAATAAATGCTGGCCTTGTTCTTTGCTACAACAAAAAGAACTGCTGCAAATATTTAGGTGTATATGGAACACTTTTCTACGTCACTGACTTTGATTAAATATGTTTTTGACCTTTTCTATCATGATATCAATTTATATATTTTTAATTTAAGACCCCCATATCTAGAACATATATGTATTCCATCCAAATCCATTTACAATATCTATTGGCCCCTTCTTTTTTTTTCTTTTTACATAATTCTAACCTAGAGAATAGATTACTAAAATAGCTTAAGACATAGTGATAGTGAGCATGGCTTAAATTAAAATACATAGTAAGTAGTATCTGCCTCCCATTCACCATGCTGATTTTATGGAATTCCCAAGACTTTATCTCTGACTAAATTTCAATTTTGGACCTAATATAAATATGTGGAAAGAGTGGAAAATTACTTGGCTATTGAATTTGTATTATGTTCCTTTAGATATTATCACAATACTGCAAAAGATTTGTAGATTTGAAAGGAATTAGTATATATAGTTTCAGAGCTAGAGAACTAACAATTTTGCTGCCTAGGGAAAGAATTATTAAATACATCCTCAAATCAACTTTGTAATTCAAAATATAATAATACTACACAATTGACACAATTGTGACAAATTCACTTGAAGAGTTGGAGAATTTAATTGCTCCAGGCTTAGATATGGGTGCTATTAACTATATAAGGTAGCTTCCTATTTAAAATAATTATTCTTTTTAACTAGAGGCTAAATTTTAATTAAATTTTTGTTTCCTCTAAACTTTAGTACCCAAAAGAAAATCATCATAGACTACTCTAATTACTACTCTGGAGAGTGAAAAATGGCAGTTAGGTGATATGATGAATAGAGTGTTGAAATTGGAATGTAGAAAACTTGAATTCAAATCCTGTCTCAGATATTTAATGAGACCAAAGAAGCCCAAATAATTTAGCTTCTTTCACCCTCAGTTTTTATCTGTAAAATGGAGATAATAAAGGTATTTATATCACAGGTTTATTATGAGGATCAAATGAAATAATATATGTAAAATCTTTTGCAATGCTTAAAGTACGAAATAGGTGTGACTATTTGTTGTTATTGTTATGAAACCTTACAGTTTCTAGATACATTAGAAATATACTATCATTCTTTAAAAGGTTTGTAGCATAGCAATCCCAGTTAATGTCCAAATTGTTGTTTTCTCTTAATCTTTTTTTTCTCCTAGTTCCTTAATTTTATTCAACATGACAAATTACTCAAGAATGTATCATACTCTTTTTTTTTTTTTTTTTTTTTTTTTTTTTTTTTTGTGAGTAGGTCACTACAACACAATTCATTCCATCAGGCAAAGTGGAAATGGATTCCTTCTAATGCCTATACTTCCCAAAGGAAAAGAAATCATTACTTTTTCTTTACTTCAAAGGAATCCAAACCATTAAAATAGATCCTACATTGAAATCAGGTGAAAGTGCTTCCAGTAGAGGTTAAATATGTGTGAACTTGGGAAATCTTGCAGAATCAGTTCCTATTTCATGTGGAGCTGAATAGATTGAATTACCATTTCAGGACTGGAACCACAGAAACCCAAAGAGGCTCTGGGGCCCAAACTAGGAACAATGGATTTTTGTCTAAAAGGAATCTAAACTAGAGCTCCTATGCACAAACATGTGTGATTTAAATGTATAGCAGAATGTTTAAGAATTTAGCTTCATTTGTGTGTGTATAAGCTGTATGTGTGTATGTGTGTGGAGAGGTTCAATCCAGAAAACAGATTTACTACTAGAACATGCTACAGCAAGAGAAAGCATGAAAAGCCTTTTCTTTTTCTCTGTGTCTTTAAAAGTGACAACCCATTGCATGGAGAATGTGTTCCTTCCTCATCCAGAAACACATGAAAAGTGAGCCGATGCTCCAAATTTACAAGAAAATGGTGTGAAAAGTGGATAATGTATCCCCACGTCAGATCTGCTGAGAGAACTGGGAAAAAGAAGGTGATAGCCAGATGACACTGTGAGAGAGATTCCTTCCAGGGTCTGCACATCTGGATTGTGCAGCTGCCAAGTACAAAGCAGGCACTTCTATTTGCTCCAGCTTGGAATTAAAATTTGGAGAAGCGGAACATGTTCTGCAACACCACCAATAGTACGAAAAAGAGACAGAGTATTTATCCTGGTTTTATCCAATTGCCAACACAGGTACACTCATGACTGATTAGGGGTACATTTGTTTGAGCTCAGGTTATATCAGAAATAAATCCCAGAGGGTTAGGTACTCTATCTAGGGAAATCCTATGTTACTACTATCCAGAGAATAATGAAACAGCAGTTTGTCAGAAGGTCTTTGTCTGGCATAAGGAAAGAAACACCGCTATTTTTAATGATGTTAGAAGATATTCCCTGTCTCCCCAAACCCATCAGACCTGAGAGCTTGAGGGAAGTATGAGAAACAATCTCCCATTTTATGAGGCATATGTATAAATTTGTTAAAACCAGAACTTTTGTCATGTTTTAAAATATTAAGTTTTCTTTTGTCTGTCAGGTAGGAGGAAAATGGTTTAATCACAGAGTTTGTACTTGTACCAAAGTTGAAAATATGCTTTTGCAAATGTCTGTGGCATCCATGGATAATAGGTTTTTGGCGTCAGGTTTGCATCTCAGATTTCGTTACTGAGTTTCTTTCCAGAACATTCTTTAATATTAAAACTGACATAGAAGTTTTAAGGGGATTCAGACTGCAGCTTCTTAGGGACTTGTCCAGTGGCTACAAGGAGAATGAGCCACTAGTGATTTGTAAGCCTTTTCTATAATGTCCAGGCAGAGCCCCCATTCTGGAACTAATATACTTTGTCTGTGAAGGCAATGTGCTGTGATGGAAAGAAGCCTGACTAGTTTAAGAACACAGAATTACAGGTCTTCATTGTGGACTTAACAATTGTTAGAGGTATATTCATGAATTAGTCACACATTCTCTTTGAGCCTTAATTGCCTAATTTATAAAGTGGGAGTAGTAATACTTGCCTCATGAACTTGCTGTACAAAATTTCTGTATAAATGTGAGTTATCATATTGCCAATGATGTTTATAAGATACAGTGGAGAAAAGGGTTGATAAAAATTTTAGTCAGTTGGGTATTTAAAAATTGGCAAACTGGATAAAGATACCCCAAACCTACTTTTTCTTTAATGAGACGGGTAATTTTAACTCTTTCCTTCACTTTGCCAATGTGAACATGTGTGCAACCCTAATCTTTCACATAACAAGTTAATGCCAAAACAGTTTAAAATTGGCAAGTGTCATAGCTCTCACATATACTGTGTCATCTTAAATGAATCACATAATCTTTCTGGGTTTTAGTTTCTTCATCTATTAAAAAAAAGGCTGGGTACAGCTAGATAATTTCCAACACCTCTTACTATCATTCTTGGCTTAACTTTCCTGAAAATATTTGGCCACTGGAACTACTTATCCTTTTTCTGAACCTTTCAAAATCTCTTACAAAATCTAACTTGTATCTACTTACTTAGGCATTCTTTCATGAAATATTCTCTTGTCCCCAAAGTTCCTATTGTTTCTACTTCAGTAATGAAAAAAACTTTTTGTTGGTGAGAATCAAATCCAGAACAGCAAGTTCCCTTATCCTTTCTTTTTAAAGAATAAGAGTATCATGAATATAAGCAATCTTGCTAGGTTTAAGTTTCCATTGTCTATAAAATAGGGGAAATGATCATAGCACATTGCCTCGCATATATCAGTTATTACATAAAATGTTTGTTGAATTGAGTTAAATGCTTATACTACCTACTACATTTAACTGTTTACATATGCTCTAGACTATTTAGGTTGCTTATACAAGCTGATAAGAATTAGAATTTGCCAAAAATGCCAAGCTTTAACTTGCTTCTGGGTTTCACTTGTTGCGAAAACTATCCCAGAACAAGTACAATAGTTGAGTTGATGTTATCATGCTTTGTGGGTTGGTTTTTGTTTTTTTTTTCAAACTGAACATTTTTTGAGTTCTTAAAGAAAGCCTCCCAGAAATAGTCACAGTGTTAGTGCTGCTGGAATTTGGAGGGTTTGCATTAAAGCAGATTAAATATATCCTTGAGTGTTTTTTTTTAAGTCTTTAATAATAATACCTAGCATTTATATAACACTTCAAGTTTTGCAAAACACTTTGTAAATATTATCTTATTTTACCCTCATAACCCTTGGAAATAGAAATTGGTACAGGAGGAAATTAAATGACTCACCCAACATCACACATCTGAATACATGTCTGAAGCAGGATTGAAACCTGTGACACACCTGTGACACACTTTCAGAGCTACTGTTCTAGACATTCATATTGGGGGACTATATGGAACCACTGGAACCCAATTTCATACATTCTTTTCTATATCCTATGTGGACATACGTAGGACAGGAGAAAATGATAATAGTACTGATGTCACAGAGCGCTTGGAAGGATCAAATAAGATGTGTGTATATATATGTATATATGCATATATATATGCTTTTATATGAAATATATTTGAATATTTATATATAACATTTTATGTTTATATATGAATATATAACATTTTTATGTTTATATATGAATATATAACATTTTATGTTTATATATGAAATATATTTGAAAACCTAGGGCATTACATAAGTGGAAGCTACTTTTTATAATTAGATAATGGAATTGAAAAAAAGTAATCATAATCTTGCAATACAAAGAAACTTCAGAACCAGCCTACTTTAATTCATAACTGAAAAAAGAATCTCCAATACAACAAACTCTATAATGGTCACCTAATTTTTTTTTTGAAGACTTTCAATATTATAGTTTGCAAAGGATCTATACTCTTGAATATCTGCCTCTCTTCAGCACATATTCCTCTATGTCTACTTGGATTGGCCTGTTAATCTACCCATCTTTGTTTTATTTTTTTAATTATTAAAAACTTATGCACTAGTACAAAAAATCAAGCTCCCATACCTACTAATATTTAAATAAATAAATTCCAAAGCATAAAATTAATAACTTTTTGATTATTTTAAATTTCCATCAGACTCTGGAAACATTCATTACTCTTCACTTTTCTTCATCTGTAGCTATAGTTCTTGTGTCTTGTTCCTTTGATTATGTTTTCCCGCCATTTTATGAAGCTCTTACCAAAGTCCTTTGTACATTCATACCATACATCTTACTCCTTTTTGTTAGAATTTTAGATTGATTCCTACTTCCCCCAGGATATAAAATATTGTATAAAATTAAAGAATATTTGAACAAATCATTATTATTCACTTTTAAACATTTTTAGGACATATTCCCTGGAATGAAATTATTAGTTTTATGTTCATTTTCTTTCATGGCACTTCCATTTCCTCCTTTTAGAGTTAAAATGTAATAGTTCCACCACCATTGATTTTTTTTTTTAGAAAAATGCTGATATTTTTCTATTTTTTGACTGTAGTCATTCTTTCAGTTTCATCTATAACTGCTCATGGAAGGATCTGGCTTAGTTGGGTCTCATGCCAACATTTTTAGCAAATTTGTTTTTCTTTCTACTGCTTTTTGCTGTTTTATGAGGCAATAATGTTCATAATCTCCCACTATTCAACTCTATTAGCTTTTTAAATAAGTTTATATTAGAGACTGGTGTTGCTCTTGGCGTCTATGTCTATTTAGCAAGTATTTGCTGGCTGAAGTGAATTGTAGACTCATTTGTCCTCCTCTTTGTGTCAGTTGCTTTGCATTAGTTTGACATCTATAATCCAAAGTAAGAGTCGATGTTGATATAGTTTTCCTTCTTCCATTTCCCATTTGCTATTCACAATATTAATAACTCATATAGGTCAAGTTGGAGCTATTATAATTGCACATCACATTTTCTCATTTCTTCATCTTTTTCTAAATTAGTCAAGTCAGGTGAAATCAAGCACCTAATATGTGCCAAGTACTGTGCTAAGTTGAGTATACAAAGAGATGTACTCTCTCAAATAACTTATAGTCTGAGGAACTTCACAACCTTTGTTCTAACAAGTCAGTGATCCGACTCTACATAGACCAACTTATTGCCAAATTGTTCTCATATCTTTTATGCCTGCTAAAATTTCCTGTTCTATAGAAGGCAACACAGTGCAATGGAAAGAGTGAAAAACTGGAAGTAAGCAAACCTAGACTCAAATCCTGAGTCTGTCAAAAATTGTATGACATTAAGTAAGTCACTTAATCTCTCAGTTTTATCACTTGTAAAATGAGAAACCAGACTAGACAGACTCTAAGCTTTCTTCCAGATTTAAACTTATGATTTTATGAAAGTAAAATTGTGTGTGTGTCATTTACTAATGCCATCTGACTTTGTTCTTGAAGAAAGTACTAATGATATAAAATGTATGATGGTTACCAATATTGCTAATTGCACAAAAAAATTATATAGTGATCAAACTTCTTTGTAGTTTACTAGTCTTTGGCCCCATTTGCTTCTTATTCCTGAATCATATTTTTACTATTCTTCTCTAGGCCTCTTGACAACCAAGTCATAGAATTTATTTTTAAAAGTAGAACTTATTGGTTTAATCAGTCAAAATTAATTAACCTTCTTATTCTCACATACTTCACCCCATTCCAATTGAATTTAGAAGCAAATATGAGTTTAGGTTAAAAATATTATCTAGTTTTTAAAATAATTTTTCTGCTTCCTTATCCTCTGCAAGAGATATTGTATGTGAGGCAATTATCTCTTTTTTGGTCTTTTTGCTTATGTTTCAAAAATATATATAAGCCCTGTTGGCCAAGAATCCCATGAAATTATTTATACACACACACACACACACACACACACACACACACACACACACATATATATATATATATATGTATCGGTACATATGTGTATATATATGTATGTGTATGTATATAGCCTTTAAGTTTAGAATTAAATTACCTTTTCCAGATTTTTATTTGCCTTTCTAAGAAGAGAGCCTTTGGGCCACCCTTCCATGTGCCAATAACTTCTTTCTATCTGGTTTCATTTGTACTTGAATAACATTATTGATAAAGGTCAATTCTTTTTGAAATGAAAATCTATATCTCAATTAGATGTTAGATAATAATATCACATTTATAGAACCAATGTTAATGATAAAATATCTTTTAATGGTATGATTCTTTAAATCGCCTTCCCTAATCTCTCTTCCCATCACTCAGACATTGTTGTAGCTGAAGAAGAGGCATGGGTCCCAAAGTGATTTTCTATTTTAATTTGCTTCATGATAGGTGATTAATTCATCATGGAATAGTCAGCTTACCAAAAGTGAACTTTTCAAATTTTAGCTATTTTTGTTCTGTGGGACTAGACCCAACCTGCCTCTGGGAACACACTAATAACTTTTTTCCTTAATTTTTAAAGAGTGGAGAATCTGTTCAAGCTGATGTTCATTGCAATAGCTTTAGAGAATCCATCATTACTTCTGGCCACAGTGTTGTCAAAGAATTGGACTATGGTAGGTTTTATAATTAAATTATGCTATGATTTATAATATTGATATTATTAGATTATTTTATGACTATTTGTCATACTGTCCATAATAAGCATTAAAGTCAACCATTTTGATTATTATTACTATATTTATAATATATTCATACTGGATAGTTCAGTTCAATGTTCTGTGTCTACTACCTTTGTGGTAGAAAAAAAGATTCCTTGAAATTCTAAATTGTTTTACAAAATTTCCCATATAATTATGAAGTGACAGAAAAGATTTACTTTGAAAGTCATTTATATGTGATTAAGTAGTCTTGGGGCATTTTTAGTATTCTTGTTGATACTTCACATATAATGAGTCTCCATGTAGTCAATAAAAAGTTATTATAATATTATTTGGGAATATTACTGGTGGGAAGTAAGAAAGAAAAGGGGACAAGAGGAAGTTATTTTAGTTTCAGCTTAGCATGATTCAAGCCTCTGACACTATAATTTGAACCATCTTAAGATTGAATGTTTGTCCTTAGTACTAATCAACTGACAAATATTTTTAAGTGCCTATTATGTACCAAGAACTACACTAGTAGGCTAATGCATAATACCAGATGTCTTTTAAAAATATTTTATTTTTAAAGGGAAATTGGTAGAAATAATTTTAATTTTCCTGTGCATCTTATAAAATGTATCTCTCCTTAAATTCAGCTTTGCAAATTTTACTGTTAAGTGAAGGTCCAAGCAAGAATCTAAGGTTTTATAAGTGTACTGAAAAGAGCTGCTATGTAACACCATTTCCTCATTTCCTCTATTAAACATTATAAGCAATATTAACGTATAGAGTGCTGAGAGTCAGACATTAAAAAATACTGGGGATTTCAGAGAAAAGTAGCAAAAACTATTTAGGAATGTTCAAATATGGCCTCAAGGCTATCTCACTTTTATATAGAAAATAGGATTTAGTAACAAAGTACTAACTACAAACCAGCAGCATACAGAACACATAGTTCATACTTGTAGGATCGTGGAATGAAAAAAGACTCAGAATGCATTTCTGAAGTAATAAGGAAGATGATGATGATTATGATGATGGTGATGGTGATTGGTGCTGCTGCTGATAATAACAATGATGATGATAATGAATAATAGTAATATAATAACTCACATTTAGAAAGCCCTCCAAGGATTATAGGATTTTATATAAAATATGAACATTTATGTTCATTATGACCAATAATAAGAAAAATTTCCATCATCAAAGAAAAAGTCTCTTGTCTAGATTATCTTGTGGCTTATATTCATCCAGAAAATTTATATCATATTCCCCCAAAATTAACTGTGTGAATTTTGTGTTTTAAAAACATTCAATTCATGGGCCCTCAAAATGGCAACTATTGTTGAAAAACACACATCGTAGTGATAGCCCAGAAATACACAATATGAAGAAGTATGACAAACCCATTTTAAAGGGAGAGTAGGGTGTTGTTAATTTCCCAGAATAGTACTGTTGAGTCGCCCCTTCAAAACAGCAGCTGGAGAAAGGAAAGAGGAAACTCCACTATTGGCATCTACATCTATGCCTTTCACATCTGATTTGGTCCCCAAATCACCCATTGAAATTGGTGCAGCTGGCAGCTGGTTTTGATTGAGAGTGTGTATCCCATTAAAGGCACTAGTGATAGCCTGCCCCTATACATCCAGTTCTACCTTTCCCCCTCAAACAGGGAACAGACTACAGATAATTACTTATCTTGTGATTTCTTTTTTCCTTCACAGGGAATCAGCTTGTTCCTTCCAAAGTCACCAAGAAAAGGTTCCTTATCCTACATTCTTATTGTCTTCTTTCATTTCCCAATGGTTTGGAGTTGGTCAGTGTTGCTACTCTGCTCATTTCCTGGTTTTCTGTTTTCACATAAGCATGGGAATTGTAGAGAGATATGGCTTATTTTGGAAATATGCTCCTAGCCCTTTCTGTAAAGGAAGCTTTTAAATAGCCCTGAATTCATCATCATAGAAAGTATGGGATTAATTGAACTAAATCTCACAGTGATTGGTGACCTTTTAAAGTTTCCAACCAGCATAATAGTCCTAAGGTGTGTAGCAGCTTTGTACCCTTGCTTGAGTCTCATAAATAATACCCAACTACTTGTAAATCATTCAGTTTGATGATGGGAGATGTCAGTCATAGACCAATAGCAAATAATATAATACAAACTCCTGGAGGGTGGTGAGTACATACATCATGTTTATCTTTTCTACCCAGAACTTAGAAGAATATCTGGCACATATTAGGTGCTTAATAAATACTTCTTTATTTATTATCTATGTGTACATATTTTTTCCTGGTTTGACTAATGAATCAGCCTTATGTTCTGTAACTTTAGAGGGCAGATTAAAAACCAGTGAGAAGATGTTTCAGAGAGGCAGATTTCAGAAGATATAGAAGGTCTATTTACACATTGGAGGTGTCCAGAAATGAAATAAACTATCTTATTAGGTGATCAATTCTCTTTTATTATAGGTAAGAAGATTTAACACTGGAAAGGAAGTAGTCTATTTTTGTCTTTTTATCCAATTTTCACAAAGTGAAAATTATAAATTTCACAAGTGAGACTGAGGTTTAGAGAGTTAAGTAGATGTCCCAGAGTTACAGAGCTAGAAACTAGAAGGGCCTGGATTTGAAATCTGTTCCAAATCCAGTGCTATCCCCAATAATAATAATAATTAACATTTATATAGTGCTTTTAAAATATTATCTCATTTTCCCTCTCACAATGACCCTGAGAAGTAGGAGCTACTAATCTCCCATTTCACTGAGGAAACAGGAGATAAAAGGTCACACAGCTAGTTTATAACTGAGGCCACTCTTGAACTCAAGACTTGTTCACTCAAGGAGTACCCTTCTTTTAACCCTCTTTCCCTGCACCACCTAGTTGCTTGTACCATTTGGTATCTTCCAACATCACTGGGACAGCTCTATTCTTTCCTCCTGGTGGGCAAGCATCTGAGGCAGCCTTATCTCTCAAAGCTCTTTCTTTGGAAATGGATGAGAGTAGCTCCCAAGAGCCCAGGCTGCTTGATTTCTTTCTTATATTCTTGAACCTCAAATTAGTCTGAGGATTTTAAATTTGAAGGAGGAGACCCAGAGGTCATGGATTCCAGATCCTTTATCTTACAAGTGAAGAAACTGAAGGGGAACATAGCTAATCTCTGAGCCAAGATAATGGAGTATTGGCTGAGACAAAGATAAACTCTCCCAAAATCCCTTTAAGCAACTTTGAAGTAGCTGCTCTAATCAACCTTTGGAGTGACAGAGGCAAAAATTGTCAGATGAAGATACTTTTCTAGCCTGTGACAACTTAGGAAATCCATAGGAGAGGTCTGAAAAACCAACATGGGCACCAGTTCAGAGTATGGCAGCAGCACCAGAAATGGGTCTCAGAGGCAGCCCCAGAGACTGAAAAAAAAAAAAAACAATAAAAAAAAAAACATAATTTGCATGATAATAAAAAGACAAAAATTCACTGAAGAAAAAGAATAGGCCAAATGAGAAAGGAGATACAAAAATTCATTGAAGAAAAGAACTTCTTAAAAAGTAGAAATGATGAATTAGAAAATAGAATTAGGCTAGTAGAAGTCAAAGGCTCCTTGACTCTTCAAAAAACAATAAAGCAAAGTCAAAAGAATGGAAAAAATAGAAGAAAATGTGAAACATCTCATTGGAAAACAACCAACCTGGAAAATAGATTGAGGAGATAAATCAATAGCCAAATTCCTAAACTCCCATGTCAAGGAGAAAATATTGCAAAGGCATTACTTGGTCAGTCATTCTTCAATATATGAGAATCCCCCTCTATTTCCAGTTCATTGACACTACAAAAAAAAAAAAAAAAAAAAAAAAAAAAAAAAAGAGGTATTGTATGTCCTTTTCCTTGTCTTTGGATCTCTTTGAGTAATTGCTGGGTCTAAGCATATGCACAAGTTGATAGCCCTTTGGTCATAATTTCAAATTGTTCTCCAATTGGAAAATATTTCACTATTGGACCAGTTGGACTAGTTGGTTGGACCAGTTCACTATTCCAGTCAGAAAGAAACAATTCAAATATCATGGCGTCACAGTCAGTATAACCAAAATCACAATCTCAGACAAAACCAAAGCAATAAGAGATCTAATTAAAAGAGATCATCAAAGAAACTATATTTTACTAAAAGGTATCATAGACAATGAAATGATATAAAAATTTTACAGATTTTCTATGAAAAGTTGTCTGACTTTTCAAATATATAGGGAACCAAGGCAAATTTCTAAAAAAAAAACTATTTCCAAATGAATAAATGACTAAAAGATATGAACAGAGAGTACTCAGAAGAAAAAAAATCAAAGCTATCTACAGTGACATGAAAACATGCCATAAAATCACTTTTGATGAGAGAAATGCAAGTTAAAACAACTCTCAGGTACCTCCTCATACCTAGCAGAAATGACAAATGTGGTAAGGAATGAGGAAGAATAGGCATATTAAGGATCTGTTAGTGGAATAGTGAACTGGTCCAACCAACTAGTAAAACTGTTCTAATAGTGAAATATTTTCCAATTGGAGAACAATTTGAAATTATGACTAAAGGGCTATCAACTTGTGCATATGCTTACACCCAGCAATTACTCAAAGAGATCCAAGGACAAGGAAAAGGACATACAATAACCTCATTTTTTTGTAGTGTCAATGAACTGGAAATAGAGGGGGATTCTCATGTATTGAAGAATGACTGACCAAGTAATGGCTTTAAGAAATGATGAGGAGGGTAATTTCAGGGAGAAAAAATAATAGTGTAAGACCTATGTGAACTGATGCAATCTAAAAGACTAATTAAGAGATTCTTGTACATAATAATAGCAATGTTGCAATGATAATAAACTGAAAAACTTTCCTGTTCACAGATAAGTTCAGTGGACTAAAACAATTTCTAAAGGACTCATGTGATTTCACATGTAAAATTGATATATCATTTGCCTTCTCATTGTGTGAGAGAGTGGTGAGATAGAGGGAAATAATTTGGAACTCAAACATTAAAAAGAAAAGAATGTAAAAATAAATAATAATTTTAAAAGGAACAAATTGAAATTTGGCGAGGTTAAATGATTTGCCAAAAGTCATACAAGTAGCCAGTAGCAGAATTGAGATTCAATACTGACTCCAAATCCATTGATTTTTTTTTATATCACACTGCCTCTACTATGCTATATTTAGTAAAAACAAAACAAAACAAAACAAAACATCTGTCAGAAACATTGTAAAGGGTATTCCTACTTGGGATAAGAGTTTGGACTAAATTTTCCCTAAGGCTCTTACCAACTCTGAAATTCAATGATTTTATGACAACCTAATATCTTAACATGACATACAAGCACACACATCATTTTGTGAGATTATCCCTAAGAGCTAATGAATGAAAGATTCCTGGGACCAGTAAGAGGGAGTCCTGTTTCAGCAACATAAAAATTGAAGCTATATATCATTTAGAGATCACAGGACGAGTCCAGCCCCCACACTCATAAAGGGAGTACACATGAGACCCAAAGAAAGAAAGGAGTGAGTTTCCCAAGACCAAGAATGTAGCAGAGCAAGAATTCAATCCAGATCTTCTGACCCCAAATTTTATACTTTTCTTTTTCTATTATACCCAACTTCAGGAAACAAGCAAGAAGACAGGTGAATAAGAAAAGCTTTTGAACTGTTTGTGTAGTGCAAATATCCAATGTAGTTGAGATAGTCAGAAAAGAGAGAGACAGACAGATGCAGAAACAGAGAGACAGAGACATGCAGAGAGATACAGAGACAGGACACGCACATATACAGAGGATAGAAACAGAGACAGAGACAGAGTGTAGGATCCATAGTGAGGATACAGTTGGCAAGGTGAATGAAAATGAGTAATTTGAAATTATCAAGTTGTATAGAGCTTTAGGATAGAAGAATTTCTATTTTATCCTAAAGGTAATAGGCAACCTCATCAGCTTTTTTGAGCTGAGGAATTTTGAGCTGGAGGCAGGATTGGAGAGTGGAGAAACTCAAAAAGGAAGACAGTCTATGAAGAGACTCACGCTCTCATCCAGGTGAGACGATCTGAACTAGATGGTTATGTGAGTGAAAAATTAACAAATGTTAGATGCATAGTGGAGATAGTCTTGACATGACCTAACATCTATAACATTTTGTATTGTCCTTATGTTCATGTCATATCACCCATTCCTTCTCCACCTTTCAAGGACACTGCAAGCTCCCTGAGGAAATGAATGTTTCCATATTTTTTTAAGCATTGTATGTCCAGAAAATAGTAAGGTGACATGTACATCCTATCTACTTGATAAATCTTTAAGTTGAATTGAATGATTTACCTGGATTTTTGCTGCATCATTCTACTCGTAGGTCAGCTACAATTTCCCCACCCTTCCTTTGTTTCTCCCATCTGGGTCCATCCATTTTTACCTAGATCCATCTAAGCCCTAGTTATGATGGATTGTAGTGTTTATGAAGCCAAGGAAAGTCTTGTGGCTGTTTAATAAGTTTTCTTTTTATTGATTTCATTGCACTCACATAAATAACCCTAAGAGTCAAGAACCCTGACATCACTCTCATACAAGTTCATAGAGATTCACACAATCCTTTTAGCACTAAGGGGCAGCTACAACTGAGAAGGTTAGGAAAAACATCACATTTGAAACTGAAATTGGAGCAAGGAATTTACTTAAGACCCAAATGTCTGAGTCCTTTCTTCTTTGTGCCTTATTTTTTGCCTTCTTGCCCTGCTTCAATTCCTATTCCACAATGATCCTAATTCACTGTGGAAATGGTTATAAATTCACCAGGCCTTTGTGCAATCTTTCAATGTACTTTGGTCTTATAAACAGTGAATAAGCAGGCACAGCTACTAAAAACCAGGATCCTGAAAAAACACATAAAGAATGACCCAAAAAAGTAAACCAAAGTCAGTCATTATTGAATTTGGAGCTGAAAGAGATTTCTAAGGACATTTCATTTAATCCTCTTATTTTATAGGTGAGGAATCTGAGGCCCAATAATGTGACTTATCAGGTTTATGAAAATAGTAAGTAATGTAACTGAGATTTGAACTCTGATCATTTTATTCAAAATCCAGGGAACCAGAGTGTCCACATTTCCTCCTAAGCTTCAATTATTATGAATCTGATAGGAATAGTTACAACCATCTTGCAAGAGTTCCTTATACTACTGCGTGTTTTGGAAATATACCTTTGTTTGAAGAACAAATTCTAATAAATTTGAACCTTAAAAAAAGCTAGACATAAAGCATTTTTTTGGTAATTTACATATTCTCATTTTTTTTTTTCATGCAATGCCCCAAGCATTTTGATTGAAAGATCTGCCTTTAAGAAACTCATGAGCTTTTTCTGTGCTAATTAGTGACTAGTCAGAAAAAATTATTTCTCTGTCTCAAGGAAGAATTCTCTTAAGAAAGCATTTTCTATGGACATGGGTCAAAGAGCCCCTGGCATGAAGCATCAAGGGTGTGATTCTTGCCTCTATTAGTTAAATCTTTTGCTTTAAGGTAATAGTGTTAGGTGTGTTCCTCCATTTTCCCTTAGGGAACCATAAATATCAATTTCAATTCTTTTTAGCTTACCCTTAATTGAAGAAGAAAGAAAACCAACTTCACTGGAAAGAGGCTGAATGAATGTATTCTATAAATATCTTCAGAAAACTCTACTTAGGGGGAATTACTTTTTATTTTCTCCAGGCAAGAACTCCTTCCTTTCTTTTGTTCTTCTCATTGGGATCAAAGTTCTTTGAGGGCAGCCACCCCAGTTTACATTCATTTGAATCCCTAGTTTGATCCATATTTGATATGAATATTTGCTGCTGCTGAGGATGATGGGACATAAAAAAGAATGGGGTGGGGATGTTTCTGTGTGTGGTTAGGTGGGGCAACTTGTGTCTGAATGAACTTCATTGGACACAGTGATAGATTATATCTTTATTACATATTAAGTATAAATTCAAGGATGATATTGCACTGAAAATCAAATAAAAATGCAATTTCAATAAAGCATCAATCAACATTTTTGATAAAATCTAGAGTATAAATATTTAAGTGTTTTAAAAAATATTAATAACCACCTAGATACACTTTAAACACAAATCCTCATTAAAACCTTTGGTTTTGCATCTTCTTGTTTGCAATTCCAGTTCCTGATGGGGGATGAGTATACAATGAAATATGGCATTAACCACTTTTATATTTTATATGTAATTCTTATGACATAAAATGGGTCAGCTAGGCCTTGGTTTAAAAGGTCCTCATTTTATTATTCATAAAACTTAAATTCCTTTTATCAATGTAAATTTTCTTTGTAATAGAAGAGTTTGCCTTTAGGCATGATTAATGTGGTATTTATTTTAAAGGTGACTGGAAAAATGTTATATTTTTAGACTGTTTTCTCTCCCTTTGAGCAAAGAGAAGAGTGATTTTTATACATACACAATTTTATATATACACATACTCACAATGTCTATAAACACATTATATAGGTGTATATATGTGTAATTCAGATATGTTATATATGTATACATATGTAACATGTTATAGATATTTTAATATATGTAGTATATATATATATATGTAATATATGTAATTACATGGTAATGAAGGTTTAGTAGCAATAAAAAACCTGCCATATAATTTGGGTCTTCCCAATTGGTTGACATTGAGTCTGGACTTATAGAACAAGTGAAAAAATTCTATCCAATGTGCTCAGCTGGGTGCTTGTGTTTTATGGAGGACATTCTAAAATAGGACAGTAATCTCTTCTGAGATCACAAAGCACTGAGAACATTGATGGCTTAATAATGATGACAAAGGTCTAGCTTTGCCCAAGGAAGTTAGTTTAGATTAGTTCAGATTAGAAGGCTAAGATACTGGACAGTCTGGGACAGAGAAACTTACTTTTATATTTCTAATTACTGTAATCTTCTAAAATCAACCTTGTCCTGAAACAGAATTGACCTAAGATTCTCCAACTCTATGCTAATGGAATATTAGGACTAGTTTTGTCAAATTAGAAAAACCTTTGAATATGGAACTAAATGACCACACGTAGACTGTAAAACCTACATGGCTAAATTCAACTCAACACTAGAAAACCAAGTGATAATATATTTTGTCTATGACAGCTTCTAAACTGGAGGGAGAAAATTGACATATCAATGAAACAGCAATCAGTGTAACTGATCTTTGGAAGTCAAAAGTATGGAAATCAAAAATTACTTTGATAATTTGATAGATCAGTGATTTAACAGTATAGGCAGAGCCTAATTTGCATTGATATCTCTGCAGGTATATTCATCCTTGGGGGATTCTTGTCCATGGCTTTCCCTAAATTCTCCATGAAACACTAACACTCTTTTTTTTTGTTTTGTTTTAATATTTAAATTTTAACAGTTGGAGAACTCATTTCTAATATTGGTACTCATACTCACCACCTAAGATGTCTACCTCCTTTTCCAGATATATATTTCCTTATTAAAATCTTATGTGCCACATATTGTGCATAAATTCTTTGCTTGTTTGTGTATGGTGTGGTTTGGCTTGGTTTGGTTATGTAATTAGTCCTCTGGGGTCACCCTTAAATTGAACAAAAGTAAATCATTTACACTGATATTACTTCTGAATCATTGTGTTCTCTTTTCCCTTGCAAATAAGTCCCAGAAAATCTATTCTCCTGGATTGAAATGAATAACAAAAATGCAAAAGAGAGAATAGGCACAAAACAAGACCATTCAGTTATAGCAGCAGAAAAAGGCATACATTTGATGAGAAGTCAGGTAAGGTAGATAGTAGAATTGAGTGCTAGGAAGCCCAAGATATCAAACAGTCCAACACCTTCATTTTACAAATGAGATGAAAGCTCAGATGCTAAATGTCTTATACAGGGTCACCCAAAGAGTCAGCAGCAGAGTTGGAAGGCAAAAACATACACATTTTCACATTCTAGGGCTCTTTTTACTACATTATGCTGAGTTCTCCAAAATCAGGGAATGAAGCAAGTTCATGGACCAGAAGTCCAGGAGTCCTCAAACTAGAGGCTTATAAATTAGGAGAAGTTTCAAAAACAGTAAAGGCAAAAAAAAAAACAAACCTAAAGCCTAAGGCAAAGTCCCCTAGACCAGTGGGAAGAGAACACAGTTCAGCAAGGCCCAAAGTCTAGAGTTACATCTTCTACAAACAGTGCTTGTTTGCTTATAGTATATTCTTAACCAAACTACAAATACCAATTGCAGGTATAGTTGAATGGTACTAATGCTGATCACTTGTACACCAAATGAGAAACTGGTTGAACTACCAACATCTGGGAACATATATGTCAGCAACTATTTCCACTGCCCCTAAATGGGCATTAATTTGAGGAGCTATTTAATTTGGGATTAGCAGATGTTGAACATCTGTATTCCATTTTCATCATTATTATCCCAGACATAACTACCCAGTGTCACTTCATTTCAGATTCATTAGCCCTGACAAAGCAACTGCAGAATTTAGGTTATGTAACTAGTATGGTATGACTATTAGCTTCCACATTGAGTACGATGGTTGGTCATAAAGCAAAGCTAAGAAAAAAAAAAAAAAAGGAGGATGATAAGAAATATACTGTACTCATTGTTTACCATGCTATTTACTTCCTTCACCTTATGCCATGCTCCAGAAAAGATAAAATATAACTGGCTAAAATGTCCCTGGTTATAGATAGGTCTGACCGTTCTGACTTGGCCATTTGTTTTATTTAAATACTTGCATCTATCCAAGAAGGACAGACATGATCCAAATAGGAAGGAGATTCTAAAAGAGGAAGCCCAATGCTGAGAAAATGTGGAGACTCTTTCATTCATTAAATTAATATTTATTAAGTGCCTACTATGCATTTCACAAAATTTGCTATTGCTGTTGTTGAGTCATTTTTCATTAGTGTCCATTGGTTTGTGACCTCGTTGGGATTTTCTTGGCAGAAATATTGGAATAGTTTGTCATTTCCTTTTCTGATCCATTGTACATATGTGGAAACTGAGGAAAATTGGCTTGCCCAAAGTCACCAGTTTAGTAAGTATCTAGGGTCAAACTTGTACTCAGGGAGAGGAATTTTCCTAACTCCAGGTTCAGCACTCTATTCACCGTACCACCAAGCTGCCCCACAAAATTCACATGCAAAGCAAATATTTATAAACATTCTGTATGAGCACACAAAAATTATATTTGGCAAACAAAAAATTACTTTAATAGATAAAATCATATGTGAAAGGACAAGAAAGATAAAGATCTAGTTAAATTAATTCAGGTGTATCTTCAAAATATGGTTCCATATCATATAGTTTTCATAATAAATTTATTCTGTAAAAGGATAAAAGTCTCCTCATGGCACAAAACTTTATTTAGCAATTTTCAGATATGAAGGAATCTTGACAACAATTATGAAGTGGACTAAGGTTATTTGGATTCTCTCCCTTTTTTCAGACTTGGCTCCTTTTTGCTTCATATTCATCCTCCAGGGCCACCTAACCCTGACACTATCACCATAGGTCCTTCTTTCACTGCCTGAAGCATTTTCATGATGTTCTCCTGCTCATCCTTTGGGACATGCAGCTATATTGTTCACTATATAATTGAAAATTTTCTATCCTGTATCAATTTCCTGAGGACCCTAATTATCAACTAGCTAATGAAACTCATGCAAAGTTTTAGACTCAAAGCCCTGCCCAGAACTGTCTACCTTTTTTCTTTTTTTATTATTATTTAGATTATTAGATATTCCTAATGAGGAAAAATAATTTATCAAGACACATTCTTCAGAATTTTTTTCCTTGGATATGTGGATAAAATATACTAAATAAACATGATTCACAAAAGAAAAGAGCTTTTGAAATTTGTTTGCATATCAGTGTCAGACAGCTGTTATATATGTTGTATTCAAGCAGTATTTTTTAAGTTGCAATCTGGAGAAGAAGAAGAAAGAAAAAAGAAGAAAGAAGAATGAAGGAAGGAAAGAAGGAAGGAAAGAAGGAAGGAAAGAAGGAAGGAAAGAAGGAAGGAAGGAAGGAAGGAAGGAAGGAAGGAAGGAAGGAAGGAAGGAAGGAAGGAAGGAAGGAAGGAAGGGAGAAGAAGAACCATTCAATAATAATTTCTTATTGAAGAGAGTGGAATAGAATGAAAAGACTATTATATTTTATAGCCCATGAGTTGCATTCAAATACCTCCTCTGATACAGTACTCAGATGACCTTGAAAAAGTCACCTCATATGGCAGCTTAAAAAAACCTTCAGTATCTTTATTTGCAAAATATAAGACTTGGGTTAAATTATCTTTCAGGGCTTTTCTAGTGCTAAATCTTGTGATCATCCTATTTGAGTTTTGACAGTAGTCTTGTGGACAGAATAGTTCTTTCTAAAGCATTATCTACTTTAATTGGAGGAATGAAAGGCCAGGTAAAATAATATCATTCAAATAAGATACAATTATCCCTAGTTCTGCCTAAATAAGAATCCAATTTTCATGTGATAAGAGCAATATCATAGCCTCATTTTCCATACAAATGAGTTTGGTACCTTAAAAAGGTATTGAGACCATCCTCAAGACTTGATTGGCTTCTAGTCTCCCAAATACAAGATAACCAAGAGAAGCTCTTGGCACAGTCTGATATTGGTTAGTACAAAAATGGATGATTCAGGAGAAAGAGCTATGCTTGCCTAATCAACTTAAGGGATCTTTAATATCTATCCTTGTTAAATATCCTTTTCCTGATATGGTTAAGTAGATCTTATGTTAACTGTTGAATGGAGTCATATTTTGTGACAGTTGCAAACATAAACTACCAGGGAATGGGCGTGAATCATGTCCAGCCCAGAAAACCTAAAGACATATTCAGCCTATAAAAGAGACTGGAAATTTTCTAAAGATATAGATCATTGGATAGAGTTCATTCATTCATCCCACATTTCCTGAATAATTGATTTAAATTAGGTATTATACATGGTGCTAGGGAGATGAATAATAGTAATTGTCATTTATATAGAGATTTATTGTTTACAAAAAAATCTTATATACTTGTCTTCTTTTCGAAAAAGCCTATGATAGCTTGCAATACTTTTTTTTTTGTTTGTTTTATAGATGAGTAAATTAAAATATTTTTATTTCCTTACCCCAAACTACAGTAACTTTACTGTTCAGTAAGGGAGAGTATGCATAAATAGCTTCAATATAAAACTACATATGATAAATGTCCTAAGGGAGCAAAGAGATTCTTATATGGACTGGCTAACTAATAAGAACTCTTTCAGAGCTAAATGCAGGCTAAATGATTGGCTTGGCAGTACTTAAAGGAGGAATGGGATTTCAGAAAGTAAAGTACATCTTGGACAGAATACAGACAAGATGCATGTAGAATTCAGAAGTGCAGGATGTAATTAAAGGCCAATGAGTAGAGTATTCATTCCACTTCAATATATTAGGAGCTCCTTGAAGGTAAGGACTGACTTTCTTTGCATCCTCAACTCAACACTTCTTAAAGTACCTGACACTTGATTATTGACTGACTGACTTAAGAATGAATACACACACACACACACACACACACACACACACACACACACACACCAAGAGATCTTATTGGTCACATTTTTCTCTTCAATATTCTTTTATGATGTAGAAGTCATATTGTTAATAATGCCTTAAGATAAAAATAAAAATAATTAAATTTTGGAGAAAAAAGGTTATAAACAGCTATTTTGTGCAATGTTAGGTGTTAGGTGTACACAAAATGAAATATTCCTTGCCCTCAAAAATATGTTTATGGGTAAGTAAATACAAAGTGTGGGGAGTAGAAGTTCCTGGCAGTAATGTATTACAGGTACTCAAGAAGGATTAAGTGGCTATTGTTCTGTTCAATAAAGCAAAACGTTAACTTTTACCTAACCCTGAGTTGTGTATGCTTTATCATATTGTGAAATGTTCCTTCTTCAAGATTCCTATAAGTGTTACCTCAAAAATGTCTTTTACAGAAGAAATGTCTAAGGGCATGAGGGGAATCTGTCACTATGGTTTATTTCTCTCTTAAGTTGAACAATACTTGAATTTAGAATAAGCATAAAATTAATTTTAAAAATGTTTCTGGCAAGTTTGTGTCTACAGAATAGAATACAATATTAATATTGGACAGTTCTGAGCATTTTGATGGAATTTTTCCCCAAGCTGATTTGAATGGAACCCAGAGGACATAGATATTTCATTTCCCTAGCTTTCTACATTTCTTTTGCAATTTTGCTAAAGTAGAATCCCAGGAATGATTTGAAGAATAAAAATAAATAACAATCTTGTTTAATCAGACTTAAAACAAATTTTGGACCATTACTTAATGAAAAATCCTAAACAATAACTAAAGAAAAAAAATCACAAAATAGTATAAAAACATCTAAAAACTTCTCTAGCTAGGTGACTCGATGCTGCTGGCTGGGGTTTGCATCACAAAAGATAGTAAGATATAGCCAGGATTTATAAAACTAAGGAACTAGAATACTTCAACTCCCTTGGGGGGAAAGGGGGGAGAGAAGGTCACATAATAGTTGATGACCAATAGATGGCAGCAAAGAGTAACAAAAATAGCAGCAATACTCCGCAGAATAGATCTACTCAGCCAGAAGAACAAAGAATAATGGCAGAATATTATATCTCAGTGGAGGAAAAAAGCTCATCCAATGACATAGTAAATGTTAATAAGAGTTGATAATAAAGAAAACAGTTTCCTTGTCTACACTTGTTTCTTCCATTCCTTCCCCCTTCCCTGCCCCCATCATGTTTCCTAATCACATATATTCATTCCGCATCTTTCCTCTCAGAAGGGTCTCCTTGGTATATGTGGGGTCTTTCTTATCATTTATTCTGCTTTGCTGTTTGGTTAAAAAACTTTGTGTGTGTGCTTTCTACTAATGTGATCTTAGTCTGTTAAAAGAAATATATCAATAAGAGTGTACAAGTTATGATTTCAAATGAATGATAATCCACAAAATCTTGGGATAAAACTTGAACCAAAAGAAGTAATATGGATGCCCATGTAGGAGGTCGGTAATAGGAGCAATATCTCTTTAGGCCTTGATGGATTGATTGGGCTAGCTTTTTCAAAGGGCCTATACCTCAAGCATAGTTCTTTTTCTTAAGAGGTATTGAAAATTTCCATCTTCAGGAAATTGAAGTGTACTTCCTGAGTACAAAATTCCTTGAGAAGCTCCAGATCCCTCTGAGAATTACAATCACATAAATACTAAATGACTAGCACTAAGAAGCTAGATTCAGCTGATTCAATATGTTATCCTCGTTTGAACATCCCTCTTTTGACTTGGTTAAGTAAGCCTTCTTTTGTTAACTGGAATCTTATTCTGTTCCATCATCAAGCTCAAACTGCCAGAGGAGTGGCCTGAATCAATTCTTTCCTACTAACAGGAAATCCTAGAGCTATAGAAGTACAATATCTTTCATACAAAGTATTAATTTGTACAATTTCTAAGCAATTAGATTATATGTTAGGAGGCAAAAAAGGGGAACAGATAAATAGAAAAATGTGCTTTTATGTTGAGGAGAATAATCTAACACATAGGAATGAGGATCAAGAGTCTTAGATCTTAGTACTGGCTTAACATTGACTTGATTAATCTATTGGACATAATAATTCCCCAGATGTGGAATTTTACTACATCTTTTTATAAATCACAACACCAGCTTGGATTCCAGAATCTATTGCCAGTTTCAAATTTTTCTTAACAGTCCAGGTGGTGAGTCAGTAAAATATAGCTGGCTTTGCTTTGCTTTGAGTCTTACCTAATTCCACTGCAGCTACAATAGCTTTTTCAGCCCCCTACTATGCTCATCTTTGAAACCAGTGGTGAAGCATCAACCAACAAACCTTACTTAAGAATATTTATGATCTTCATATTGACTTGGAATACATCATATAAATGATATCTTATTTCTTATTGTATTTGTAATAATTTTTCAAAATATTTCCCAATTAAATTATAATCTAGGTTAGACTGTCAAGTTTGACTATTCTGGTATAAAATATTTTCACAATAGCTTTTCATACCACACCCAAGAAAAAGGTACCATTATTCTTGCAACTGTTGTTTTGTCTACTAAGAAGCCTCTCAGATGCCATCTATCTCTTCCTGGAATCCTAACCCCTTTCAGTATTGGCTATTTTTTTTTTTAAGAGTCATTGGTATGGGATGTGGTTCAAATTATGGTTATTGTTGGCACTTCATCCCTTCCACTAAGAACTGAAAGAATGGGTTTCTTTTCTGATTATACTTAACCCTGTTCATCTCAGAGCTGATTAGGCAGAAAATCTCACAAGTTTTCTTTATTCTGAGGAGATTATTGTCAGTGCAAAAGTCATGTGACATGGACTTCTACCCTAGAAAGAACCTCTCAACTGTCTTATGGGGATATAGATAAAACATATTTCTGTGGTACTAAATCTAATGTTTCTATAGAGGATAAAAAAAAAGACATTATCTTGTGGTTCTGATTGGAGGTATCCAATTGGCATAGAATTTTTGCCTGAATTTTTAAAGATAATGTTCTTAATTCTGAGATTTGCCTCCTCAATTTTTATACTCAGTCTCAGTGTTAAGTATCAAATGTAATTTTAGCTTATAGTGAATAGTAATAAAAAATCAGCTAAAATTGTTTTTCTATGTTAGGATTTGATTAAGTATAGATCTCACATATTTTTATTGTGATTTGGACTTTCACAAAGGAAAAGTGACTTTAGGATCATAGATTCGAAAGTAGAGGGAGCTGATTTTACAGATGAGGATATTGAGTCCTAGATGAGTTGAGGTCACATGGGTAGAATGTAAAGAATCCAGGATTTGAACCAACATGCTTTGTCTCTTCTTATCTTTGCATCTTTACAATTCTGCAGATGGGCTTTCCTCCAAATAATAATTCATATTTCCACAGCACTCTAAAGTTTATGAAACACATAACATTACAACTTTGTAAAGTAGGTAGTAATAGGGACAGGAATAGGTACTGGACCTGGGATTCCCTCAGCCACTAAAACATTGTTAAGTGATTTGCCTAAATTTATACAGTCACTATGTCAAAGGCAAGACTTGAATTCAGTTCTTCCAGATACTGAAATCAGCTCTTCACTTTGCCAACAGCACTAATGTGATTTGCATTTGACAAATGAGAAAACACAGCTTCTAAAAAGTAAAGTCAGAAATGCAGCTAATGATTTTAGCACTCTTCGAAATGAGCACAAATTGTGAGTCAGGCAACACAAAGCCCTGACTTTTGCAAGAATGATGTCAAGATATAAACTTGAATTTAGTTGATAAAGAAGAATTAAATAGCATTGATTCTGCATTCATGATTTCACTCTCCTTCTCTATTTCTCTGTCTCTTTCTTTCTCTCCCTCCCTCCTTCCCTCTGTCTCTACATCTGTCCTTCTCTGTGTGCCTCTATTTCTCTGTCTTTGTCTCTCTGTCTCTTTCTATTTCTTCCTCTCTGCCTCACTTTGTCTCTGTATTTCTGTCTCCCCCTCCTTTGCTCCCTTTGTCTCTGTCTATGTCTCTGTTTCTGTCTCTACCCCTGCCTCTCTGTTTTTTTCTCTCTGTCTCTCTAACTCTTTTTCTATCCCTCCATCCCTTCCTCTCTCTGTCTCTATCTTTCTCTCTCTCCTTCCTTCCCTCCCTACATCCCTATTTCTCTGTGTCTTCTCTGTATGTGTGTTTCTGTCTCTGTCTCTCGGTCTGTCTCTTTCTTTGTGTTTACAATTCTGTGTGTCACTGTATCTCTGTTTCTCCCTCCCTCTTTCTTCTTCATTCATATAATCACAATAACTAAAGCATTGATCACTTCTTTCCTATATAAATGCAATAATCTGCATTTTAGTTTTTATTATGATTTTAATAATCATAACAGTTCAATAAACAAAGAACAAAAATTATATATAGATAAAAATGTGGTTACATAAAGTTTGATTTACATAAATATGTATTGCATACATATATATATCTACATTTATAACAAGATAGTAATAAAAAAAAGCCCTTATTAGTTTGTGAAGAAATAATTCTTTTCCAGTCATGGGGCAGCCAGTTTAATCTCAGCAGTCCCTGTTCTCTTTCTTCTAGATCCCTGCTCTATAGCTCATCAAGTGTAATAGCAGAATCCCCAAATTGAAAGATTGAGAAATGCTGTTCAAATATCATTTTTTAAGAATCTTGTCCTTAACACTAGTATCCCTTCCTCCAAAATCTCTTGTTCCCTTCTGTATTTTTCTTTTTTGTGTACACTAAAAATGGTTTCATGATGCTCTTTTCTTACATATATATCACTATCTACTAACCATGTCCCTCCAAAAGAACCTTTCCCTTGTAACAAACAAATTAAATCAACATATTGGCAATAACTGAGAATAAATGATTTTCTATGTACCTTTAGTCTATCCCTTCATTGCTAACAGATGGGTGACATATTCCATTATTAGTTCTTGAAATTCATGATTAAAAAGTGCCTTGATGAAAGAATTTTTCAAAATTGTTTTCATTTATATTACTGTATTTATCATGTACATTTTTGCCTTTTACTCTGTATCAGTTCATACAAATCTTCATGTTTTTCAAAATAATTTTTAACATTACAATAATTTCACATGTCTCTTAATAGTGTAATGTGGTAAGAAATGGCAATTGGTTTATGTGGTTATGTTAATTTTTTTCTAAGGAAGCAAAAAGGCAATTTTAAAAGTTTGCTTGGTTCAGAGGTTTCCTTTTTGCCTGAGCTTATGGGGTGGTTGCTGTTCCTTAGAATTGAGAAGATTCTCATTACCTTAAAGCATGTCTTTTTGATCATAGGATCTGACTGGTAAGGTGAAGTTCAATGAGAGGAGTGCTTGTATATAATAAATAATATTATTTTAATCAAATTATGAGTTAATTGATTTTGTTGTCTTTATGCTAGTGACCCAGCTTTTTAAAAGCCATTAAGAAAATCTAGGGAATACTGTTTTTTGTATTACTTTTATCTACTTGTCAAGCTCCTTAAGCACTCATTGACCTAATCCTTTATGAGGATCCCTTGGGAGAGTTCTCCATATTTGCTTAGAAAGATAGTAACCAAAAGGAGCTAGAATCTTAAATCTGACTATACAGTCATGGGATCCTCCCTTTTCTGTGTCACTCCCTCCCTCCCAACCTTGAGAAACATGAAGTCTTTAAGAAACAAAAGTAACAGTCATTACCAAATATATGAGTTAGGCCCAACACAGACCAGTCAATTGACTCAAGTTCAAAATTAGAATGCAACATTTATTGATAATCAAATTCAATTAAAATTGATTTCTCACAATATTATTAACTCAATATGTTTTACTAAAACAACTTTGTTCCCCTCCATTTCTACATTTGTCAGAGCATTAACTTTGGGTCAGAAAGCAAAATAATGGGAATTCCCCCAAATCTCAGATATACTAACCACCAACAGACAGGGCTTTTTATGCCACAGGTGACAAGGAAGCCCCTGCACTTCTGAACTAAATTTCAAAGGCAGCATCCTGGCCCACTGAAAAGGAAGCTAGCCCAGTCTATGAAAAAACAACTTCTGTTACTATCATAATTACTGACTCCAATCTTTTTCCTCTTTGATCTATCTCTCACATAGCGGCCAAAATCATTTTCCAAAGCACAGGTCTGACCATATTATTCCTTTGCTCCAGAAACATCAGCAGCTCCATATTGGCTCTATGATAAAATGCTAACTCGTCTGTCTGGCATTTGAAACCCATAACAATCTGTCTCCAATCTGCCTTCCTAGTCTGATTTAACATTATTCCTTGCTCTTCCTGGTATATTATTTCATTTTCAATCTCTGTATTTTGCACAGGATAATCCCTACCCCCTCAACTTCTAGAATGATTACCATATCGTTTTTCTCTCTTAACATTCTTAAGGCTGAGTTCAGATTTCATTTATTATGAGAATATTTTCCTGAACCCCCCCTTCAGTTTGTTAGTTCTCTCTGCTCTATCAACAATAACAAAATTGTATTTATTTTGTGCAACTGGTTATTAAGGCATATTCTCCTGTGGTCACGGAAAGGCTCTGAAAATCAATTGAATGCTGGTTTCCCAAAACTATCTATATACATACATACAAATATATATATATATATATATATAATATATGTGCATATGTATAATACACACACACACACACACACACACACACACACACACATATATATATAGACACAGATATTTACAAACTAAAATAGCACCAACGGAATCTTCTTGTCTATGGATGTCTAAAAATATTTGAAGCTTTGAATCCTGAGATAGAATTCCATCAGACTTTGAGATTTTACATTGAGATTCTCACAGTGGCAGGAAAGATTAGCAAAAGTAAACACATAAGCAATGGTACAACGGTAGGTAGGGGAAAAAGAGAAGCCCCCACAGTGTTTGTCATGTAAGTCTAGAGATAGTGATAAAGATGTTCCTGATTGTCTTCAGTGGCCACAATTTATGTTCACTAGGAAAACACTTTAATGGTATTGGCTATTATTTCTATTTTAAAACCATTGAAAAAAGTCAGGGGTTAACACTTCTCTTCCCTTTCCCAATCTTTCATCTGATAAGAATTTTTCTGTGTGATTTTTTCTGAGTCTTTAAGCTGTTTCTAGTTCCTGTTGTGTTTCATATGAAACTATGTCTCATAAATTTGTGTATGGTCTTCCAAGTGAATTTTGTTATTATTTTTTCTAACAGCAATTTTTTTGGTAATTTAATTGGATCGCATTGAATAAATAGATTAGTCAGATAAAATTCTCACTTTAAATTATATTGACTTTACACACCCATGAATAATAAATATTGCCCTAATTATTTAAATCTGACTTTATTTGTATAAAAAGCACTTTTATTGTTTATATTCACATAGTTCCTATGTTTTGACATGTATACTCAGGTATTTCACACTGTATAGGTATTTGTTACTTTAAATTAAGGTCTTCAAAAATAAGTACAATCAGTTTTTCTTAACTTTTTTTTTTTATTTTAAGGGAAAGAGCAATGAGTGAGTCATCAAGTAATGGTCATCAAATGGTGATGAGGTCGTCAAGTAGTTGACTTTTATAAGAAAAAAATACAGCAATATAAAGCAAGTATAAACACAAAGTCAGCTTAATGATTAATAAGGTAATGTTCTGGAAAACAATTTGAAATTATGCAAGAAAAGTTATTAAATGGTTTTGATTCAGAGGGTTCATTACTACCCCCAAGGAAACTAACAGAAAGACAATCCCTAACTGAACAAAAATATTCATATTAGTATTTTACATACATAGTACCTTCTCTGAAATGTTCCCTTCAATGAAATATCTCACTTTTAGTTGTGGTCAAATTTCCCAAAATTCAATTTCTGCAGAACAGGCCATAAATGGTCAATGGTTATTTGTCCATTAATCAATCAAGAAACAGCTCTGCAGTTCAGTTTCTCAGGTTTTTTGGGGGTTTTTTGGTTGTTGTTTGTGAATTTTTTTTTGGGGGGGGAAGGGGATTAAGGGATGAAAAGGGCAGTCTATAGCTTTCTAATTAGACTGGGGGAACTTAAGCTGGTGTCAAAGTTCCTTATCTCACAAGGTCTTTTCTTATACAAATGATTTAATCAAAGATCTGGAGACAACTAAGTGGCTCAATTGATAGAGCAGTGGCAGGAGCACCAGAATTCAAATTTTTCTTTAGACACTTAATATCTGTGTGATCAGATATTATCAAATGATGAACCATTTTTTACTTTAATCCACTTGAATAGGAAATAGTAAACAATTCCAATATTCTTGCCAAAAATCCCCCATGGCCACTATTGGTGTGACCTGCTCCATGGGGTTATGAAGAGTCAGAGACAACTAGACAGCAAATCAAAGTCTCACCTTCTTTATCAGAGCTGGAATGATCCTCTCAAGTTCTCACCTTCTGTTCTTCACTCATTTAGCCTTCTCAGACTCTTTGTGATCCTTGAGATCATATTGTCCATAGGGTTCTTAGCAAAGACACTGGAATGGTTTCCATTTCTTTTGTCCAGAAGTTAAAAGACTTGCACAGGTCACACAGCTTAGAAAGTATCTGAGACTGGATTTGAACTCACTTTCTATAAGATGCAAATAAAGATTGAATAGGAAATACCTTTTTATCTCATTATCCTTTTAATGTGCCTTATTCTGGCTACAAATTTACTGAAATCTGACAGGTTTACATCCTTATATGATACAACAAAAATCATTTATGCCCAAATGGTTGAGAGATGGCTGCATAAACTATAACCTATAAATATAATGGAATATTATTTCATTGTAAGAAATAAAAAGTATAAATAATCCTGAAGTATTGTATTGTTATTGAAAGAGCAATATTAATTATCAATAAAACTGGTCAAATACAAAGGAAAATGTTTATATCAAGTTATGAAGTTCAAGTCACATTCTTCCTACTAACAATTGGTAAACTGCAAGGTTGGAAAGCGACATGTGGTGTCAGCTATAATCATTCTAATAATACAGTTATTAATTTATTTTGCCCTTATGTTTTCACGGAATGTAATCTGTAGGGGACTTTCCTTGATTACTGGTTGGGAAATTCAATGTAGGCTGGGAATCTAAAAGTCAATTCTCTGGGTCAAAGAGTAAGAACAATTTAGTAACTTTTCTTGCATAATTACAAATTGTTTTCCAGAACCTCCAACTATTAATCATATAGCAATAAAAAAGATTTATTGATTGAGAATACACAAACTGTTTCCTTTTTAGTATTCTTAGGGAAGATCTGCTACTGTATTTCCACTGCATTTTTATTTTCCTTCCCAACTTCTACTTGGCTTCCATCAAGTTCCAGCTAAAACTTGACCTTCTAGGGAAAACTTTTCTCCATTCTTCTTCATTCTAGTGCCTTCTGTATATTGATTATTTCCAATTTGTCCTGCATATAGCTTGTTTGCAGATTGCTATTGCTGTTCAGTCATTCAGTAGTGCCATACGCTTCATGACCCCAGGTACCATAGCATGGCAATGCTATCCACAGTGTTTTCTTGACAAAGATACTGGAATAGCTTTTTTTTTTTTTTTTAATCATTTCCTTTTTTCCGAGGATTAAGAACAGAGTTTGTCCTTTGTTCAGAGACATATAGCTAGTAAATATCAAGATTACATTTTAACTCAGGTCTTCTTGACTACAGATCTAGCATTCTATCACATAAGCTTTATTTTCTTTGTTCTTTGCTTATGATCTCCCCCAAAAGATTGTGAACTCTTTGAGAGCAAGAAGGGTCTTTTGCTTTTCTTTGAATCCCATTGTTTAGTACAGTCCAGGGACATACACACAGATGCTTAATAGGTGTTTATTGACTGACCAAAGTGAATGTTATATATTTTTTTAAAAAATTGAAGCCTCAGATATTTAGCTTTTCAATGAAGGCAAAATATGATTATAGCTTTGAAAATGGTAAATTTAGGAATTTGCAGGATTAGTACCTCTCAAATTTCTTATTCTCTTTTTTGCCTATTATCTTCTGATTGGTTACTCCACTTTATCACTTTCCTTAGAGTAGGACCCAAGAAAGGCAATTGCTTTTGACAATTGTTATCAATATTTTTCAGTATGGTTTTAGTGATGCAATTGTCATGTTGGCAATTTTTGCTTACTGGACATTTTTATAATTTGCCTTTATCCATAAAGTGACAATTGTTGAAAATTCTTCTTTAAGGATTATAGTCATTCAGCACTCTTCTTCATAAAAGTCTGTTTATTCCCATCGGTGTAGCAAATCAATCAGCAGAAGTATCAGGTATTAAGAAACAACTTGATGTGGGTATATGTATGTTTAAGGTGAAAGGAAAAAAATTAAATCATAGAAAACTTTTTGCTTATTTTTAATAGGAGAGAGTTCATACTTACAATAAATATTTATTCAACACCGAACATGAGTAGTTAACTAAATTACTTGAGGCAGACAAACAGGACAAGGCAAAATTTGTAACCAAAAGGAGTTTATTAACTGGTAAGGAAGACATTACATACTATGGAAAGTTAAACAAACAAAAAAAGAAAGAAATATAAAAAGAAGGAAAAGTATAAGTTAAAAGAGATGTCACAGAATTATAAGATAGTTTCCTATTTAAGAATATCTGATCTTAAATTGATGCTTACAAATAGATGTTCCTTTATTCTTAGAGAGTCTTGCTGTACCTATGGAATCTAATGTCACAGGATTACTATACTAGAAAATATGGAGGACACTCTCCTTATCTGTGCCAAATGACTTCCTACTCTAGAGATATCAGCTCAGATGCTTCAGTTAGAGTTTAGTCAACAACTTTATTACTCTTGTTGAATTTATCATCTAATAGGCTAGTCTGAGAAACTACTCACTATTTGTGACATTGTTTCTTTGGGAAAAATGAGCTCTGGATTTCAAACATCAAATTTAAAAATGAACTTTTGGGACACAATTCATTCATGAGATGAGGATGTAGGATGTAACATTCATATTAGAATTTTACATACTATATTGATGGATGCCCTCCAATTCTATAATTTTCTCAGGTCATCAGACCATAGAATTCAAAGGGAATTTGAAGTTATCTTGTCCAAATTCCCTACCCTCATTTTGCAGATGATGAAAGGAGTGTAGCTAAAAAAATTTAAGTAATTTGCTCAATGTTCTTCAGAACTAGATCCTCTGATTGTAAATACAGTTCTATTCTCACTGGTCATAGAGACTCTAGAACTCTGCATTGATGTTTCTCTATTGGAATAAAAATTTTACTATGTGTTCCAAAACAATTCTGGACTCACATGGACCTGTTTCCACATTCTGAGGCTCTTCAGTCTATTGAAGAAGATCGGGATAAAATGTAAAATAGCTATGTAATCTCTTGAAAAATGAAGAGTAATGGGGGAATTTATACCCAGCCTCCTTCTCTACATTATCCAAACATGGTTTCCTTTAGCAGAACACCAATTAGACTGATAGTCTTGTAAAAGGTTAAGTACCCAGGGAATGAATTGTTAGTGAAGAAATCAATCAATTAATCAATCAACAAATATTTATTTGGGGTATGTACTGGCTGCTGAATTAGATGCTAAACATACAAACACAATGATGGAAGTAGCCAGGAATGAAGCTTGGTTTTGATGAATGGATTGAAGAATAAGTGAGGGAGTGAGAATAGAAGAAAAGAGAATTTAACTCAAGGAACAGCATGAGTAAAGGGAAAAAGGTAAGAATGACTTGCCATGTTCGAGGGTAATTTGGTTTATTGAATGTTCCCAAGATTATAGAATTTTGAAGAACACATTAAGTAATTTTAACCTTATTTTTTAAGTAATTAGAGAGTCATTGAAGGTTTGTAAGCTCAAAATGGGCAACTTTATTATTTCTTATGTGAAATATCATTCATAAAAGTGATATATTCATATCGGAAATTTTACTAATAACAATATTATTACAATAAATGTAAATTTCATTCATCTATATGATAACCTAACACTGCATTTAAATGCCCTTAAAATTCTTAAAGAAAAAGTGATACTATTATGTTGAGGATAGAACTCACTGAAAGATATGAATGAGTGGGAGGACTAGTTGGGAACAGATTTTCCAGAGAGTCCATCCAACATTACTCTAAATCTCTAATCGTCTTGGTGACAGACCCAGGGACTGGAAACTAAGCTAAGAAATTAATTTTGTTTGTTTTGTTAGAGTATATGAATACCTCATGAAATGTGCCCTTCACATATAGGTCTGAATATTATAGGAACTATTCAGATTGATCAGAAGCTCCCCTAATCAACACAATAAGGGTATCAGGCTACAGATATTGTGATTTATAACTCCACAGGAAAGATTTCCTCCCACATTTTTATCTCCTCCAAATTGACAAACAATTCTCCTCTTTGACCCCATGTACAGAGCCTGACTCCAAGAGATTTTACATACTCATCTTGAAGCTGGGTCATAAAGACAAATAAATACCATCATATTTTTTCAAGATCTGCTGATAAAAAGGTTTAATAATAAATTCCAATATTTTAAGAACAATCATTGCTGGGAAATTCTTCTTTATATACTTCCAAAATTTCTCCGTTGGCAACATAAGGTTATTTCTTTTTATTTTTTCCCTAAGTGAATAGAGAGCAGCTGGCCATCGTTTTCCATATATTTGAGTACTATATTTGGAGTAGCCTCCAAGTCTTTTTATTCATCTTATTTTCTAATCTTGTCTTCTGATCTCTTTCCCAGTTATTTCACATCCTTCTCTATCAGGGAAGCCACAACAAGGGCCATGTCCCTATGTCCACCTCCATGGACTCCTCTAAGAGTGGAGGAATGAATTTAGTTGATGAAAACCAGATATCCCACTGCAGGCTGAATCTATGACACTTTTGCAAAGCTCCAGCTCCCTTTTAGATGTATTCTGCATCTGGTCTCTGAATAACAAAGGATCTGATTGAGAACCCACACCACATACCAAATTGGATTTGGAGTCTGAAGACATGGTTTCAAAATTCCAGCTCCCTTGATTACTACCTGTGTTTTTTGGCAAATCACCTAAGTTTTCTGGAGTTGTTTCTTTTTTTGAAAAATAAAGGAGTTACATTAAATTAACAACATAGTACCTTCCTGCTTTAAATCTAATGATTGCTATGATCTTTTGACCTGAGAAGCATAGATAAAAACTCCCAACCATCTCTTCTAGAAGGTCAGCCAGCCAGGTGTATAGAATAAATAAAGGCATAAATGAAAAGATGTGTAAGTTCTCAGAATACCCCTTACACATTCATTAACACACTATTTCATGCTTAGGATGGTGGTTACTTTCCCCAAAAGCTGACTAGTTGAAATATCTACACTAGTATTATACTGTGTTTCTGAGTCTACCTATATCTATCCTTTTTTTAACCTGGGGATAGGTTGCACTACTATAATTATTTTCTTGTTAATAATCTCAACTGTATTTCTCTGCACCAAAATCCATTGTTAGCAATACTTGTCTGGCAATGGCTAAATATATCACAGGAAGATGCTTTTATGGTTACTACATGTTAAGCCCTACCTGTGTGTTATTTGTAACCTTTTAGCTAAAAAAATAATAAAAAAAAAAAAACTGAAGTTTTTTGAAGTTTTTCTAAGCACACTTGACTCAAAGGTAAAAAGAATTCCTGATTACTTGGTGTGAGACTTCATTTTCATTCTGAAATAGATGTTAGAAATAATCTAGTTCAATTTTTTTATTTTAAAAATGACCAAATAGGATTGGTACAAGGAAGTCAGTGACTCAAGATCATCCAGGTGGCCGAACCAGAATTTTGAACCAAGGTCCTCTGCCTCCAAATCCAGCATCATTTCCCCATTTTATTGCATGAAACAAAAATGCATTCTTAAAGATTCTGCTAACAAGGTATTTCCTATACATTAGTTAATATCATATAAGATTCCTTGATAGATGGAAAACAGATAACTTTCTCTGATGATCCTCTGATTTTCAAAATCAAGTGAAGCATAAAACAGGGAGGCTTATGCTTGCCAAAAGTCTTTCCTATTGTTATGGATGATATCCAGCATAGAGCCCAAATGGAAGAAGGATTCTCTGTAGATGGTGAAATTTTCCAGATGCTCCCATTTGCAGATGACGTTGTATTGATTGCACTAAGCTCCAGAATATTGCATAGCCTCTTAAATGAGACTCATTCACTCAAAACAGTTCAATCTAACAATCCACAGAACAAGGAAAAAAGGAATAAAGTTAATTCAATTTTAAAAATTTACTAAGCACCTATTATTCGTATAAGCCACTCAAAAACTGCCTCTTGTCCATACTGCAATAAGTGATTGAATGTACAGCTCATAGAACTAGTGCATCAGTATATTTCTCTTGGTCAAACATCAGAAGGATAGTAGATTAGCCTCAGAATGGAATAAGAAGAGTGTGGCATGATGGAATTAGAGAAATGGAGCAGCACTTTCAACCATCTTTAGTTGCTCATGAAACAAAACTTTATACTGTTAGGAGCATCTTCGTCCAGTGATGCTCCTCCCATGACTGTGAATATGAGCACCCCAGAATCATTGAAGAATCATAATTGTTGACAACTCAAATGGTAGATGAGAAATACAGTGGGTACAACCAGGCTTTGACATGTTACCAATAAAAACTTGCATTTGTGAAGTGTTGGAAATGCAGTTAAGAAGTTAGGCCAGATATGAGAAAAGGAGGGGAAAGAGATAAACAAACTAAGTGCATGTACTGTTTTTTTAAAAAAATCCCCTTTAAATAAGTTTTATTGATATGTTTTCTTTATACATCAGTCATTCCCAGATGACATCCCTCTCCCTTGCACAGAAAACTTTCCTATTGTAAATAGCTCCAAACCAAATATATTAAAAGTGACAGTACATTCTTATATAATGGTAAGAGACCCCCAAGTCCTTCAGCATTTTGAATGAATCCTTATAGAATATTCATTATGGACCATGGATAAGCTCACAAAGAATGCTTAAGTGGAGATAGTTAAGATCTGTATTATACTCTCAACTTCATCACAGATACATGCAATCTTTTAAGTAATAAAGGATATATAGAGCACCTTATTAAATCTGGACAACATACTAGGCGCTGACTTTTATGCCATCTGTGCATTGCTGGAATATTATATTGCTTGATAACTATCTACTGGCAATGAAGTGAGACAATTAATAGTTTCTTGCATTTTATCTATTTCTTTGGGTAGTTTTGGGTTAGAAGTTAGAATTTCTCAGCTAGGCATTCAGAACCAGTATTAACTAATTGAAGACGAAGGCAAAAGAGCAGCAGGCTACTCTTTTCTGAGGTTCTATTGATCATCTCCTTCAAGGGGGATAGTACTCCACCAGAGGGATCTCCCTAGATTGTTAGATTTATTGGGATTTTCAGAAGGAAGTATAAAGTGTATGAGAATTCGGAGTCTACATGCCCTTAGTTCTCTATATTCTTGCTGTCTCAGGGGAAGGCTAAGAAACATCAGGAAGCCTTTGCTCCAGGCTCTGTTGGAAACCTTCAATCTTCTAATCCTCTGTCTTCATTGAAAGAGTTCTTCCAAACACTGAAGTTCACCTGGACTTATTGTCTAATGGTTAATATGTTTCCATGTTCTATTATTTACTACCAGTATAGTACTCCTCAAATGGTAAATAACAGATTCCTTTCCCCATTTCCTTCTTGTCTGTTGTATCTTTTCCATTTCCTTAAAGTTAGACACTTCAGATCTGTATCAATAACAATAATAATAAATTAACTAACATTTATATAGTACTTTAAGATTTGCAAAGCATTTTACAAATATCTCATTTTTATCCTAATGATAAACTTGGAAGGTAGATACTATTATTATTGCCACCCCCTTTTGCAGAAGAGATAACTGAGGCAGAGAGAAAAAGAAGTTAAAAGAAAAGATGGGATGATAAAAAATATAATCAGATAACAGTTTCATAGTTCTTGACCTTGGAGGTATTAAGGTTATTGATAGTAAGATAAAGCATTGTGAATGAGGATAGCAGGTCATGAGATTTATATAAATTGAAGAACTTGAAAATAAAGTATTTTAGAGTACATTTGCATGTTTGACAAATCCTTGTAGTATTAGGAAAAGAGGTGGAGAGATTATTGAAGCCAGAACTCATTGAGAAAGAATGTAAACTATTTTGAGGTTCAGTATTTAATGAGCATCATGAATGAATGTAAATTATTCTGAGGTTCAGTATTTAATGAGCGTCATGAACTAGACTGGGTGATGAATTTGGAAAGAGTGACCTTCAGAGAAGAGATTGTTTAGTAAAGGCAGGATATATAATAATGCTAATAGCTAACATTTATATTGCACTTGCTACATGGCAGGAACTTTATAATTAATAGCTTATTTGATCCTAAAAATAGCCTTGGGAAGTACTTAGTATTATTATCCCTATATTTTACAGATAAAGAAAAATAAGCAAAAAAGATTAAGCGACCTGTCCAAGGTTATATGCCTAGTGAATATCTGAGACTACATTTGAACTCAGGTATTCTTGATTCTATCTCTGGCACTTTATCCACCATACCACTAGAATCAGCAATGAAAAGCATTTTCATTGTTGGATGCAAATTGAGGAGATTGTAAAATCAACCATTTCAATGCTATAACCTCTTCTTTTCTTGCATTTGCATACTTTGTTGTCATGTTTTATTTGCTTTTCCCTTTTCCCTTCTAGCCCTGAATTATATCCATCCCTATTCATATGCATCTAAGCAAAATCCAGAGGTTGCAATACAGTGGCCCTGATTGTGTTAATCCCAAATTTATTTTTAATATCAACTAAATCCCCTTTTTAGGAAGGCAATTCTTCTACTCTATCATAACTGATTCTCTATCCCATTCACCATAGAGGCTATTCTAAGTCTTATCTTCTTTCTTTAATTCTCCCAGGCCACCTTTTAATTGAGTACTTCACCTAATATTTCACCAAACTGAGACCATCGGCTGAGAGTAGCCTTTTTCCCATTCTCTTAATCTCATATCCCTCTAACATTTATCTATTTCTCCATTGTAGCACTCTACTGAAGAGAAGGCACTTCTCCTTGTCAAGACCAGCCCCATCTTTGTGAACTTTTCATCCCCTCCTTTCCTATCTTTTCTAGGAGCTTGCTCCCACAAACACCCCTATAATCTTTAATCTCTCCTTATCTACTAATACCTTCCTTGTCACCCTCAAAAACTACAACAACTCATTATCCTCTTTTTCTTAAAACCCCCTAACAAGATCCTACCATTTATGGTATTTCATTTTGCTTCCTTAGCTAAGATATTTGAAAACTTAGTGTCTTCACTTCCTCTCATCTCATCAATTCTAAATGTTCTGCTGATTTCATCATCCAGTTGAAACTACTTTCTCAAAGTTACTCATTATTTTTAAACTACCATATGTAATGGCAATTAAATCAATCCTCATCTTTCATGACCTCTCTATACATTTGATCAAATATCTTTAAGTAATGTTGATCACCTTCTCCTCCTGAATATTCTCTCCTTTTGGGTACTTTTTCTACTTGTTTGATAATTCCTTTTCAGTTTTATTTTCTAGATCTACCCTGTCTGCTATAGTGGAAAGGGTTTTTGCTGTGTATGACACTTTATCCATGTTCAAATCCTGCCTTTATAATTTTAGGCAAGACACTTCTCTTTGGGCCTGTTTCTTTACCTGTAAAGTGAAAGGGTTCAATTATAGGAACTGGAAATCTCTTCCAATTCTATATCTGATGCCAAAGGCATCAGTATGCTTTCAATCACCCAAGTTTCCAAGCTTAGTATCATCCTGCATATCCAATTTTAATACTTGTGCTGTTTCTACTTCTCGAACATCTCTCAATCCAGTCCTTTCTTCCTCTTCCTGCACCAATCATATACACTTTCATCTGTACAATTGTAATAGCTTACCTGGTTTTTCCTGCCTCTAGTTGGTTTCTGAGCTAATTCATCGCCAATACTACAGTCAAAATGGCTTTCCTAAAGCTCAGATTGATGAGAACTAGATAAGGGGCACCTAAATGAAATTAGGTTTAATTGAGGTCTAGTGGCAGGTTCAGGGTACAGGAAGTCAAATAGAGCTCCCCTGAAACCCCTTTGGATTCCGCACAAGGATACAGACTTAAATGAGGTCTAGTAGCGGCGTCACAGTCCTCTGTAAAGGAATTTACAGACCCAAAAACCTAGATTGATAAAAGAGGTTTATTATGGGGTTTGGAAGTAAGGTTAAAAGGTAGGGAGACACTAGAGCCAAGATTGGTTTTGGTGGGCAGAAATCCTTGACATGGCTGGCATAAGGATGCCATGTTTGGGATCTCTTCAAAGAGTGGACTCCAGTTTATCCCTTTTTATAATAGGGGGGGCTTTGGATCATCTGAAGGGGCCCATGGTTAGAGTTCCAGGTTGGCTTTCTGCTTGAGTTCCAGCCAGCCCTTAGAACTTGAATTGAATTCAATGGGTTTTTAGATAAGAAATTGTTTGTGCTTGGGGGTAGGATCCCTTCCCTGAGGCAGAGTCCAAGGAGGTTTTAAGAGTTTTGGGGGCCATTTCTGTTCACTATACTCCCTGTTACTTCTAGGAACAAACAGTAACTCTTATATTTAGGACTTAAATTTCATAACTTTTCTCCATTCCTAGTTTTCTAGTCTTCTTATAATCTCCTCCATGAAGTCTATAATCCAATTACAATAATCTACTTGCTGTTCCTCATAAATAAAGCTCTCTCCCATCTCTATGTCTTTACTTGAGCTTTCCCCATACCTAGAATATTCTCACTTCTGTTTTGTTTGTTTTTTTCAAATCCCTGGATTCCTCTAAGATTCAGTTGAAATACTATCCTTTACAGGACAACTTTCCTGCCACCCTCCCCCCAGCTTTTCTTTTAAGGTCACACATATACATATAGTATATATCAACACTAAGCACTTAAAGTATACTTGTTGACTGATTCTTATTGGTATCAAAGAACTAAAGTGTATATATTGATAACTTTCAACTGTGTGAATAAATTGGCAGCCACCATTGTCCAAAAGTAGTCTCTGACAGAAACTATTAGGAGGAATAAAGAGCAAATAGTGTAATACCTGGAACATACTCCATTTCTCCAAATCAATTTTGCATGAAACATGACCTAACCTTTGTGATATGTATCAGTGTATACAGTTCTTTAAAGAGATTTCAATTTAGGGGTGTAGAGGATATTCAAGGTAACATTTTAACTAAAAACATAGCAGAAGTAGGAATTCCTCTTTGGTGATTGCTGTAGGACTTCCTCTTTGATGATTGTTGTAGCCCTGAGGAAGACTTAAGATTTTGGAGCTGGAAACATCCAGTTCATTGGCCCCAAATTTAACATAAAATCTGTGAAGAGTTACTGATTTTGAAGGCACATGATTTACTTGGCCAGAGAATTCCCTTCTCTAATTTTTCTTTTGAAAATCCACTTTTCTTTCCTGTAATGTGTCTTTCTTGAATTTTATTCATTTGTTTCTGATTATACTTCCAATTATTCAAGGTCATTACAAACTTTGATTCCCCTGTTACAAGTTGCTAGCTATTATTGCTGTCCTTCCTCCCACTCAATTTAGCCCTCTGGCCATTGTAATGAGAGTGTTCTCCAGGCTATCATCCAGGTTATTTATTAAAGGACAAATGATAAACTTCAATACCTGTTAGTATAGTCATACCTAGTATGATATTATCTTGGGTTGATACTGATCCATTATGATCACTATCTATGCAAGTAACTACTATTTATGAGAATATGTCCTATTTCAGCAAAAAACCATAAATCCTTTGAATGTTAGAAGTAGCAGAGTCTCTAGACCAGAACTTTTTAAACTTTTTCCACTTATGACATTTTTTTTGCCTAAGAAATTTTTATGTGACACTGGGTATATAAGTATATAAAATAAGCATATAAATCAAACATTTATTTATGATAATAAATCATAATTTCCAGTTGTGAGACCTCAAATGGTGTTGTAAACCCACAGTTTAAGAAGTTGGACGCTAAAACATCTCCTCAGTTTAACAGATGAGAAAACTCAGACCTTGAACAGAGGAATGATTTTACCAAAGGGTCACAATAACAAATGGCATCAGTCTAGCACTCTTTCCTTTTTTGCTTTGAATCCAGAGAAAGGAAAATCCTTTTCTCAGAACCTTTCAGAAGGAATTTTAAAAATCATGGGGAAAAAGTAAATTTTGTTTAGTATAGACTGCAATATATTTGAGTTATAAAGTACTCATCTGGAAGCCTGGGGATATACCCATAGTTAGTGGGTAATCACATAGATGAGAGTTGAATTTCCTTTTCCCTGCTTGATTTCCTTTTGAGTTTGAATAAACTTTTTCTAGTATTCTCTTAAAAGTGAATTTTGTCAATCAGAGACAGCCAGACATAAGTCTTATATGATTGATGCCACAGATTCTCCTTGTTGGTGCAAATGTTGGAACTTTTCCTCCAAATTCATTATGATTTTATATTTTTCTATCCCTAACAATAGCTGCATGAATCCCTTTATCTCACCCTACCCCATCCTACTTCTGTATAATTAGGTGAAAGAGTACAACTAGCTCTGGATTCAAAAGACCTGTGTTCAAATCCTAGCTATGGCATTTCCCATCTGTTTGACCTTGCACAAGTCATATTAACCTTCTAAATAAATATCAATTGTCTCATTCCTCAAATACACTAGATGATTGCTAAGGTTCCTTTCAACTTTATAAGATTTAGCAGTTATGCACATACTCAAATGTTATCCAAAAATACATTACAAGTTATTTTTTTCTTGTTTATATAGTATGGGGTAACCAAAATGATATTTTCTAAATAGGGAGGTATAGGTAGGATGTGGGGTGGCAAGGAAAATAGAGAGGAGGAACAATGGATTGGACAGACAATCATGTTGAAAGTAAACCCACCAAAAAGCATTCTCTTTCCTACTCCAAACATTAAAGATGTATTCCTGAGCTTCACAAGTCAGAAATCACAATCATTCATCTCAGCTTCTTCCCAAAGGAAATATTTTCTACAACCCCAGCTGTTACATACAAACTGTATTCCCTCCAGTACAATGATATTGACACAAATTTTGTTAACTCCAGTCTATTGTTGGGGAAGTGAAACCTTATTGTCAGGAGTCAGTCTATGAATAAAAATATAATGAATTAGTTAAACTCTCCAAATTATCTCTGTCAATTTGGAAATTTCAAATGAATAGATTTTCTTCTGTAAGCCCCACTTTGCTTCTTCTCAGCTGTAAAATGGGACTAATAATACTTATGTTATCTTGATCTTATAAGATTGTTTTAAGCATCAAATGAGATAAAATATTTTAAACAATTTGCAAAATTTAAGGTAAATAGTAATGCTAGTCATTATTAGTCCTTATTTTAAAAGTCTGACCAAACCCTTCCCTTTCAATATTGTTTTGTTTCATTTTGTTTAAAGTTTATTTTTGAGGGTATTTTGCTCTTGAAATTACAAGTTCAGTTTGGAAACAAAGAGCTTTGACCCAGTTGATTCTTCACCTACTCCCCAAATATTATTGACCCCTCATGTCCACTGATGAATAACAGCTAGATGGTCAAGTGCAATGTTGATGCTACATTGGGTTGCAGAGGCTCCACAGAGATTCGATTCACAGAAGACAGGGTCTAAAATGCTTTTCTTCCCAATCAACAACAGCTTTTCATGTATGCGTTCATTCATAAGGCATGTGTGTGTGTGTGTGTGTGCGTGCGTGTGTGTGTGTGTGTGTGTGTGATGTGATTGCCACTCAGTGTGCAATTTGGCTCTTGTATAGCTTGGGATTGGATAGAAAATGTATTACAAAGCTACAAGCACAGCTCAAAGCAGAAGAAAGGGGATAAAACAAAGAAAGCCCCATGAGAAGGTGCTGAGAGAACTTACCAGGATACCTCTGTCATTCCTTTGAGGTTCCTGCCCCTATGACTTCAGCCAGAAAGCATTAAAATGAGTTCCTTGTACAGTACATGCTTTGCAGGTGAAGGTTTTTTGAGCTTTAATTTGCTGTTTGATTCGCCCCAGGATTTTCAGGTGTTGCACGAGGGAGTAAAGTACAGCAAGTACCTCGGTTTTTTTGGTTGTCAGCCATTGGATGATGGCCATAGCATTATTAAACCATCCAAGCATGCTGGTCTCAACCACAAAATTTAATTTTCCCTACTGCAGGGACTAATCAACCACCACAGACTTTAAGTCCTGAGGAGACTGTTTTTATCTGTATTTTTCCCCCCTTAGACTGAAGTGGAGTTAATTTTACAGTTTTGTCTGTCCTCAGGGTTTCAAACAGTGACAGACATTCAGCTTGATGGGAAACAGATAGGTGGAATTTTTATGAATTCATCCTGTGACATATATTAAAGAAAGATGAAAGTTTAAAGGTAGCCAGTAACACTTCAGCAAATATTTTTGAGGACCCCAGTATTCCTTCAAAAAAAATGGCAAAACTTACCCAAGGAAAATAAATTCAGTGTTTGACATCATCTAAGTCTTGTACTTTCTAAAACTGAGGTAAGTTGATTTTGACTGAAGTAACCTCTGGCTGTGAGAAGCCTCTCTTTGGGAATATAGTTTTCTCATGCTTATTGAACCTAGTTATTCTGGGCTGAGTACAGTCATTCATTGGACAATATTTATTTTTATTATTATTATTACTAATAATAATCTGTATAAGCAACTTGTTATTACTTATCATAATATTAGCTTATACTTATATGGTTCTTTCAGGCTCACAAAACACTTTTCAAAATGACTGTTGTGTGCCAGAGAACTATTAGACGTATTAAAGATTTCAAATATGAGTAGCATATACTACCTGACCTCAAGAAGCTTATAATCACTAGAGGATTTTACAGTCTCATTATTTTATAGAGCTACTCATCTCACACAGCTTTGATTCCTTTTATCAAAAAAAAAAAACTTATAAAAAATGATGCTTGTAATAAATATCTTTGGGATCTTTGTTTATTCCTGTTTCTTTTGACTCAAGATTGATTTGTAGGTTCATGGTTCATTTGCTGTTTTATAATCACTAGAATGTAAATGCAATGGTTACAGACTAAGAACCTAAAAAAGGGATCCTTTTAAGTACTGTTATCCCTTTCATATCATGGATGTTAGGGACTTGGTGCCCTTAGGAGCTGGAAAATCAGAGTAAAAATTGTTTGGTTCACCTTTCTCCTGGAGAAGTCTGATTTTTTTTTTTTTTTTTGCTTTTGCTTTTATGGAGTGTTTACAGTACCTTATTTGTAAAGTTTGGACTGATATTTATTTTATGCATTTCTATATTTCTAAACTTTTTTTCTGTGTGGTCTGCAGGCTGTCATAAATCATCTGCAACATCCACAAACTCTGTGAAATTTCCCATTTAATTTTTTTAAGCTGACCCATGATATATCAAAAATGTGATGGATATAGTTGTGATGTGGAAGGAATAACAGTATCTCAAACACCTTTTATTGGGATTTATTTGTTTCTTCACATTTCTTCCAACCTGAGATGTGCTAATAGTATTGTGCTTTATACTCTATACAATTAATTCCATGTCTCATTCATGTGAGATGACAATACACAAATACCTATAATACAATATACAGTTATGTTCAGAGGATGACTTGATTACTTTGAAAAAAGAGCAAAGAAAAACACTTCATTCAGGATACACCATTTGAGTTGAACCTTCAAAGACAGAACATATTAGAGATCAATTTCAAATCAATCAGTTTGGTGGGAATGTTGAGTGGGTACATGTGTTTGACAGGACTTTATGCTTAAATTAGGAAAATGGATTGCAAGAATTCAGTGTTTTTCTTCCTTGTTAACTGATAAATCTAAGTAAGCATATTGCAAAGTAAAATGGGAAAAGTGCTAGATTTGGAATTTAACAGGATTTAATTACTAGTTCAATTCTTGAATACCTATATGACTTTGGTCAGTTTACTTAACAACACACATACACACCCCAAACCAAAAAAAAAAAAAAAAAAGAGGGCAGCTGGTTGGTACAGTGGATAGAGCACAGAGTTAGGAGAACTTGAGTTCAAATTCAGCCTCAGTACTTAACACACTTACTAGCTATGTGACCCTAGCCACGTCACTTAACTCCAACTGCCTTGCCAAAACAAAATAAACAACTCTGGGCTTTAGTTTCTTATTGTTATTGTTAAACTATCTACTTTCTGTGACCCCATTTGAAGTTTTCTGGTCAGTGATACCAGGGTGCTTTAATATTTCCTCTTCCAGCTCATTTTATAGATGAGGAAATGGTGACAAACAGAATAAAGTGACCTGCCCAGAATCGCATAGCTACTAAGTGTCTGAGGTAAAATTTAAACTCAGATCCTCCTGACTCTAGACCAGGTGCTTTATCCACAGCACCATCTAGCTGTCCCTATATCTGTTTAATAGATTTGCTTTTACCTATATCATGAGAATTGTTTGGGTCTGTTGGGTTTTTTGAATCTTTAGGCAAAAGAAATAGTACTCCTGGTATATTTGAATGTTTATAGGTATTTTGCTATAGGAAACTGATGAAATGAATGAATACCCGTACAATTTCTTAGTAACAGAAGAGGAAAAGAAAAGCCATATCTGTAATCTTTTGACAATCATCTACCTTATAGATTTTTTTCAATCTCCTTCCTTTCCATACCATTGATATTTGAGGAAGTTCACATGGAGGAAATCCACAAGTCATATTGAGAACAATTACCTTATAAAGTCAAATAATTTTGTCATCCATCGCCTCAAAATTAAAAAGGATTGGCTAGGTGTAAATTACTGTCCAAATGTGAGATTCACTAATAATTTATCAAGAGTCTCCATGATGCATTTTCTGTTTCCAGAAATGCATTTAGTAGGTTGTTCAATCTTGTTCCAGGAAACTGAGACACATCAGTTTCACTTATTGAAATGAGATGTAGACTCTGCCACCTTGAGAAGAGAAGGGGGAAAACATATGGGAAACATCACTCCAAGACTCCACCCTGTTATTCTAATCAATTCTGGTTTTGATCTGGAGGGACATTTCTTGGAATATTCCTGAGAAGAGTTGAGAGGAGTGGCAGGAGGATGGTACCATGAAATAAAGAGATTGTAGAACTCACTAATTCTGGTGACAAAGGTCCTGTTCCGCAGGTGGTAAATGTCTCAAAAATAATCATGGAGTAGAGCACATTGTTATGAAAGGGTTTTTTCAAGATGATTGTTCTACAGTTATTACAGGAAACATTAGCTTTAAAGGAAAATTGGACATAGAAGGAAGTCCTTACCAAAGAAAATAATTATAAGTATTCTTAATTGCCTGGAAATAATTTATCATGCAAAATTGGACTATGATCTGTTTCGATAAATGCTTCAGATGCATGACTGTTGTAGTGACTGCATATTTTTCTATGTAATGGTATTCCAGTTACGTATCCAAGAGATGCCTAGGAGTTTCACTTTTCTCTCTGATCCCCTGCTTCACCCCCTCCTCTCTGTACAGCCTCCTCTTGCTTTAGGGGAGAGGGAGTTGGGGGGAGGAAGAGCAAGAGTAAAATAACTGGAGAACTCTGAGCCTGCTACTCGGTGCATTTTATTATTTCAGGAATTCATTCAAAGCTGGGCTGCAATTACATTTAAAACTGGAGAATAATGGGCTATTGACATGTATATGGTTTTAGAAATATAAGGCTTCATTTTCTCAGCTGGAATTTCCCCATGATGTGCATTTGCATTACATTAGAGATGCTCTTTTAAAAAAAAGAGTATTGCAAGCATTCAGACATTTTGACATTATCTGGGTCAGGGGCAGCATTTAAAAGCAATAGCCCTACACCTACCAAGACTCTCTTGCAAGCAAGCACAAAGAAATTAGGAAAATAAGGGAAATACGGAGAGAAGGTTCCCCTGAATTAACTCTGCTTTATGATATACCTACCTCCAGCATACATTAATCTACAGGAGATAGATTGTCATGGTCACAGACCTCTACTTGGCTTCAACAGCATATACATTACCTAAATTGAAACCTGTACTTCTTCACACCAAGTAGTTTGATGTGTCTGACCTAAGAATGGTAGGCAAGACACATTATCATTGCTTTTGACCCTGTATATAATCTTCTCCCTTTCCCATGTATTTACCTACGTACCTCACAGCTGCAGATTTTCCTTCTGGCTTGACAATGAAAGCATTATTCTCAGCTCCTTAGCCAGAATCTAACTAGCTTGTCAGGCTCAAAATTGCATGGCCTGGGCCAGGTATGCAAGCAACTCAGCACCTTTCCTGTTCCCAGTGCCTAAGTGCCTAAGACATAATGAAAAAGGAATGCAGAAGTTTTCACCTGTTATAATTGTTTAATAAAGCCCTCTACAATGAATGCTTTGTCATCTTCCAAGAATAGGCCAGTTGTAAGCGGTGATGATTATATGAATGCTTTATGTGAATAGAAAGACCTGCATAATTGGTATGATCCTGCAAGGAAAACCTCACCGAGCTTGCACAAGATGTCTATAATTTTCTAATCCACCACGTCCTAGTTCCCCAGACATGACACTCTTTATTTACCCTACACTTATGTTCCTTTCCTGAATGGGCAGGGGGAACCAACATTGTCCTGTCCCCTCTATAATTAATGGGATCAGAAGGGGGTGGGCCAAGACTGGAAACACTATTTTGTAGAGATGATGCCTTTGCTAGCTTGTTTTGTGTCCTTCTACAGGCCCAGACAATGGGATAGATTATAAACCAAAGTTCACAGAGTCACATCTCCATTTTTCCTATTGAAAGCACCTCACACAATTGGACCTAAGGACAATTAATAAAAGTTCTGGAGCTGGGGGGAAGGAGGAAAAGGACATTCTCTTTTCCAGAACGTTTGTTTAGATCCAAATCTCTCTACTTTATTAGTTTGGGTTTTTCTATAATAGTGTCTTTGTAATAAGAAAATAGAAATGACACATTATAGAAGCCCTGAGCTATGAATTCTATCCCTAGGCCGGCAGGCATAGTATCAGACAAAGCTAGAGAGCTAGGATTTTGCATATTTACCATTGTTAGATAAAAATAACAGCTCACATATACAGTTTGACAAGTTCTTTCTTCACATCAATCTTTGGAGGTAGGTAATGAAAGAATTATTATCCTCATAATATCTCTAGGATCTATATAAGACCAAAAAAAGGCATCTTAGAGATCACTTAGTTCATTATTCTATTCCTGATTCCAAAGTTTGTGTTATTTCCACTGGATTAAATTTCATAGATCTTTGTATTCTTTCCACCAAGGAAGAAAATAGCTCAAATTCCTATTTGACTTACTAGATGGCCTTTGAGAGTTTATTTTGGTTTGAGAAATTCACCAAAGGGGCAGGTAGATGGCTCATTGGATAGAGCAGCGGCCCTGAGGTCAGGAGGACCTGAATTCAAATCCAGCCTCAGACACTAAACACTTCTTAGCTGTGTGACCCTGGGCAAGTCATTTAACTCCAATAGCCTCAGCAAAAAAAAAAAAAAAAAAAAAAAAAAAAAAAAAAAAAAGAAGAAGAAGAAGAAGAAGAAGAAGAAGAAGAAGAACAAGAACAAGAACAAGAACAAGAAGAAGAAGAAGAAGAAGAAGAAGAAGAAGAAGAAGAACAAGAACAAGAACAAGAAGAAGAAGAAGAAGAACAAGAACAAGAAGAAGAAGAAGAACAAGAAGAAGAAGAAGAAGAAGAAGAAGAACAAGAACAAGAAGAAGAAGAAGAAGAAGAAGAAGAAGAAGAAGAAGAAGAAGAAGAAGAAGAAGAAGAAGAAGAAGAAGAAGAAGAAGAAGAAGAAGAAGAAAATCACCAATCTGTGGATTAACTTCCCTGAACTCAGGTTGGTCTTTGGACAAAAGACATATATCATCAAGACTATATTCTATCCTTTGCCCTTTTTTATCCTTAGCACTTAGAAGGTGTTTAATAAGTGTTTAATAAATGTTACTTGATTAACTGATGGTATTTAAAATCTTTCTAGTTTGGGAGGAATCTAATAAAAATATTCCCTTGGCACAGCCTTTAGATCTAAAGTCATTTTCATGCCACAATAAGATATAAAAACAGAATGTCAGTTTATCCCCATAAAGATGGAAAAAAAAATGAGGTTCATTGTTATGTTATGAGCTTCTTCAAGTTCATCAGCCTGCATTCCAGACTTTGTTATCATATACAATAGTTTGTACTTTGATTTCCTTCATCTTTTTCCAGCTTCCTTTTGTGAATTATCTTTCATCCTTAGAATATAAGCTTTCTGAGGAGAGGGAATGTCTTTCTTCTAGGACTTGATAACATTTTTGGAGCATTGTAAGTGTTTAATAAAAGATTATTGCCTAGCTAACAAGGTAGAAAGTGTTAGGGCTAGGACTTGAAATCATGTCTTCTGTCTCTGGAAATCATCTAAATTGTTTTACTATTGGGTATAAATGCTACCAAATATTTGATCCATGAGAGATTTGTGTAACATACTTTATCAAAAAAAATCAAGCAATAGTATCAAAAAAATCAAGCCATTAATCCTCCAACCATAAAAGTGAGTTCAGTTGTTTGCCTAAATCATCAAAAGAAAATAAAATTGACTGCCAGTACATCCTGGAGTCCAAGTTATAAATGATCATAGCAGGAGATCCTTGGGAAAAAGAGATACTGGTAAATGTATGTTGTACTATAGCAAAGATGTGCCCCCAAAGCAGCTTTGGAGGGATGTTGAATCTAAGTTCAATTACACATTTTCTTACTTTCTTGGCCAATAAACTTGCTTTAGTGAGTACTAGTGCACACCTACCAATTTATTTAATTAGGCAGATTTGCATTTTAGAACTCTTATCTTAAGTGTGGATAGAAAGCTTGAGATTCTCTGTAGACCAAACTACTTGAACATAAAGGTTCAAAAGATGTCTTTTTGGAATTAGGTACTATTTCCAGTGAACACAGAGAAATTGAATGATGGACTAGTAAAATGTATATGTGTATGCATGCATATGAAAATAATTTTGTATTATGCATGCCATAAACTATAAATTAACTGTAATTCCCCAAAAATATCCCAAATAAAAGATGAGTTCATCTTTGATCGAGATCTCCGTGATTGGAGTGTACCTACTCCTTAGGCCCATTATTTTTCCCAATCCAAAAATCATTCTCCCTGCCAGAGAAAACAGAAGCAAAGGGAGAGCTGAGCAACTGATTTTAGGCCATTGCCTGTTACTATTATCACATCCTCCCTGAAGCACTGATTCTATCACATTTTTGATCTTCTTTTACCCAACACAGATCACCACCTCTCCAAAAAGCAACAGAGAACACCAATAATTTTATCATCTTTAGTTTTACTCCTCAAATCCAGCCCATTCTTGGTTTTATGAGTATTATTCTAAGGCTATATGTCATGTTTTTCTATTTATTCTTAATCACTGCATTTGCTTCCTTCTTCTACATCAAAAATTTAAATTTATTGATGAATTCCCTACAGTCATAGCAGATAATATGACCATCCTATTTATTTATTCTGTTATATGTGCCATGCTATATAACCTTTCAAAGTCTTGATTTTAAGGCATTTATATTTTATTCTAGAAGCACTAGGGCATCATTAAGCTTTCTTGAATAAGAGAATGAGTCATGTGGCTAAATTTGTGTTCAGGATAATTTTGACAGCTGTGTAGAGGATGAATTGGAATGGAGTGAGTAGTTAGAATGGAAAAAGAATGACAAATTAAGAGGTTATTGCAATGATTCAAGTTAGAATTGATGAAGACCTGAACTAGAGAGGTAGCCAGTTGAGTTGAGTAAGGGGATGGATACTTGTATACTTCCCTCCTGTAATGATTATACAAGTTCTGGAGAGAATAGAACAAGTCTGTCACAGTAGCCTATACAATCCAGCAAACACTTGAAATATTCAGAAACAATGATTCCCAAGGAGACTGTATAAGATTGTATAAGCTTAAGTCAATAATGCTGTTCCCAATGCTAACTTAAATTAATTTAGTGTTTAATTGGGGTAGCTAAGTGATACATTCAATAGAGTGTTGAAGATTCATGTTTCTGAGTTTAAATCTGGTCTCAGACGCCTCCAAGCCCCAGCAAGTCATTAAACCCTATTTGTCTCAGTTTCCTCATCTATAAAGTGAGTTGGAGAGGAAAGAGCAAATCACTTCAATATTTTTGCTAAGAAAACCCCAAATGAGGTCATAAAGAGTAGGACATGACTAAAAATGACTGAATAATAACAAAAGGTGTTAATTGGAGACAGCACATCCTGTGGTTGGGAACAATAAAAGAAAAGTTACAAATGAGAGACTAGGCACTATTATTACTGTGCTCCAGGGGAAATTTCAAAGGGATACACTGTACTTAGTAGCACTTTACATCCAGCAAAAGGAGATACTCTTTATACTCAACTAAGTGCTGAACAACACTTCCAACTTTGGTAATGACTCATGACGCATCGCTTAGTCTCTCCCTGTCCTCAGCAAATCTTTGAGACTATAACTTGCAAAACCTCAGTTTAAGAGAGTAAAAGCATACTTTCACTTTATGAGGTAGAGCTGGAAGGGATTTAAAATCACATGATTTCACAATTTTAGAGTTGACAGGACCTCAGCAGTCAGTCTGACTCAGAAAAGAATTGCTGCTACAATATAATTGTCCATTTAGGGGGAATCTACTACCTCTAGAAACAGCCTATTCCACTGTTGGTTAGATCTAATTATTCATAACTTTTTTTTTTTCATGTAAAGCCTGAAGAAGCTTCTTTGAGACTTCTTTCTTTTAATTCTGTTTCTCACCTCTGCAGCTGCACAGAACAAATCAGCACATGGCAGTGCTTCAAAGGCTGGAGGGCAGTTATTATATCCATATTGTTTTCTTTTCTCTAAGGAAAACATTTCTGGTTTCTTCAATTGATCCTTAAATGATAAGAATACATCATCTTTCTCCTCTCCATTTTCCCTCTTCTGGTTGCTCTCAAGTTAATCAATAGCCTTCACAAACTGTGAACCAAGAAGTGAACATCATACTCCAGCTGGGTCTGACCAAAGAAGACTAAGGAGGGATTGTTACCTCCTTATTGCTAGAAACGATGTCTTTTTTAAATACTGCTTGTGTTCTCATTACCTTTTTTGGTCTACTATTGTAAAATGTTTAATTATATTGAGCTTGTAATATATTCTTGTTTTAATGTTTAACCATATCTGTTTCATCTCATACTTCTAAAGTTGACTTTTTGAACTATAGCATAAAACTTTACATTTATTCTTGCTGACTTTACTCTTATTAGGTTCAGCCTCCTGTTCTAGCCTATTAATATATTGTTACATACTGAATCTGTCATGCAATGTGTTAGATGCTCCTCCTGGCTTAGTATCATCTATAAATTTAATAAGCATGTAATCTATTCTACCTATTTATATAGGTATGAACTTGCGTTATAGAAAGCAAACAACTACACTATAAAAAACGTAACTTTCATCTCTTCTATCTGAAAGAAGAGAGGCAGTTAAGAAGGGAAGACATTCTAAGTATGGAGACACCTTGCACAAAGTAAAATACATTGAAGAAGAAATTTTGCATACAAGGAACTTCAAGTGGGCCATTTGTCCAAAACAGCATACAGAGGAAAGAAATATTCAATAGGTTTTGAAAGCTAGCAGGAGTCAGCTTTGTCAGGGCTTTAAAAAAATCTATACCTTTAATCCAAGTCCCTGATACAACATTAAATAGCATAAATCCCTGGAACAATCTATCCATTTCAAGATGTCATTGATCAGTGCACTTTATGTTCAGGTATTCAACCAGTTTTGAATTCAACTATTTGTACTACCATTTATTGCATACGTCTTCATCTTTTCAACAATAATATCATGCAGTGCTTCTTCAAATGCTTTGCTAAATCTGGATAAACCATATTTATAGTATTCTCCTGATCTACCAATTTAGTAAACCTGTTGAAAAAAGGAAGTAAGGTTACATGGTACAATCTATTTTGGTGAATCCCTGCTGGTTATCTTCACTTCATTTTTTAAACATTTACTAACAAGACTTTAATCTGTTTTCAAATATTGCTAAGAATTGAAATAAATGATCTATAGACAATATGCTCTAGTTTATTTCTTCTTCAGAAAAAAAATTTATTTTAGTTTATTTCAGAAAAAAAAATTATCTTCTCTGGTTCTATTTTCTAAAAGGATGTGATATTGGAGATTTCTGCAGTAGGATTATACCTCTTTCAAATATCATTGACAATGGCCATGTAATTATATCTGCCAATTACTGCAGTCTGCAGGGATATAATTCATCTGTACAAGGTGATTCTTAATTCATCAAGGTCAGATAGGTGAATTTTTACTATCTGTCTTTGTATCTTGAGCATCAATTTCCTATTAGTATTTTTTGTGTTCTTTCTTATATAAAGACTTTTTTTTTGTCAGAGAAGATTGAAATAATTTAAAAACAGACCAATTTGTTGTTAAATCTCACTGTCCCATCCAATTTGAATAGTTGTCCTATCCTTTGTTCCCTCCAATCAACAAAACAAAATTAACTTTTTTTTTTTCTTTAGTTTTCCTCACCAGACTGAGCATATTCCGATTTTTAGCACTCTTGATACTATTCTTACAGGACTATGCCATGTTTTTGTGTCTATCCTCCATTATCTGCTTTTGTTTCTAGTCATGTTCTCTGCCCACACATATTGGTTTCTTCAAGCTACTCTTATTTTTCATCTTTATCAAAACCATTTCCATTTTTATCTTCAGAATTTCATTTTGAGAGTTTCCTATCCTTCCTGACTTGACTTTTCTTTTGCAGTTTTAGTCCACTGGATCCTATATATCTTTCCACTGCACTATTAGAATTTTTTTCCCACAAGTATTAATAATGAGCTTGTTATATCTAAGGTACTGTGCTAGGCTCTGGGGATATAAAGAGAAAAAAATATTTACTTCCATCAAAGAATATATATGATGCCAGGGGAAATAGCATGAGCACAGAAAGGTAAGCAGTAATTTCCAAGGTAGAGGAAATGGTTACTAGCAAATTTGGGAATTTAGGAGTGTTCATATAGGGAGTGGCATATCATGTAAGCTCTGAAGGAAAAGAGACATAATTGAGAAGGGAACATATTCTAGGCATGGGGACACCTTGTTCAAAGGCTCATAAATGGAAGATGAATGTCATGTATAGAAGGAACTACAAGTAGGCCATTTGACTGGAACATAGTATATAGTATTAAGTCTCCAAAGGTAGGCAGAAACCAATTTTTCACAGATTTTTTTTTTAGTCAACTAAATTTTTTTATATACCCCAGAGAGAATAAGAACTACTTGAGCTTCTTGAAAAATGATTAAAACAGTGATTTAGAAATATTATTTAGGTAGTTTTTAGAATGAACTGGAGAGAGGAGATATTGGAGTTGAGGAGATTCTTTAGGAAGCTATTGAAAAAAGTAGGTGAAAGAGGATTCATTTCTGATTTAGGATAGTGGCCATGTAAGTGTAAAGAATGGGGTAAATGTAAGAATTATTATGGAATTAGAATAGCAAGACTTAGATACTGATTTGCTATGAACAATGAAGGAAACTGTTGTAAAAGTCAGTAAATGGAAAGCTGCTGGTACTTTTCACAGAAATAAGAAAGTCTTTAGGAAGAATAGAAGTTTTTTGGAGGAGAAGGTTAAAGATAATGGTTTTTATTTAAAATATTTTGTATTTCAATTGCCTATAAAACATCTATTTGGAGATGTCCAATTGGCAGTTGGTGATGTAGGATTGGAAATTAGGAGAGAAACTAGGGTTGGATATCTGGTACTATTTGTTTAGACTTTGTTATGCATCTGTTCACTTTCCTAGTAAGTTTTTTCTCTTCTTCATCCTTTGCCTTCACATGTAGCAGTCATGAAAACACCACCTGTGTCTCTATTGTCTTCAGCTTCTTGCCCAACACTTCATAATCTTTGGCAATTGTTTCTAGGTTCCTTCTGGCAGGATCATTTGTGCTTAGGTGAATCACCAGAAGTACATAGTAGTAATCCATCTTGACAAGTCTTGGGAGATGACTAAGCTAAGTCTTGGATATATGCCCTAGGAAGACAATAGACCTCTATCTAGAATCCTCTATATTGTTATCAGGTTGACAAATAGCTGCTTTAGTACTCCTGAGTAAGTACTCACTAACCACTATTACTCCTCCCATCTTCTCATCAATGCTTTGTTGGATGATCTCTCACCTAATAGCTACTATAGATTTATTTTATCTTTCCTAAAAATCATCTAGTATCATTCTTTTCTTTGCAGATTAGGGAACTCACCCAAAAAGGCTGTAGGCAATATAGTATCAAGAGGAAAGATTCAAACCTGTTCATTCTGATTGCATTAAGTGGCTAGTACCAGAATACTAGCTTTATCAAATTCTAGGCTTAATTGGATAACTTTGGGAGTTATTGGGAGACATTTCATTTTTCAGTTTCCTCGTATCTAAAATGGGCCTCAGTTTCTTTTTCTGTAAAATGATAAAGTTAGGCCAAAATATCTCTGAAATCCTTTTGTGACCTAAAACGTTTGATTTTTATGACCCCAAATCTAGTATTCTGCTTCTAACAGAAAGCAAGCATGATGAAAAACTTGCTGGGCTTGGAGTCAGGAGAGAAATGAGTTAGAGCTCTATGATGATGGGAAAATTACTCGATCTCTTTTAGGCTTAGTTTCTTCATCTATAAAGTGAGAACGATAATACCCATCACACTTACTTAATAGGGTTATAGGAAAGATTAAATAAGAAAAAGCATGAAAAGCTCTTTGGAAACCTTAAAACACTATATGAATGTCATCTATTATGATTTCATTATGCAATATATAACGAGTATTCTTTTGTGATACAATTTGAATGAAGTCGTGGTTGGACAATGTTTAAAGTTAATCCATTTAAAATTAGTTGGAATAGTTTTAGGCTTACTGCTAGAATACTAGTGAAACAAATATTTGGCATGTTCTGTTGGTATGCAAAATAGCTCACCTAATAGAAACTGGTGCAATAAGTGTGCTACATCAGAGTCATATTTAAATGTTAGTATTTTGATTGCTTTGTGCATTTTGCTAGCAAAGCCCTGAAAGCCAAAGGGACATTCCATTGCCAGAATTCATCTTATAAATTGATACCTTTTGAGATATGTGGGGAAAACATCTGTACCCATTTAAGGCCATTTATTTCTGCCCTTGCCTGAATGTAACTTGTCTGAAAATTCTTCTTTACTAAGTCTTAGAATTAAGGCCTGTAAAGTCTATTTTGTTTACTTAGAGGTTGCTGATTATTGTCACAGCTCTCTCTTCTTTGACACTGACATTACTACAAGCAAAGCAAACTCAAACCAGAAGATGCTTGATGGAAGCAAACACCCATGTGAGAGAGGAAACCTAGTTCTTTAGGAACAATATACAAAGTAAAGCATGTACACAATAACTGATTCTGCTGGAGATGTGAACTTAAAGAACTAATTTTTTAGAGCATTTAAGACTGAGAAAATCTAAAGTGGTTCCATATATTTTGAAAGTTTGCAACATCCAAAAACTTTAAAAAGATCTATGACCTCTCATTTTTATGGGCTCTACATTTACAGAGTGGCAATCAATACCTATCCATGAATTCTCATCCTATCTATTTATTGTCCCTGCTTTTTAAACAATTTGTCATAAACTATGATGTTATGAAGGCTTTCTATTTCTTTCGGCATTATGTAGATACTAGCCAGGAACTCAGGTTATCTGTTTATTACCTCTCATTCTTATTATGTGAACAGCTCATCTCCATTTTCAATCCTGTATATCTTCAGTGATATCTTTCATTAAAGTTTGATATTTTTGTCTTTTCTCATTTTGAAGGGACAGTGTTTGATGGAAAATCATCTATATTTTTTAACAAGAAAAAATGATCAGCTGCATCAATTGCAATGTCTTGTTTATTTATTGTCAAGGTCCGGGCTAGCTCCTCTGAAGGGCTCAGAATCAGTCCTTGTCAGGATAAGCAAAAGTCCTTGCCCCACATTGTGGGCACCAAATTGTAAAGGTCCTGTCGTCTCTAGGTTATCCTTCCAGTCTGCTGTCTCAACTCAATCTCCCAGCCAGACAGACCCCCTCCAGGCTCAATGTTGCCTCTTTTATCCTGGAAGAGAATGGGCTAGTGAGAACTCAACGGGGCCTGGGGAAATACTTCAACCAATGAACTTGCTCCTCTTAAAGGTGCAAACTTCTTTTAAACATGTAAACTCTACCTCAGAAGTCCAAAGGTGTAAACTCCCTTCAAAGGCCTGAACCAAAGGTGTGAATTCTGAGCCAGAGAATTGTTTAGACAACCTTAGTTCTCACCTTGTAATCCTAACAATTTATTATTAGTTTCTGCTTTTGCAAGACTTTTTAAAAGTCCTTTTGAGAATGTTTAAATAAATATGATATGCACAGTCTAGAGAAAACAGTAATAACTAACATTTATACAATGCTTTTAAGTTGACAAAGTATATTACCTCATTTGATCAGAGGAAGGATACTTTGCTAGTTATCATCAAAAATTGAAGAAATCGGAGCAGCTAGGTGGTATAGTGGATAAAGCATCAGCCCTGAAGTCAGGAAGACCTGAGTTCAAATATGACCTGAGACACTTAACACTTCTTAGCTGTGTGATCCTGGGCAAGTCACTTAACCCCAATTGCCTTAGGGGGGAAAAAAGAATTGAAGGAATCCTTTCATAGGAAATGTTAACTGCTGCTAAAGTTAAAGAAAGAGCATTAGAGTTAAAGAAACATGGATTCTAATTCTGATTGTGACATTCACTAGATGGGTGGCTTTAAGGAAGTCTCAGTTTCTTTATCTATAAAATGGAAGGGTTTATAAACCACATTCCTTACCACATGGAGTTATTGTGAGGAGAAAGTGCTTTGTAATATCTTAAAGCCTTATAGAAATAAAAATTGTTATTCCACCTTGCCTAGAATGTGAAAAAAATGTGATAAAAGTTGAAAGTATAGCAAGATGATTCTAGAATGGCATAGAATCATAAGATCAGTCAGTAAATGAAATAAGCATTTATTTTATATCTACTATGTGCCACAACATTAGACTAAATGCTACAAATACAAAGAAAAAAAAAAGACAATTCTTTCTCTTAACATGTTCTCAATCCAATGATTTAAATTATAATTTAGAATATACTTCAATGATGATTTAGCCTCACATATGTGAGGTTGCATAGTCTTTATCTGAGACTGACAGAGGCCCACTTCTTCCTGAGCCAATCCATATTTTAAAATCCATACTTTCTGCTTAAGAAGAAGTTTGATTCGTTGATTTTAGGTTTTTTTTTTTTTTTTTTTTTTTTTTTTTTTTGCATTAAGTCTAATCAATCTAATGTACCTTTCATACTTAGCTCCTAATTCTTCCCTCTTGGTCTTCCCTATGTCATGTTTTCTCCAATTCTAACTTCTTCTGTTCCATCATGGCATGAATCCAAAGATTTCTGTCTTCATGGTTGTCCTGTATAAGATTCTTTCCACTTTATGTGTTCTTGACCAGATGTGATGGATGACTGTAAGTAAACCTATGAGTCACTCAGTTTAGCTACAATAGAACTATTAATACAGGAGAACTAATTTTGGATATACTCGCTATATGAACACAGCCTATACTTGCATTACCTTCCTTTACTTCATTATACTTTATTGACCTATGGAGTCTGTAGTCCTCAAAAAGTCTTAGCTCTCAGATTAATTGCTACCTAGCTTTGCCTCTTATTTTACTTGTGAAATTGTCATTTTGGAAGCAATCTACTACAACACATTATTTCTTCCATATAATGGAAAAAATATACCTCACCCCAAAATTTAAAAAAATTAAATACATTAAATTTTTTGGCCTTTCCTTCATACAAGAGAAATCCGAATATTTTTCTTTGTTTTAGATTCATTTTCTTTTTTCTTTTCTTTTTCTTTTTCTTAACACCTTATGATAAAATTTGGACTAAGTACTTGGGCACATACTTTGTATCATTGGTCTTCACATGTTATTTGCAGCTTCTACAAAATTCTCCAAAAAATCCCATTTAATTTCTTATGCCAACCTGTTATACATCAAAACTACAATGGAGAAAGTGGCAATGTGGAAGGGTAATTGTATCTCATGAGATTCAGTGCAGTGCTTTAACTTGTCAAGATTTGTGGAGTCACTATGCTCAAAAAGTTATTAAACTGTGCATAATCTTTGACCCAGCAGTGTTTCTACTGGACTTATATACCAAAGAGATCTTAAAGGAGGAAAAGGGACCTACATGTGCAAAAAATGTTTGTGGCAGCCCTCTTAGTGGTGGCTAGAAACTGGAAACTGAGTGGATGCCCATCAATTGGAGAATGGCCGAATAAGTTACAGTAATGAATGTTTTGGAATATTATTGTTCTATAAGAAATGACGAGAAGGATGATTTCAGAAAGGCCTGGAGATACTTTCATGAACTGATGCTGAGTGAAATGAGCAGAAACAGGAGAACATTATATACTTCAACAATGATACTGCATGATGATCAATTCTGATGGATGTGACTCTTCTCAGCAATGAGATGATTGAAGCCGGGTCCAATGATCTTGTGATAGTCATCTAAACTCAAAGAGAGGACTGTGGGGACTGAGCATGGATCACAACATAGTATTTTTACTTCTTTTGTTGTTGTTTGCTTGAATTTCATTTTCTTTCTCTTTTTTCCTTTTTGATCTGATTTTTCTTGTGCAGCAAGATAATTGCATAAATATGTATGCCTATATTGGATTTACATGTATTTTTAACCATGTTTAAAATATATTGGATTACTTGCCATCTAGGGGAGGGGGTGGGGGGAAGGAAAGGGGAAATTGGAACATAAAGTTTTTAAGGGTCAATATTGAAAATTAATCCTTGCATATGTTTTAAAAATAAAAAGCTTCAATAAGAAAAAAAGAAAAAAAGAAAGATTTTTTGAATCTCAGTTCTATTATCTATTGTGTTAACTAGCCATCAGGGCCTTGTGTTATACACAAATTTGATAAGCATGTTATCTATATGAGATCTTAAATTTCTACCACTTGTAACCCCTTTTTGCCCAAGAAATTTTTACATGACCCCAGGTATATAAGTATATAAAATATATATACAAATCAAAAATTTATTGACAAAAATTCATAATTTAGCAACCCTTACATTCATTTATGAAACCTCATATGGGGTTGTGAACTCTAGCCATGTTACAATAAACGTGTCGAAGAGAATAGGGCCAAGGATAGATCCTTGAGGAAATCCATTTGAGACTGTCTTCTGAAGTCTGGCTAAATGGTTATAAAGGTATTATACTATAGCTTGTGTTTATCTACCTTGTTCACAAGAAAAGCATAACAGCCTTAATTAAATGCTTTTCTAAAATCTAGACAAATTCTTGAGAGTAGGAATTGTTTTATTCCTTTTATTTACATCACTGCTTCCTAGCCCAATGCCTGGCACATTTTAGGTACTTAATAAATGCTTACTTACTGAGTTCCCAAATCTACCAGTCTAACTAATCCTGTTTTTAATTTTTTTTAGGAAATCTTGTATAACATGTCCTTTTTTAATGATAAATTTTGTTTTGACACAATATAGAAACCCTATCTAACTTACAATTACACCTGCCACAATATATAATACCCCAATCAGTTAAGAAAGTATATGAGTGATTGCAATTAATAGTGCCTATGATGTTGTATTTTAGTAGTTTATTATGTTAAAAAAAAGAATGAGAAGCTAGATAATTCAGTGGATATTGCACCAGGCCTGGAGTAAGGAAAACCTGAATTCAAATCCATCCTCAGATTCTTTTGAGCTGTCTGATCCTGGGCAAGTCATTTAATCCTATTTGCCTCAGTCTGCTCATAAAATCATCTGGAGAAGAAAATGGCAAACTATTCCAAAATCTCTGTCAAGAAAACCACCAATGAGGTCATAAAAAGTTGGGAAATGACTTAGTAACAACAAAAATGTGCTAAAATAGGTGAGTACCATCATTGGCCATTGTTTTAGTTTAAGTTTTGCTGCATTTTAAAGTTATCTTAAGTTATAAAATTGTAGTCTTTGTATTGTTCTTTCTCTATTTGACTACTATGAATCCCCAAATTTCTTTAAATTCTGTGTATTTGTTGTCCCTTACACAGCAGCGATATTTGATTACATTCACATACCCTAATTAATTTTGCCATTATTCATTCATTGGGAACACCATTTGCTTCCAACTTTTTGTGAATACAAATAGTTCTATTATGAATATTTATACATACATAGTTCTTTTCTTGCTTTAGAAAGAAGACTTGAAGAAGCTGAATGATCATTCTTATGATCACTTTCATTTCTAAAATTTGGAAGAATTTGCCCTTGAGAAATAGGACTTGGATTCAAACCCTGCTTTTGATGTACCTGTGCGACTTAAGCAAATAATTTTACTTCTAGGTCTCAGGTACTAAGTCAGGAAAATGAGAGGTGATGAGTTAGATGACCTTTAAGATTACTTCCAGTTCTAAAATATATAAGACATCCCTTTGATGATTCATTCTAGAATTTTGCTAGGGCTTTATCCTGAGCTCATTCATTTCATATGTCAATTATTTAAGAATCTATTATACTACACCTGAGATATCTATAAATCATTTCCTGACTTGTCATTAGTGCTTCTTAGTTTTTTGTATTGGTATCTGGTCATGAAGATGTAAATTGTGTTTGGCATAGAATTCATTACTTTTCACATTGGTGCTCCACATAATGAACTTGCTCTCTAACCCTCTTTTCTCATCCCTCAATCCTGTGGACTGACGAATTTTATCAGCTGGCTGATAAACTCTTTAAGACTATTGAATTTTCTTCCTCACTCCACTCCTGTCACATTTATGCAAATGTGTGTAAATCTATGAGCTGTCCTATGCTTGTGCCTTTAGGGACTATTACAGTGAGGTATAGCCAGATATTTGCTTCTCTTGAAACTGAAAAGATAATAATAATGGTTAGCCTTTATATGGTACCTTTGTAAGTCATCTTATAAATCTTATCTTTTATTTTTTTGCTTTCAACAAGTTTGAGTATTATCCCTGTTTTATAGATGAGGAAACTGGGGCAGGCAGAAATTAAGCAACTTGTTCAGGACTTGATAGGCAGTAAATGTCTGAGGTAGGATTTGAAATCAGATCTTCTTGACTCCAGAATTCCTAAGCTGCCTGGATGCCTCAGATATTCCATCTTCAGTCTCTTTATTGTTATCTTCTCTGTGGTCAAAATATCTATTGTTCATATCCTCTATTAACATTACAGTACGTATATATGAATTTATATAATACATGCATATGTATATTTGTGGGAAAAGAGAGACAGAGAAAAAGAGAGGCACAAAGAGAGGTGTTTTATGGATTTGATTTGTTAATATGAGTCTCCCTTAAAGTCTTGAAGCTTGAGAGGGCTCCTTGTTAAGCTAAGATGAAAGCTTTTGTACTTATTTCCCTGCCCCTGTCATGTTCTATCTAGGGTACCCAAAGATTTATGGGGCAATTTTGGGCATGAAATCCATGGAGGGATGCTTTAGATTGACCTCATCAACATAGGCTGACTTTTAGAGAAAATTGATATTGTCCCTCTCCATGGGCAGGGGCCAAGTACAACCACAGCACACAAGATGCTCAAAGGGGAGGAAAAATACAAACATAATACATGGCTTGCTGGGTACCTTTCTGTAGATCAACATACTCGAAAAGACAAGTAGGCTTTGTCATGCTGTAGACAGTCTAATTATCCCTCAGTAGCAGACATTCTTCCTCCCCTTTAGCCATCTCATTTATACACAGTTTCTTAGTGCAGGGAGAATTGTAGCTTAATATAACTCAGCTGCTACTGAATCTTCTGCTACCTAGAACCTACTGTTGACATTTCAAAACCTCTAGATTCTATAGCAGAACTAGGGTTATGTGTGGATTCATCACATAGCCTTTGTGTGTATGTTATAGTACTCTTGGGCAGTCTGGAGAAGCCTGAGGAACTCTTTTTAGAATAATGTTTTCAAATAAATAAAATAAACTACCTAGGATTACAAAGGAAATCAATTATCTTGAAATATATGCATATATGTGTATATACATATACAGATTTATATATATATATATATATACATATGTGTATGGATATGTATTTCATGACCCTTAGGTTAAAAACCATTGCCTTAATTTATTCCTCAGATGCAGTAGCAGCTGATCCTGAATGTCTGGCAAGTATAGAAGTGTTGATTTTGGGGATGTAATCTTGGGGAATTACAGAGAAATTGAGAGATTCTGTTATATGAACTATGCAGCTGTCTACCATGCTAGGTCCATAGCATACATTTCCAAAGTAGACTTGAGGGTCAAATTGGGTGGTTATAGAAGAATAAATTTAGAATTGGAAAGGATCTGAAAAACCAAGTAGTCTGAACTCATTTTCCAGATGAAGAAATTGAGAAGATAAGCTAAGCTACTTGCCTAAATTCACACAAGTAGTAAATGATAGACCCAGGATTTAGATTTACATCCTCTTATTTCAACTCCAGCCTGCTTTCCCCTATTCTGTTCTGAATAAAAAACCTGTGGAACTCTATTTACTCTTTGGTAGAGGAGAAGACATTCCTCAGAAAGGAGATATAACAAACATACACCATGAATTCACTTGTTGAACAACACCAATTTCTCCAAGTCCCATTTTTATGGGACTACAATTCTTCTGCATCCATTTCAAACTGAATGATTAGGGTAGGCTAGGTACTAAGAAGGAACTAAAAATAACAATGAAATGAGGAATAAATCTAATGTGGTGAGTTTCATGTGACCATGTAACCATCAACAAGGCACTTAACTTTACTGACTGAATTTTCCCATCAGTTAAAAGGGGGTAATAAATCATATCTAGATGACTTACCTTACAAGATTTTTGTGAGAATAGTGCTTTAAATTTAGCACTATATAAATGTGAGCTATTATTAACTCTATTCAGGAAAAAGAGAGGTTTATTTTTGCTGTAGTAGAGGCTTTATAAAATAGGTTTTTGTAAGTATTGCATGATGATTATATATGATGAGTTTGGCCACTTGAATTCCTTGTTCTCCTTGAATTCTTACTCATTTCCCAATCAATCCTCACACTAAAGTGTATTCAAAGTGTCCTGGCATGTCATCTTTATAATGCCTCCAAAGTTCTAGTATGCTTATAATAACATCTGTAATAATTGCATGTCATTGGCAAACCATGGAATAGAAATGAAGACAGGGATGGCATGTAAAAGCTACATGGTAACTACAGTAGGAAACTTGGTTTTCTTTCATGGAAACTTTAATTATGGAAACATAAAATGGCTTTCTAGTTAGAGGACCTAAAGTTAAATCCTGATTCTTTTCATCTTGGGCAAGATACTTGTTCTGGGTCTCAGTTTCCTTACCTGTAAATTGAAAGGGTAGGATTAAATGGCTTTACAGATCCTTTGCAATTTTAAATATATAATGCTATATACTATGACCCTAACACATGAGTTCAAATCCCAACTCCATCACTTGCTCCTTGAACAATCACTTGATTTCTCTCAGTCTTTGTTATCTCATCTCTAAAATGAAGTTATTTTCTTGGATAGGCTCTCAGTCGTCCTTCAAGTCTAAAATTTAAAGCACATCGTTAATTTTGATTCTAAGGGTTTCAGTTAGCTAAGAAAAATCTATCAATTCAGTCTTGTCTTTGTTAAATCTTACTTTCTAAATTGGTAATCAATACCCATGCATACAAAACACACCTGTGCCCATTTCACACTGATTAGGAAATGTGATGCAGACAGCAATGGGTCTATACCAATGAATACAAACTTGAGCTTAACCACAGAACAGATTAACCAATCCAGATGCAGGAGCAGAGGGTGGTAGGATGAATCCTGGGGCACCTGAAAAAATATGGCCCCTTCATTCCATGTGGAACTCATTAGCTGTTTTCCATGTCTGTCCCTGGTCATCTTTCTCACTGTTCTGCCAATGAGTGGATGAACCCAATAAGTTTCCCTACATGCCCTTGTTCAGATTCTCCAGAAGGATGAATTGGTCTGATATAGTTCAAAGAGCAGGTTTGAGTAGTTTGGTGGGAGTGATGGTCTTTCTTTTAAAGCAGCAAGAATAGAAGGGAGTCCCCCACTTTGAAGTTGGAATTCTTTAACTCCCAGGTAATGCAGACTGTACAGTGATTTATGAAGTGTACAGTACTTAGCTACAGTGAAATCAGGCCATGCAATCTCAGGCTTACTCTATTTCTCCAAACACACTGATTTCATTCCCATCTTAACAGTTGTTCAGCAGTCTATAAAATATTTACATTGCTTTTCTAAACATATACATTATTTACTGTACAGTCTATAAAATATTTACATGGTTTTCTAAAGATACTCTATATGGTATATTGTTTTCATTCACTGTGGGTTTTGGAGATGAGGGCAGGTCACGGGACTTAGAATTCTTCCATAGTCAAGAATAAGCAGCTAGGGGGAGGGGAGGGTAAAAGGCCAGGGTTTGGAGGGCGGGGATAAGAGGGACATTAATGTGAATTAGGCAGATTATGTGGCTTTGGTCATTAGTATGGTCTCTCTCTTCTCTGGCCATATGCTTCAGGGCTGCATTATCTCAAAGACCTAGTGTAGTAAGTGAAGTGGAGGGCTGACAGTTATTAGGTTAATTTAGTCAAAGCAGAAGAAAACAAAACTAAATTAGCTCTCCACATTAAAAAGAAAAGAACAAAACAACAACAACAACAAAAAATAAGACAAACTCATATGTGGAAACTTCCTATATCGAATCACAGTATTTAAAGTTGGAAGGAGCCTCAGAGATTACAGATGAGTAAACTGAGTCCAAAAATAGCATCCCCAATCACATTTTGTGCACAGTTCAGATTGGAAGACTTCTCAATTCCAATTTTAAGGTTCTTTCTACTATATCATTCTGTATAGCTATTAGTAATAATATTAATGAAACACATTTGACGTAGCTGAAGCCATATTCAAAGAGAGGCCTTAGAATTATAATGGATTTTAGAAAATAATAAAACCCATTTCGTGTCTGCCCAACTTCAACAAAAAACATAAGAAGCCCTGTATTCAGTTCAGTCAGCAAGCATTCATTAAGAGCCTACTATGAGCTAAACACTGGGGAAGAAAAACAGGTACAAAGATTAAAAATGAAACAGCCCTTTCCCTTAAGGAGGTCACAGTCTTTGGATGCGAAACAACATATACACATATCAATAAAAATACAATATAGACAAATTAACTTCTGGACAGAGGACAAATCTAATAAAAAGACCCATTTGTTAACAACAGGGGTTTGAGAAGGTAAAATGGAAGCATAAGAAGAGTGAGATCAAGATGCTAGAAGGATGTAACTGACAATGATAATAGAAATCTCTTTCTGTGGATGAATATATCTGTGAATATATAGATACAGATATATAGAGAGAAACAGATATAGAGAGACTTACAGACAGAGACACAAAGAGAAAGAGAGAAGCAGAAACATAAAGAGAGACAGAGAAATAAAGACCGAGGAACAGAGAGAGAAGGGGGAAGTGGGAGTAAGGGAAGTGAACTTTGGCTTAGGCACCTCTCAAAACAGAATTACAGAAATTAATTCATGGAACATTAGATCATGCTTTTCATGATAGTGAAGGTAATATTTGAGTATCAATAAATAAGAAATGCCAAGAACTTTTATTTATATTATCTCATTTGGCTCTTATAACAAGCCTATGAGATAGCGGTCATTATTTATTCTCATATATAAATGATGAAATTGACACTGAAAAAGGTTAAGAGGCTCTTGTGTGGTTCACGGCCATAGAACTAGTGACTATGGTAGTATTTTAAAACCAGATCTTCACACTTTTAAGTTCAACACTCTATTTGCTGCATTAGTAGAACCAAGTTTTAAATCCACAGTTCAGTCTGATGAACCTGATTCCTAATTCCAGATGGATCATTCTTTCCATTGCATCTATAATCAGAGCATCAAATTCTAGTGGATTTGAAACAGGGCCCAAGACCAGGGGTTATGGCTGGGATTTTTTGTTTGTTTGTTTGTTTGTTTGTTTTTGGTTTTTGGTTTTGGTTTTTTGGGTTTTTTTGGTATGTGTATGATGAAGTGTATAGATCCCTGCTTAGACTTTGTTTTTAAAGGCACAAAATAAAATACATAGGATTACAAAAGAAATCAATGACATTAAAATATAATTGTCAAAATATTTTTTTAAAAAAAAGCTCATAGACCCCAGATTAAGAACTCCTCCAAAATAATTATTTGCATTTGGGTTTGTCTGTCTATCAATGGGTAACACAGATGGTATAACAGTAGGCCAAGGGTGTTTGTTTTTTTCTTCTTAAGATTGTATATAAATGACAAAGATCTAGACGAGAACTGAAGAAATTATCTCAACATTGGTCATTTTGGTGTTTTGTCTAAAAACCAGATGGAACAAAAAACAGAAATTTATCTATAGTTTAAAGATCTAGACAAGTTACTTCTCCGGGTCAATTTCTCCATTGGAACATATATGGATGTTGACAGATAGATGCACTATATCATAAATGTAAATCGTCAATCACTTCAATCAGATCATCATCAATATGAATGTTTGACATTATCCATACTTCATTTTTCAAGGAGGAACAATGGTATCATGGACTGATGTCTTGACTTGTGTGTGAATTGGATTTAATTGAGAAAGAGTTGTACTAAGTTGTCAGCCTCACTCTCCCTTCCAGAGTTAAGGTCTAGAGGCAAGACAGAAGTCATGATGATGGCAGTGACAGGATTCAATAGATAACTTCGGCATCTTCATTGCCAGATCAAGCCCTAAGCATTCCATAGCACCTCCTTCAGACATTTTCATGGCTGATGGAACAAATTATTTCCGTTCACCCATTCCTCTGGAGGGAGTGTTCACATGCTTGGGTTAGACCTCCCTCTAACTCACCAATGTGTTTCATTGGTTATCCTCAACTTTGTTTGGTCTAGATTGTGGTCACTGCACATGCTGCAATTTCTTGAAACCACAGGTGAGAGTTAGGTAAAATTAGATATCAAAGGTGAATGATATTCCTGAAAAGGTTTTGGGAAGCCGCAACACTAGAGGTGCTAGTTCTCTCTGAACATCCTATGTGCTCACTTCATTAATAGATGTTTGATTCCTTGAAGATTTTATTTTTTAATACTTTTTAAACCTCAGGTTTTTGAGCTATTGCCTTACATGTCCATTTCACTTGACTAATATAGAACCAGCTATTTTTCAAATAGATTTTGATAATTTTCCTGACTTTCCACTACTTCCTTTCAACTTTCTGCTGGCACCTTGTTAAAAATCTGGAAGCTAGATCACAGAATCATAGAATTTCGTAACTGAAAACTACCTTAATGACCAATAAAAATAATTCTCTCTATTATATCTCCAAGTGCCATCTGACTTAGTTAAAGACTCTCATTGAGGGTGAACCCACTACTTCCCGAGGAAGACTATTTCAATCTTGGACAGCTCTACCATAGTTCTAAAGTTGTTTTTTTTCCTAAGATTAACATTAAATTTGCATTTTTTCAGATTTAACAATTTTTGTCTAGTTCCGATACTGGTAGCCAGGTGGAACAAGACCAACATCTCTTCCATCTGAAAGCCCTTCAAACATCTGAAGGTGATTGTCATGTCCATCTTAAGTCCTTTCTTCTCCAAGCTTGGTGTTACCAATTTCTTCAGCTATTTCACATTGAACTTGATATTTCCCTCTACAGCAGCATATCTAAAGTGCTTTGGCTAAAAACATGGTACCAAAGAAAGCATTGGTTTAACCAAAATAAATGATTTATTATAAAATGATTGACAATTTTAGTATTGCAGTGATAGTGAAAAAGGTGGGCAAATTATTTGCTTTCTCAGCTTCACTTTTCTTATCTGTAAAATGAGGAGTGTAGGCTAACTTCTAAAATCACAGAATTATATGTTCAAAAGAATTTTAGGGATTATCTAGACCAACCTCCTCATTTTGGGATTTTGCTAAGTCATTGATGATCCTCAAGCAGGGCATGAATTTCTCTTAAAAAGGTGAGCTCCTTGATAAGCTATGATGACTCTGTTTTATTCTGGGTTGCCATTTTGGCACATATTGACAATGATTGATTTATTCACTGTGTGAATTCATATATCTAAGCTATGTGCTTGAATTTAGTCTTTTAAGAGGAGAGGCAATGTAATGAAATGGAAAGAGCACATTTTTATGAAAAGACCCATATTCAAGTCCATCTTCTGATGCTGACAACTGCACTTCACTTCACTTCTATATTTTTCAATATCCTTATTTGTATATGATGAATCAGGGGTCATTCCAACTCTCAACTTTCAATTCCATGACATAGAGGCACTTTTACAAAGAAAAAATCAGAACATGAAGAAGCAGCTCAGACAGAAACAGACTTCATTTCCCTAGAGGAAACTTTATGTAGTCATAACTTCAGAGAACCATGAGCATCTAAAATCCATATAGTTCCAGAAAGAGAGACAATGGTAAAGGAGTTCCTACACCAAATGTTCTTGAACCACGTAGGGGTTTTCTCTTTGGACAAAGCAAGAATCAAGTCATGATGTGGAGAAACACAGTTGCCCTTCACTAGTTCTTAGTTATATGAATTGTATAAGCTTAAAGAAGAAGATCAGTCAGTTAAACAATCAGTGAATGAGTTTTTGGGAAGCATCTACTCTCTATTAGGATCTGTACTAGGTACTTGGGGAAAAAAGAAAGAAACAATTCCTGCCCTTGAATAGCTTACATTGCTGGTGAGACAAGAAGTACATACAGAAATATATCCAACATAAACACAAAATTAATAAATACAAATAAATGTCTCTTAATACATACAAATAAATATATATCCTTGAAAAAAGATTACATACTAGGTGTTATGTACTTGTATATTTTTCAAGGGATATATATGTATATGTATATGTATACTATATATATGTATGCTGTATATAATATATATATATGTATATATATTATGCTATATATATGTATGCTATATATAATTATACATATGTTTATAATATAAAGTATGTAATGTAAATATTATATGTATGTTTAATTGTGTATTCGTACATATATATGTATATGCATGTTTTATATCTGTTAATAATACATATATATATGATACATATTTATGTCAAGTTCATAGAGAATAATAGAAAGACAGTTAAAGCCACATATATGCTGGAGTCAGCATAAACTGGTTTTAAATTTTTAAATTTAATTTTTCAGTGTGAGCATTTAAAACTTGGAAATAGACAAATACTACAAATAAAGTAGTTATTTGCTGGGTTTTGATTGTCTTGATTTATGAAAGTGATGGAGATGTTTGTTATGTAGGTGAAACAATAAAGTATGTCATGTGTACATTCCTGCCACACACACTCCCCCAGAGTCAGTTATTTATATATTTACCAGCATGGGATCACTGAGAGAGGATGTGTAGAGGAAAGCTACTTAATCTTAGGTCTGTGAATTTATTAAATATATTTTATAACTTTATTTTAATATAATTTAATTATAATTGTAATATTATATATTTTACCCGATGCATTCAGGTCCAGGAGAGTAACCATTCTGCCAAACAAATCCATGATGCAAAACAAGTTATAAATTGTGATATCCCTAAGAAATACTTATGTAGAGGGAGAAGAAAAGAAAGCCCAAGACAGAGCCTTGAGGAACACCTACATTTAAGGGGCATGATACAGTTGAAGAACTAGGATGGAGATAGAGTGATCAGACAGATAGGAGAGGAACTAGGACAGAGTAATGTCACACAGATACTTTTCCCAGATAGAAAAAGTATCCACAAGAGAGTGGATAGCAATTAAATTCTGTAGAGATAGAGAAGGATAAAGACTGAAGAAAGACAATTAGATTCAGCAATTATTAGATCTCTTTAGCAACTCAGAGTGATTTTCCATGATGAGAAGGAAAGCAGACTCAAGCTTTGGATAACATTATTGGGCTGGATGACCCCTGGGGAAGGAGGGTTTACTTGTAGGGGAAGATTGCTTGACTCAAGGAATCCAACTATTTACTCCTTGAGATAGGGTCCTCAACCAGTGCAAAGGAGAATAAAGGTCCCTTTAAAATGACGAAGCCCCTACCAGAGTGGGAAGTATTGTTATCTTCATTATGATATGAGGTATGATTTTGAAATTAGGTGAAATTTGGAAGGGTGGGTTGCAGGTTAACAGAAGTCTGCCCCTATAGTCAATGTTATATCAGCCTGAGTGTTTGTAATAGAATCATTTTTCCTGCTGTTGTGGAGACCTAGACACAGAATAAATTTAGATGTTGCCAGGAAAAACACTGAGCAAGAGAAAATCAGGTGAACAAGCATTCATTAAATACCTACTATGTGCTGAGTTTTGTGGACAAGTAAAAGAAAAATTTATATAAGAAGCTCATAAAATTGAACTTAGTAAATGTAAAATGAGAATTTTGGCTTATTTAAATTTTCTGGTTTGGGCTTATATTTTATAAAAAATGGATATTGAAACATTTTGAAGGGAATGAAAGACATAGGAAAGGGGTACATGCTGAAGAAAAATTAAAAACAAATAATGTGACTCCTATATGTGATTATATTATCACTAATATATTAATAACATCCAGAGAGAAACTTTAAAATGACATGGGTTAAAGGGGACAGGATGTGCCATTGTCCATGTGATTGAAAGCCCCATGCAGAACATGATACTTTTCTCCTCTAGCTATTAGCTCAGCAAAAGATATTGGCATTGACATAACTCTGATACATAGTGGACCTTCCCGGGGACCTTGCTACCAAAAATTCTCTCCTGCCACTTGCTATTGGCTACCTGTCCATTAGGAGAACATACTGTGAGTAGCAATTAGAGTTAGCAAAGCAAAAAGCAGATTAGACAATGGCCTTTGGCTCACAGAGATTTGTCTTGGTTTCTTACTAAATCATTCAATGGGACCTAACAGAAAGAGGATGAAATTGTTAGTAAGAATTGTTAGAGTCCTGACTGTTTATCATATGTATAATTTAGAGGAAAATATATGCTCAGTCTCCACTTCCTTTTCTCCATTTTTGCAGAATTGATTCAGTTGGTAAGCAAATATTTATTGTGTCAGGAATTGGGCTAGGTGCTAAGGATTCAGAGAAAGGTTCAAAACAATCCCTGACTTCAAAGAGCTCCCATTCTAATGGGAAGACCACAAACCAAGGTGAATATGGAGCAAAAATGTGCAAGGTTACATGTAGATGGCCTTGCATATTCAGTTCCATTCTACAGAATAAGTTCTCAAAGTCTACTCTGTGCAGTTCCCTGCATTTGGGGCAGGGAATACAAAGTTTAACTGAGACATCATAAGCACTCAGATACTAAGCAATGACAACTACATTTCAAGAAAATAGAACCAGAAAGGGACAAAACAAAGGGCTGTTTTAGACAGAAGTGGGAGAAAGGTTGTGATTGACTCTGATTATTAGAGAAGACTGCTGGGATGTGATTGGGCACTTTAGCTGAGTTTAAAGGATGAGTAGGAATCCAAAATGTGAAGAAGGGAAAAGAGGGCATTCCAGGATTCCATCTATAGGGACCCCATTCCAGGAATAAGAGACAACATGAGCAAAAGTATCAAAGAAAGGCCAGACTACTTTAAGGGGACAAATAGCATTTCAGTTTTACTGGAGTATAGAATGTACAGAGAGGGTAGTGATATGGAATGATGCTAGAAAGATAGGATCCATTATATAGATAATCATTTGACAGATAAGCACTATTTTTCCACAAGTAGATTTATGGAGAAAATATTTAGAGTAAGCATGTTTATCATCAAAAGACATATACACCACAAAATCACTTAGAGTGAAGGAATATGAAAGTAGGAGCTGTAGAAATAATCTCTTTTGCTGGATTTTTCTCCAGTTCATGGCCAATAACCATGGGTATCCTACAGAACTTTGTTCTGGCTTCTCCTCTATTCTCTCTATACCATTTCACTTATTGATCTCATAAGTTACCATGGATCAATTATTGTCTTTATGCTTATTATTCTCAAATCTATTTAGCCAATCTCTCTAATCTTTCTGCTTACACCTAGGCTTACATCTCCAAATATCTCTTGGACATCTTGAACTGAGGGTACAATAAACACTTTAAACCCAGTATGACCAAGACTGAATTCATCATATTTTCCCCTAAACCTTCCCCTGCTTCCACACTTTTTATTATTGTCAAAGATACCACTATCCTTCCACTCTCCTAGGTTTGAAAGTTAAGTGTCATTTATGACTCTTCTCTGTCACCTTCCTCTTTATCTAAGCTGTCACCAAGGGCTATAGATTTTTATCTTCATAACATCTCTCACAGAAAAGAAAGAACTCCCTGCCATAAGTTACTTCCCCACTCCAATTTGGAGTCTGTCTGTCTGTTTGTCTGTCTGTCTGTCTGTCTGTCCCCCCCCCTCTCTCTCTCTCTCTCTCTCTCTCACACACACACACACACACACACACACACACAATTCTTATTACTCTTTTCCTACCCCTCCAAATCCCATCCCCACTATGTACTGTGCCAATGATACTGTCTTACTTGCTTCTCCTTACACAGAACACACTCTAACTCTCAAACATTTTCACTGCTTTCCCCTATTCCTCCTGATCTCTGCCTCCTAATTTCTCTGTCTTCCTTCAAATCTTATCTTCTACAGGAAAATTTCCCAATACCCCATAATTCTAGTGCTTTCCCTGAGTTGATTATTTTCAGCTTCTCCTGTATATTGCTTATTTGTACATAGTTGTTTGCATGGTGCTTTGCCATTAAATCATAAGCTCCTTGAGAATAGGAACTGGCTCCCCTCCCTTTTTTGTATCCTAATGCTTAGCACAGTGACTGGCACAAAATAAACATTAATAAATATTTACTGACTGATTTACAGGAATCCCAATTCCACTTATATTTGGTCTCAACGATTGTGTCTTTTAGATATACAAAGTTCACAATTCAAATATTTATGCATTGATCTGTCATACTAATAATAGCTGTGATATGAGGCACATGGTCCCCATCAATGCTCTTGATATCAAGAGATCATCAGGAAGATTTCCAGCATCTTGAATAGACTCCCCTTGCTGAATTTATGGGAGGGCATAAACGAAAGTCCCATAGGACATGCGGGCATGGCTGGGCTGTGATATTTATTATTGGAAGGAATACCCTGAGCAATTAGATCACAGATGCATTAGAAAATTACAGAAGGAGCTCAGATTTATATAGTGCCTTAAGATTTGCCAAAAAAAAAGGAAGAAGAAAAAAAGAAAAAAAATATTGTTCTCAAGAGTCCTGGGTTAGATAGTACAAGATAAGTTATTCTTATTTTATTGAGAAAATTGAGGCATAGAGAAGTAAAAATAACATCCAAAATAACATCAATAGCCAGTGCTTCTATAATTCAAACCCATGATTTCACCTGACTCTAAATCTGATGTTCTTTCCACTATATGGTTTGGTTTCCCATTATATAATGATTTTGACTATTTTTTTTTCTGTATCCTTACATGTGCAGTATGATGTGAATGAAAGAAGATGGCATGATAGCATTTCACATGTTGAATAAGTATTCCAGTTGATATCCTTAGGGAGGCATTGAGGAAACTTGTGGTGTCTGCTTTAATATAGACTAAACACCCATCTACATTAGATCAATTTTCAGATTGATTTTCAGCTTAGGATTTTGCTTCTTTAAAGTGGCCTTTTAACTGACAAATGACTTCTCGTGCTTGTGATTCCTGGAAACACTGATAACATTCAGAAAGCCTCACTTAAGGGCTAAAAAAGAAAAACATAAAATAATTCCACAAACTATGTTTCATATGATTTCCAGGGATGACTAGCAACAGCCCTCCCCTGTTTCTCATATGACCCTCACTCATGCATCAAATTATCCTAAAATGGATTAGCAATTCTAATGGCTCCATTATCTTATGACTGTTTTTACAGATGAGGACAAATCAGGGTGATCTTGAAGGTTCCTGGCCATTCTAAAATTTTATGACTCTAAGATTCTGTTAAGAACAACATGTTAACTGTTACTTTGGGTATTTATAATCCAAAGGAAATGCCTTTTTTACTTTTCTTCATACTGCTTTCTTCCTATCTGTGGCCTTGCACATGCCTGTTCGCCATTTTCATCTTTGCCTTTTAGAACTCCCAATTCTTTTCCAAGCTTAGCTTAAAGTACCACCTACTACATGAGGCTTTTTCTGATTCCTAAGATGCTCATACCACCCCTTAGTTACCTTATTATTTTGAGTAAAATTTCAATTAACTTATATCTATGTGCAATCTCTCCAATAGATTGTAAGATGCTCCAGGGCAGGAATGTTTTATTGCTTTCTTTATTTCCATTGTTTAGCCGAGTTCCCGGCATATAAATGCTTGCTTGATTAATTGATATAAAAGTAGTTGTAGTGATCTCAGGATCTTAGTGCTAGAAACAGAGCTAGGAATCCTGATGCCTGAGAATAATTAAATTGAATTAAAGGATTCAAGAGAATACTGATATGTCTTGATTCTCTCAGGAACATACTAATTTGTTATTGGGCAAAGATCTCACAATCAGAATACATGCTTTTAGATTATCTAAGAAATGTGGTTAGCATCTCTTCCCTTTTTACAGAGAGTATAGGTTCTTTATGAGGGAAGTTGAAACCTTGTTAATTTTTCCTGTGTGTTATGGGTTGTCATGATCAAAGAAATAGTCCCCTTCACCTGATGATAAACCTCTTTGTACTTAGATGGATTAATCATAAGGTAGCAGACTCAGTCTGTTGTCATTACCGTACTTAAAACTTTACCAGCTTAATTAAATTTGCCAAACTTTGTGTTCTTCCGGTGTAGGACTTCTTGTAGACATTTATCAATCAATCAATCAATCAATCAATTAGCATTTATCAAAAACTTCCCATGTGCTATGTACTGTACTAAGTATTGGAGATACAAAGAAAGGCAAGACCAGTTGTTGCCTCAAGACCTCATTGTCCAATGAGGGGGACAACATAAATAATTAGATCTGTAGAAACTACATAGTAAATGGAAGGAAATTTGAAAGAAGTTATTAGCAGCTATGGGGTAAACAGAGGGTGTAATTGTAGGAGATTCTTGAAGAAAGCCAACAATATTAAGAGGTAGAGGGTAACTTGGAATAATGGCCCTTATATTACCTTTGCTCACTGGGTCATTGTTGAAGAAATATTTTGTATATCATGAAATGCTATTGAATCAGAACTGAAAAGAAGTTCATTTTAGAACCATTTGTATCTAGCTCCAACCTACAATTTTACTATGATGTCATTTTATCACCTTTACACACTATATTTTGACTAAATGGATCTACAATCTGTTCTTAGTACTCAATATTCTATGTTCTCTTTCTATAACTCTATTCCTGGAATATTTTCTATCCACATGCCTTCCTCTAGAAATCTTTAGCACCCTTCAAGTGTGAATAGTTTATCATTTCCTTCTCTAGCTCATTTTACAGGAGTGGAAATTGAGGCAAGGAGGATTAAATAACTTGTCCAGGTCACACAGCTAGTAAATGAGGACAAATTTGAATAAGAGAGATGATTATTCCTTAGCCCAGATCCTAGTATTCTTAACTCTTTGGCCTTGTCTACACACACACACACACACACACACACACACACACACACACACACACACAATCTTTCTGCCTTTTTGTACATTACTTATTGGCAGGAGGTAGATAGTGTGTTTTATTATCTTTGCTCTTCTGTACTTATGGTTTATCATAATTACATTGATCATCATCCTAAAGTCTTTCAAAGTTGTTTTTCTTTATAATGTTGCCATTGTATAAATTGTTCTCCTAGTTCTGCTTACTTCATTATGTATCATTTTATATGATTCTGTCTAGTTTCTTTTGAAACCATCCATTTTGTAAGTTCTTATTCACAATAATATTCCATTACATAAATAAAATTGTAATTTGTTTAGTCATTTTTCAATAGGTGGGGGGCAGCTAGGTGGCACAGTGGATAGAGCACCAATCTTGAATTCAGGAAGACCTGAGTTCAAATTTGGTCTCAGACACAACACTTCCTAGCTGTGTGACCCTGGGCAAGTCACTTAAACCCAGCCTCAGAAAAAAAAAAAAAAAAAGAAGAAGAAATGGTTACATTTTTCAATAGGTGGATACTTCCTTAATTTCCAGTTTGGGGCTATTATGAAAGAGATAACTAGAAAAATTTTTGTACATATATTTTCCCCTCTTTCTTTGATTTCCCTAGGATATAGCCTGAGTAGTGATATTTCTAAGTCAAAGGTCACACCCAGTTCAGTAACTTTGGGGGCATAATTCCAAATTATTATCAAGAATGACTGGACCAATTGACTGTTCTACCCACACTGCATTTGTGGAACATACATTTTACTCCTCAGACAATTTATTATTTTCTTGTGTTTTCAATTTAATTTTTGAGTGAAATAAACAGGAAATAATTGGTATAAAGTACACAAATATATAATTTGTCTCCACTTGGCAGGATTGTTGGTATTTTCATCTTTTGATAATAAATATATGATATTTCCTGTTAGGAAAGATGGAATCAGGCTTGCATCAGAGAGAAAGCTGATAAAGTACTGTCCTGGTAATTTGTGTACCAGTGTAAAGAACTTGAGCCAATAATTTTGAATCTTATCTGGATCCACTGCTTTACACTTTTACAAAGAAACTAGACTTTTTGTCACTCCCAGTGGTATAACTACTCTTGTCATTCATTATATTAATGATATGTAATCGTTCTGTTTCAAATTTGATTCAGGTTTTGTTTTGTTCCAATATTTGTGTCCATCTAGACAACTAGGAATTTTCCACGTCCTCCTACAGAACTATTCTTTCTTTTTTAATTACTGTGTTTCTCAACTTCTTCGAGATCATTTTATAATGCTGAATTGTTTATTTTGTTGTGTGTGTGTGCATATGTGTGTGTGCAGTGCATGTGCTTACAAGATGATTTATTCCTAATGTTGCTTTAACCTTTTGCTTTTTTGTTTTTTGTTGTTCATTGAGGAGATGATTCATCCTCACATTTATTTTGTATTGCCCCTGATCAGCCAATATGATGTTCAAGTTTCCTACTGCACATACCAGCTAGTTAGTTACTGATGAAACCTCCCAATCTTTTTCTGTGGGTTTTCAATAGTTTTCTCAAATTGTTTCTCTCACAGTATTATTGGAAACCTGTCCTCAAAATTATTCTTAGATAGGTATACCTTTCCTTCCCCTTTCCTCATGGCAATGACCACAGCATATACTTTGATATGCACATTCTGAAAAAGCTTTTAAACTCTGTCAAATACTGTGGAAGAATCTATTTATTAAATGCCTATAATAGATAATTTTATCTGAATTAGAGTTTTGGTAAGACTGGCCTACTAATTGTATCCATATCATCAAATTGAAAAGGGGCATTTCAAAATGTAAGATCTGTCACCTATCTGTAGAGCAACTCTTTAGGATGGAGATTTATTGAAGGTGGGGAAGGGGCTAGCAAGAAGTTTAGAGAACTGATCAGTTTTGGAGCCATTTCTTTGAAGGGAAATGTTATTGTTTAAAAAAAAATTCCAATTCATTATGGGGTACATATAAATGCTATATTGTAATCAGTGATTATAAATATAATTAAAGCTAATTTTTCTAATGATTCTCATTGATCTTGCTGTTTAATTATATCTTCCTCCTCTTTGGGTCTCTGATTAAACTTGGGAATTTTGCTCTACTTAGGCCTGCTGAGACAGCTCCTGGTATGCCTATTTTGACTTCTCCATTCTCCCTCCCCAGCCTGTTGTCAGTTTATTTTGCCTTCAGGCTTAACAGAGCCTCTCCCTTCCTGTTAGTGCCTTTTCATTGCTCAGTCAGCAAGTTATCAACTATCCTTTCTCCCCTGCAGACATTCCTCTCTTCAATAGGTTCTCTTCCCTATTGCCTTTAATGTGCAGCTATATGACTGTCCAGCAGTGTCTTATCAGCCCTTTGGAGTTATGGGTAATCTGTTCCTTATTCTGGAGCCTAATGAGCCATAAGGAAGAGCCTCTAGCTTTCTTGTAGGCTGTAAGGAATCAGGCTGCTGGAGGCCTCTGGTGAGGGCTCAGAGCTGATTCCCATGGCTCAGACAGGCCAGAAGTTATTGGCTTCAGTAAAGCTGTTACTTTGTTTTAAGAACCTGCATGAGTCTGTTATTGTTGGGTACCCTGGAGGCTAATCACTCAGGGGGAGTTTGATGCTGTCCTGTCTGAGACAGAACACTGCAGACTCTTTGTTTCTCTGCAGAGGGCCTACCAGCCCAACGGCTCCCAACATTCTCAATGCCATCTTTTCCTGAGGAAAAAAGGCACTAATGTAACCCTCTGGAGTGGAGAAAGGAAGGAAAGGAAGCACACAATTTATCTCAGAGCAAAGCACTGCTGGGTTTACTCCTCAGCTTTCTTTTATTCCCCACAAAAGTCTACAAATAATTATTTTAAAATTCTTTTTTCTTTTAAAATAGAAAACATCAGCAATCTTCCACATATTTTAGAAAGATTAAGCAGTTTTTAATGTATGGAATTCAGTTCTATGAATAAAGGCAGCCATGTGGCAATAGTGGGTAAAGGTAGCCTAGATGCAGAGCTATGGGGCAGCTAGGATGATGGAGTGAATGAAGAACAGGCTCTGGAATCCAGTGTCAGACACTTATTAGTTGGGCAAGTCATTTAACCTGGTTAGCCTCAGTTTCCTCATCTGTAGAATGGAAATAATAATAATAATAATAATAATTCATCTCCCAAGGGTTTCCAATAATCAGATAAGATATTTTGTAAAGCACTTTGGAAACCTTCAAGTGTTACATAAATGCCAGCTATTCACAAGATTGTTCAAATGTAATTATATCTGTAAAGGGGTTTGTGAACCTTAAAGCGCTATATTAATGTTAGCTTTTATTTTCAATTCGATCAAGCAAACTCTGAAAATGAGTGACAATATATTACCAGAACCCAAAACATTATATATATTCATTCATTCATTTAATTGATGTTTATTGAGATTCTACTGTATGCCAGGCATTATACTAAGCACTATATTGCAAATATTTCATTTATATATTTCTGACTCTGGCAAACAGTTAACTTTTAATTTTTTGCTCATAGATTATTCAGTTTATCATTTTTCAGTGGCAAAATTTTAATCTCAGGCCTACTTGCTTCTAATACAAAAGATAAAACAGTATGTTTTCAGGAATTATAGATTAAGTTTAAAATTTAATGTATGTATAAAAAGAATTATTTAATAAGTGAACAATGCAGTGGAAAGAGCACTGGCTCTTCAGATTCTGCTCACTGCCTATATAACCAAACTCAAATGAATCATTTGATTTTATTTTTCATAAGTATGAAATTATAAGGTTGGATTAGATGTCTTCCAAAGTACCTTCCAACCTTGCATCTATGATCCTATAATAATACTCACTCAAAAGCAAGTCAGTCACAATAATGTATGTTTATTAAGCACCTCCTATGGGCAAAGAGAATACTATACTAGGTTCTAAAAGAGATATAAAGTTCTGAAAGAACCATCTCTCTTCTTATGTTCTTTATAGCCAATAATATTAAGGGTGCATTATGCCAATACTAGAAATTGTAATACATAATATCAAATGATAACTTTGAAAGTTAGAAAACAAAGTACTAGATGAAGTCTGCTGAGAAAGAGTGTTACCACCTAAGAGAAGAGAGATAAAATATTATGGTAAAACACCATCTATCAAAATCTGAAACTGAACAGACATTCAGAGACTTATAGATAAAAAGATTTAATGTACTCCTAATTGAAATGTTTCAAAGAAATACAGCTATATATTAATTATTTTGATTGTTCAAAATCTAGGATTCTTCCCTCCATTCCCATGGATTGAGTTAAATATATGGAGTATTGAATATAGTCCAATGTCTTATGAGAACCTGGGAATATGTATTCCTCATTCGGGAGTTGCATTCTGAGAAATGGGGGAGAAGGTAAGAAATAGGGATAATATTAAGAAGGCACTGACATATTTACCTTTTAAAACTTTAGAAACAATTGTGTTTGACAACTAATTAGCAAAACTAATTAGCTAAAATTAGCCAGATGAATCACAAAAGGGACTTTTTAAAAAGGAAAAGGATTTATATGTACATAAATATTTATAGCAGCTCTTTCCTCAGAGGAAAAAAAAAGGAAATTGAGGAGATGCCCATCAATTGGGAAATTACTGAATGAATAATGTTATAAGATTATGATGGAACACTATTATTCTATAAAAAATGATGAACAGGATGTTCTCAAAAAACCTGCAAGTCCTCCATGAGCTCATTCAAAATAAACCACCACACATTATATATAATAGTAGTATTAGCTACTAGAGTAATAGCTCTATTGTACAATGATAACAATGAATGACTTTGTTATTTTCAACTATACAATGATCCAAAATTTCTTTGAAGGACTTATGATGAAAAATGTTATCTATATCCAGAGGAAGAACAGATTGTATCTGAATACAGACTAAATCATACTTTAAAAAAAACAAAAAACTTTATTTTTCCTAAGAGTTATTTTATTTTGAGGGGGAAGAGCTATGTTTTCTTTTGCAATATGACTTTTATGATAATGTTTTGCAAAACTTCACATGTGTCTTCTCAATGGAGGGAATTAGGGAGGGAGGAAAAGAGAGAATCTGGACCTCAAAGTTTTAAAAAGAAATGTAAAAATTGTTTTAAATCAATCTGGAAAGATTATATATATATATACATATACACATATATGTATATATATATATGTATATATACATACATATATATTTGCATGTATATAATATATACATATATATATATATAAACAAAAAAGAATTACATAAAAAATAAAGTTTGAAGGTAGCAGATTGTTACACCAGTCCTTTTCATCCACTCACCCTGCTCCAATTCACATATCCACCATATGTAACCACTCCCACAAACCAGCACCATATCACTCCCTTCCCAACTGCAGTGACCTATTGGTGTCTCCATTGAATTTGTCTTAAAAAACTGGTTCCAAGCTATTCTGGCTGAGATAATTTCTTGATCAAAGAAGGAAGCAGCAGTCTGGTGTAGTTAATGGCCAAAACCTTAAATTTATCAAAAGGCTCAAAGACCTGGATTTGCATTGTTGCTCTGCTACTAACTCACTGCATGACTCAGAGAAGATACCCTTCTCTCTAAACCTCTTAAACTCATATAAAAAGAGGAGTCTGAATTAGATGATTCCTAAAATTCCTTGAAGTGAAATAATGGTTCAATGGATAAAGTGGCAGGCCTGAAGACAGAGATTCCTCTTTCTAGTTCAAATCTGTCCTCAGACACTTATTAGCTCTGTGTCCCTGTTTGCCTCAGTTTCTTCATCTATAAAATGAGTTTAAGGAAATGGCAAGCCACTCTAGTATCTTTGTCAAGAAAAATCCAAATGGAGTCACGAAAAGTTAAACATTATTAAAATGATTCTATGACAATTTTTCATACAGAGAGTGATACTTGAGCTGAGTTGGAAGAAAATGAGATTCTCAAAGGTATCTTTGCCAAGAATAACCCAAGTGGGATCATAAAGAATTGGACACAACCAAAATGACAGAATAGCAGCAACAATCCCTTACAGAGTTTATAGTCTACATTGTCTCTAATACCTATTACATCCCAGATATACTTTCATTTCTACTATCCAACCCTGAGTTGATTCCATGCAGAATAGAAGTCACCTTGGTCCTTGTAGCAATAAGGTGGGGAAAATGATGCTGAACTGAATTCTAATACATCCACCAAACCCCCAACACACACACACACACACACACACACACACACACACACACACACACACCATTTATCCTTCTGCTCTTCCACAGCTGCTCACTACACCTTCTTAGAAGCATTAGTAATGCATGGAGTCCTCTCTATGGGTATGGGAGTCTGCCCACTGGTTATACAGTCACCCTGGCTCTGCTCCATCAGAACCCAGACATTGATTCTCTTTGATCAGCACAAATAATAGGGACAATATTTTCTAACCTACTGGTTCCATGTTCCCTTTGGTTACACCCACCTACACAACCTCTTCTCCTTATCAAGAGCAATCAAATAGAACTCATTTCGTTTTAAAATATGACTTTGGGCCAGATTTAACTACAGGATGAGTTAGCATCAAGAAGATTAGGATGCTTCCACTGTCTATTTGTATGAACTTGAGTAAGTCATGAGGACTAAATTTTCTCTCACGTAGAATTGTTAAGAATAAATAGCATTTAAAATCCCTTCCATCTCTGACTTTTTCTTGAGTTCCCACTCTTTTATTATGATTAACCTATAGAATTTAATTTCATACAGTGCCCAGGGATATGCTCTTCAGCCTACAATCATTCTAGAAATATTAACTAATGATTTAAATTAGTGAAATTTCAAAACAATAATACCTAATGTATATATGACATTTTATCCAAATAATTTTTGCATCATTATAGGGATAGATTGAGGGAGAGATTTTCTAAGTTGTATTTTACAGATTAAAAAAAATTAGATTGATGCAGGAAAGAAAGGTAGACTTGCAACCTGAGATACCTACTTTAAATCCTGCTTCGGATATTTATGAGCTATTATTATATAAGCAAGTTATCAAAATTGCTCTGTCTTAATTGTCTTGACCATACAATGGTATATGATACCCATGGTATTACTTCTCAGCATGTAATAGACTAATAATAATAATAATTGCTATGTTAAAAATTTCATGAGGGCATGAACTATGTCTTAAATAAACTTTATTTTCCCCAAATCTAGCAGCATTCTTTACAAAGAATATTTTATATATGTTTTATGAATAAATTAATTAACCATATTTCAGGGAGTTCTAGAGCTAACCAAGAGGTCATCACAGGAATCCTTTTTGATAGAAACTCCTATCTATTATATACTCAGTATAGATGTTATCCTTGGTCCTGAATCAGCCTTTTGGAATATACTCAGGCAGCATTCAAGACAAATCCATGGAAGATTGCTTAAAATGTCCTATTTTGAAGAAATCATAATCAAGGAGGTCTCTTTCCCAATACATCTTAGAACACATGAGCATTTCTTCTGATTGTTTTCTGAGGTCATAACACAGTACCTAAAACATGGTAGGTGCTTACTGAATGTTTATTGACTGGTTGATGACTTAGAAGTTCATACTGGGTGATGTTTTTTAATTGGCTCCTAATCTAGATATACACAGATAACGGAACCCTCCATCCCTCTTCCTGAAGTTTCCTCTTTTTTTTACCAGTTTTCAAATAATAGGAGGTTACCATTTCCATACATTCAGTCAATTAACTCCTAGGCAAGCTTAAATCTTGGATGTGATAACTTCCAGTTTGTGCCTTCTTTTTGGTGTCATAGGATCTTGTGACATCTCTATAGGCTACTACCATCTTCCCCTATCTGAGCAGTCACACAGTATCAGAAGCAGGTACAGAGAGACAGAGAAAGAGACACAGAAACAGAAATAGAGATAGAGATACCCAGATACAAATAAGAGAAACAAAGAGAGGAGAGAAAAGTTTATAGAAACGAAACAGGCAGAAGGAGCTCAGTGTGAAAGTGAAAATGTAAAATGACTCAATAGCACTCACTAGGAAAATGTTCATAAATGTCCCAATGAAGCTTGAAATATTAATCTTTCAATTAATTGTATGGAGTATTGCTAAGTTACTGGATTCTATTTTAGTCATTCTATAATTTATTGTTCATTTAGTGCCCTCCATGCCAGATATGCTCTTACTTATTATTTCTGCCTTCTGGCTTCCACCAAGATTCAACTCAAATTCCAATTTCTTCTTTAAGAAATGAAAGTTCATTCTTCAACCCAATCCAAGCCCCAGTTTGTCTTCCCGATGAGATTATACTATATTTGCATTATATATACATTATATATGTATTTTATTCTTATTGCTCAGTTGTTTTTGCTTTGTGGCTTAATTCCTAGAGTGTTTTCCTACTTCCTTCTATAACTCATTTTACAAATGAAAAAAACTGAGGCAAACAGGATTAAGTAACTTTTCCAGGATCATATAGCTAGTAAGCATCTGGACCCTGATTTGAACTTGGAAGAATAAGTGTTCCTGACTTTAGACTGATCACTTTGTCCACTGTGCCACCTAGCTTCCCCAAATGAACACAAACTAAATATGTTCATGTTCTCTCCCTCATTGAAATGTGAACGCTTGCTTTTCTTTTCTTTATGTCTTTAACCACTTTATATAGTGCCTGATATACACTAAGCATGGAAAGTAATATGTTAAAAGATTCACTGTCTAAATTAGAATTAACTTCTTTCTGAGGGTATATACTCTGTACTTGATGTATGATTTTTCTTTAGGTACCATTTTTCCCAGTTGATAAAGGAACCTTTAAAACTTTTGCAAAAAAAGTAGAATTGTCCTTAGAATACCTATGGTCTAGGTATTAAACAACAACTATGACAGCTGTGAACCTAGTTCCTCTTTGGAGACATTTTGGGACTTTAACAAATCTGGATCTGTGGGTTAATCAAGAGGTAAGTCAAAGGGATATTTCTCTTGAGAACAGGCATTTTATAACACTGTTAAAATTATTATTTTTGTATCCCCAGCACTAGTACAGTATCTGGCACATAATAGACATTCAATAAATGTTTTTGATGGATTATACCACAGTCATTTCTAGATTTAATATGCTTCCTTTTTCACACATTCCACCAATATAATGACCAGGTCTGACTATGTATATGGCATTCTGTACTCTAAGTCTCCTATTTTTGTAAAAAAAAAAAAAAAAAAAAAAAAAAAAAGAATGAGAGGTAATGATTCCTTATCTTTTCTCTTGGAGCAAGACTGAACTGATCATTCAGCTATATTTGGCATTCTTTTTATTTACATTATTGTGATAATTGTGTATATTGTTATCTTGGTTCTTCTTACTTCACTCTTCATCAGTTCTTTCAAATATTGCTATGTTTATTAGAATTCAAAAAGGGGGATCTTGAGAGAGGAAATATTGTTTTATTTAATTTCTTTTAATTTCTTCTTTTTTCAGGTTAGTATTGAATGGAAAACTGGTTCTGAACTGATAAAATATTATTTTCCCTGACCTGACCTCCAGCCAGAGTCCACTATTGATTATATTGAGTTATGTTTTTGTAAGAAAGGTGTGTGTGAGATCTCTTTTCCTTAGATGGTTCCCATAAATCTAACTTTATTATATAATGTAGCTTTTGGAAATAATTTCAATTTGGATCAAGTTCATGTTTTTTGAGCTATTAGGCTTCTGAACCATAACTATTCTATCATTTTCACTTCTAGCATACAATTTTAGATGCTGTCATAATTTTTAAAGCAGTCCTTTGATAGCCAATACCTCAAAAGATTACTATTATTATTTTTAAAACCTTTTCCTTCAAAAAAGATAACTTGGGAACTTAGATAAGGGCTTTTTGAGTGACAAGTACTCAGTGGGCTAAACAGAAGTTATTCATCAAGACAGTGAAAATTGCTTATCATCCCCACCCTTGAAGAAGAGAAGGGAGTTTTCTGGGTCTGTATGTAGTCCTCCTGTAACTCCCTATTTTCCAAAGGGAACAACTTGGCAGTGCTATAATTTAAACCCTTATTTCTATCTATAAATCATTAGTTTGCCCCTTGGGTTGACAGTTTCTGCATAAAATCTGAGAATTACAAAGTGTTCCAGTGTACAAAATGCATAAATCTCATGCTTTTTCTACCCACGTCAGCAGCTAGATTTTTAATAAAACGCAGACAGAAGAGTTAAGTGCCAAATAAAAAATGAAAAAAAAATAAATTAAATAACAAAGTTGTATTCCAAATGAGGGGGTACTTTTGCAACTAAGCTAATTATTGAAAGATGGGTATTTTTTGCTTTAAATAGTCCTGATTTACCCAATGGGGAAAAAGAAACTTAAAAATATAAAGAAACCAGGAATAAAGTCAACATCAAGCATTAAGCATTTTTTTTGGCTTAATTATGTAGTATTTGTGGAAATATCATGAAGGAACAGAAAGAGAGACACTAGTTTAGGAGTCAATGGAGCTGTATTCAGATTTCACTGTTCCACAAATTAGAATAATAGCATCATAGTTTGGCAGATGGAAGAGCCTCTGAGTTCATATGCCCTTATTTATAGATGAGATAGTTGAAGTCCAGAGATAGAAGTATGCAGGAGTCAACATGTACCACTTGCAAGAACCAATTATTAATTTTCATTGTGAGTATTTATACCTCAGCAATTGGCAAAAATTACAAACCTGAGCTTGATTCATCATTTTGTTGATTGTGTAGATTTAAGAAAGTGATGAAGAAAATGTTAATTATGCAAATTAAAAGCATATTCTGTACAATTCTTCTCTCCAAAGGTGGTTATTAAGCATTTTCCAATTCACCGTTAGAAAAGTTATATGACTAGTCAAAGTTTATACAGATGGTTTAGATCCTTATTTATTAGCTTTGTAACCTAAGTCAAATTTCTTGGCTTTAGTTTCCTTCCTTAACCATACTTTTCCCTGGTCATTTTCTTTCAGATTGTCTTGCCATTTCTGCTGCTTCTTCTACTGATGCACATTCAAATAGAACCTCTGGAAACCATGTCTAGAGAAGCTAAAGCATTCAGCTTTGCAGCCCAAGATCTGGTTCCATGTTGTGAGAAATTACTATATTTAGCATTCTCCAGATCCCTTAACATGCTTATCTCCAATCATTTTTTCCATATTTCTAAATGGATATGACCCCTCTACTCTGTGACTTAGGAATATTAGTCAAATCAACACAACCATTGTTTCTGAAAAGATTATGTCTCTCTATTACCCCATGGTTCTGCTTATTATCTCTTTGTTTCCCTGGACAAAAATAACTTTCCCTATCTACCCTTCCCTTGCATAGGTTGTCTGAAAAGAGAGATAAAGAATTGCCCCTTTTTATATTTGTAATTCCAGCACTTACTAGTGTGACTGTTACAGAATAACTTAATAAAGTTTTTATTCATTTATTCACTCGTTAATTAATTAATTAATTCATCCATCCATCCATCTATCCATAAATCTAGTCATTCATTAGCAAAATGAGAGATTGTACTAAATGGTGACTTTTAGTTCTAAATTATTTATGATCTTACTTGTCTTTTAGGCCACAAGGTTATTAACAGGTTTAGTAGCTATTCCCTCAAATGAAATATGATCCTTATGGCTTTAAAGCACTGAAATCACTGCCATAAGTATCTGAGTTACCAAGATGGCACATATTATGCACAGGAAAATGATAAGGCCATATACCTGAGCATTTCCACTTGTAAAATGGATATAATCAACTTGATCATCTATTTTCCTCACTGATTAAACATGAAGATATCTTTGTCTATAAATTTACTAAAATTCTTCAATAGATCCCTATTCCTTATGAAATAAATGTCAAATTTCCTTGCCTGGTATACCCCAGTGGTATATTGGAGCCGGCTTATGCCAGTATGTATGAGTTGATTATTAAAATTTCAGGGGAAGCATATATGGAAAATGCTACAGGGCTTTATAATTTGCTGATAGAAAAATATTAATAATTCAAATTAAACTTTAAAAATATCCCATATTTATTTCTACTAGAGACTCTGTGTTAAATCTTTCCCAGTCTCCACAGACTGGTATTATCTATATTTTTAGCTTTATCTTATACCAATTTCCATCCTGTACTCTAAACTCTAGTAAAAGTATTCTGTACACTCCTCTCCACATATGATCCACATTTTTGTCTATGCCTGGCACACCTTCCTGACTGCCTCCTCCATTAGTTAAATTTCTCCTTGTTCTTTAAGAACCAATCAAATAACACAATTATCTCCCTTTCTGATCATCTCAACCAATAAGGATCTTTTCTCCACATTGGACCACATCCATCACTTTTCTCTGGACTTCACACATTCACTCATTTTTGAAAAGTTATATTTTTAAAGGTTCATTTAAAAATGAGTTACAAATTTTCTCCCTTCCTTCTATCCTTGCCCTATGAATTGAGAAGGCAAGTGATGTATCAGTTATTCATATGAAGTCATGCAAAAATTTCCATTGTGCCATGTTACCAAAAAATCATCATCAACAACAAAAAGCAAGCAATACAAAGGGGGGGAAGCATGTTTCAATTTGCACTCAGATTTCTTTAGTTTCTTAGTTCTCTCTTTGGAAGTAGATTGCATTATTCATCATGACTCCTTTGGAATGATTACATTGATCAGAGTAGTTAAGTCTTTCACAGTTGATCATTATTATACTATTACTGTTACCAAGCCCAAAACTATTCAATTTGCATCAGTTTTTTTCCAGTTCCAAGTTTTTTTTTTTTCCATCCTGCTCATCATTTTTTAAATACAATATTATTCCATCACAATCATGTATCACAGCTTACTTATCCATTTCTCATCTGGTGGACAGCTCTTCAATTTCCAATACTTGAACACCACAAAAAAAGCTACTATAAATATTGCTGTACATATAGGTCCTTCTCCTTTTTCTTTGATCTCTTTGGGAAACAAGATATCTAGCAGCAGAATTGCTGGGTTAAAGGGTCATAGTTTTATAGCTCATTGAACATAGTCCCTTATGGTACAACCCATTCCAGTTCACCATTCCACCAAGAGTGTATTAATGTATTTATTTTTTCATATTCCCTCCAGAGCTGTTATTTTCCTTTTCTGTCATATTAGCCTTTTTGTAAGTATGAGGTGGTGCTTCAGAGATATTTTAATTTGCATATCTTTAATCCATAATGATTTAGAATCTTTTTTATGTGACTATTGATAGCTTTGATTTTTTTCTTCTGAAAATTTCCTGTTCATATACTTTTGATCATTTATCAATTGGAGAATTACTCTTATTTTTATAAAATTTGCTTAGTTCCATACAGTTGAGAAATGAGGCCTCTATCAGAGAAACTTGCTGTATCTTTCCCCCTAGTTTTCTGCTTTCCTTCTAAGTTTGACTGCTTTGATTTGGTCTGTGCAAATTTTTTTTTTAAATTTCATGTAATTAAAATTATACATTTTATTTCACATAATCTTTTCAATCTCTTATTTGGTCTTAATATGTTCCCCTTAGCCATAAATTTGATAAGTAATTTTTTCATGATCCACTAATTTGTTTATATCACTTTTTATGTCTAATACATGTATCAATTTTGATCTCATATTGCTATAAATTGCTAGATGTTGGTCTGCCAAATGGTTCTCCAATTTTTCCAAGAATTTCTTTGTTGCTTATATTATTGCTGTTGTTATTTGTTTTCCAAATGGTGAGTTCTTGCCTTCAAAGGTTACTATGGTTGTTCCCTATTGTGTACTGAGGCAGTGACATGGCACAGCATTTAGAGATCAAGAAGATTCATCTTCCTGAGTTCAAATCTGGTTTCAGACACTTATCAGGTATACTACTCTAAACAAGTCAATTAACCTTGTTTGCCTTCATTTCCTCATCTATAAAAGCCCGAGAAATAAATAGGAAATCATTCTATTATCTTTGCCACATCCCAAATGAGGTCATGAAGATTTGAACATAATTGAAATAGCCACATAACAACAACAATAAAAATTAGGTAAATAATCTATTCCAATGATACAACACTATTTTTCTTAGCCAATACTAGAGTGTTTGAAGATTACCACTTTGTAGTATAGTTTGAAAACTGTAATTGCTCAGCCTTTTCCTTACCTTTTTCCCTTTATATTTTGGATTTTTTATTCTTCCAAATGAATTTTGTTTTTATTTTTTTACTCTATAAAATAATTCTTTGTTGTTTTAATTGGTATGGCACTCAATCATTGTAATTTTTCATAAATTGGCTCAGCCTATCCATGAGCAATTAATATTTACCCAGCTGTTTTTATCTGTCTTTATCTGTGTGAAAAAAACATTTTATGATTGTATTTATAGAGTGCCTGAGTTTGTCTTGGCAGGAAGACTCACAAATGTTTTATTTCTGCAGTTATATTAAAAATAATTTCTCTCTGTCATATATCCTACTAGATTGTTTTGGTAACATATAGAATTATTCGTAATTTATATGGGTGTATTTTATATTCTGCAATTTTGCTAAAATTTTTCTTCTAAATTTGTGTTTTGATCTTCCCTGCCACCATAATAACTTTTGATGGTCAAGTTCCTTTTTTTGTTGTGTACTCATTTTTTTCAACCTATTCCTTGATCTTGTACTTAATGCTGTGCTCTGTTCCTGCGGTAAAGTTGTGGAGAGGTGAGGGTGAGGATGGAGATAGGTAGGAAAAGGGTAGGGGGGCACTTTCCCAAGCTTTAGGCTTTTTCATATTGTTGTTTTCAGAACTAATTCAGGGAATCTCAAAGTTTTTAATACTTCCAAGACAGTGTGATCTGAGTAAAAGTGTGGTCACTTCTCCCTTGTGATCAGAAGAAATACTATTACCTAAGGTCCCTGCTCCTTTGAACAACAAGTACTTCTCTCCACTTTGGAACTGTGACCCAGAAGTTGGTCTAAGCAGTAGAAATGCCAAACGGTATTCATTTCTGCACTTGGTGCCAGTACAGGACCTCCCTGTAGTCTCTTTCTGACCAATTTCCTCATCTCCTCACCATCTCTGGTTTTCAATCTTCCAAAGCTGTTGCTACTACTGATTCCTACTTCAAAGTCCATTATTAGTGTTACAACCATGTGGTCTCAAGACCTGCCTCTGCCTAATGTCACTCCTTGTGACCTCCTTCAGCTGGAAAAATATCTCACTTCAAATTTTTGTAAGCTATAATACTCTGGAATTTGATTTGAGACATTAATGTTGATTGGAGGGCAGTATGAGAAGAGCTTGGCAGATTTTTCTACTACACCATTTTGGATCTATCCCATATATTCATTTCTAATGCATCTTTGTGTGCTATGTTTGCCATTTTGTATGAGATTTTTTGTTGCTATAGCTCTCTACTTTTCAGAAAATAATGAAATTGAGAGCTTTGACTTAGCTAAATAGTGTATATCTTTCTATGTGTCCAGCACAGTTCTTTTTAGCATAATAGATGATATATATATATATCGATATATTTTATATATATATAATGAATTAAATTAAGAAAAAAAAACATGTCCTAGGATCCCTTTATTTTTGGAAAGGATAGAGACAACATTCATCTTTGGATAAATTAATCAAGTGCAAAAATGTGGATATTTATATTGTCTTTTATTTTTTCCAATTATTTTTATAAAATAATAAATGGGGGAAATGAAAAGAAGCTTTAAAGCTAATTCTTTAAAATTATATAGTTTCATTCCTCTCTCTTTTTAGTTTTAAGTATCTTGGCTAATGCTTTAACATTGTACTTATTTGTAATGACCAGTTAAATTGATGAATAGCAGAAATAGGGACTATAATATCCTGGGATGACATATGCTTAATATTTTTGCTTTTATCTTGAGCTATTTTCTCTTAAATGAGTTAGTTTTAAATGGTTATATCTTTTTTTCCACCCTCCCTGAAACTCTAAAACATGGTAAATGGTTATGGCAAAACCCTTGTCCTTGGATTGAGGACTTTTAAAGGATAAGTAGGGCAAGGACAAAGTCTGAAATTATATATATGGTAATGTCTTAATGCACTGTGATGATAGTATTGATTGGTATTGATCGCTTACTCTGTACATTTCCATAAGACCTATCCCTATGGCAGCTATTTTGAGCTGTGCAGAATGCTTCCTACTACTGCCTTTATGTTCACAAGCTACTAACTGGATAGAAACCTCCGTTTTTGCTTCATGTGATTTTAGCCTAACTATGAAGTGTCTTAGCAGATCCCTTTCCCTCAATTGTAACAACAAATTTGTTGAAATAAATGTTTGTAGCTATTTTTAATGCCATGGAATTCATATACTGTGGGTTCCACATTAAGAAAGATTTGACAAATAGCCCAGCTAAGAGGACATATGTCTAATGGTAACATAAATCTAGAGCTAAAAGGGGGCCTTATTCCAAGTAGAGCAGGAATGGCCCATATAGTACAAAGTGAATTTGATTGACACAAGGAAAAATAAGTTTTTATCCACCATGGATAGATAGAACAGTAGATCTGCAGTTAAATTGGGTCTTCAAAGATTCCCTTTTGTCTCTAAGATAAAACAACAATTTCCTCAGCCTTATATCTCAAACCATCTACAATGTGGTTTCACCTTACCTTTCCAGACTTTTTCATATTACTTCACTTCACAAATTCCTAAGTTACCGATGTTGCCTAAACTCAATATGCCATCTCTTGCCTGTAAATACCATGCCTGGAATGAATCTTATCTTCTTTTAAGGCTCAGTTCAGAGATCATCTTCTAATTCTCTTTTGATTTCAGTCAACAGTTTTCTCTCCTTCTGAAATACTACTATCATATTTTGGTTTTCCCTCTAACCCTCTCATTACCTAGATAAAAATGCTACACATATATATATATATATATATATATATATATATATATATATATATATATATATATATATATATATATATATATATATATATATATATACATACACACACACATATATATATATTACACATCTCTCTTAAACTGAAACTCCTTGAAAGCTTAGAATTTATCATTTTTATATTTTCATCTCCAATTAACTAGCATAGCACCTTGCACATGTAATAATAGTCCTAATGAACTACATCCTTGGATTCCCAAAGAAAAGGCAGGTATGATTGCTGAGCTATTCCTCTATATTTGAAATATCATGGAAAATGGAAGAGCTATGACAAAGTGGGAAAAGAAAAATATGTTGACATTATTTATTTTAATGAGAAGAGGGCAGAGCCTACGAATTACAGACCAGTGGGCTTGACTTTGACTCCTGAGTACATTTTTGAAAGGATCACAAAAAGTGTTAAACAAATAGCTGAAAGTAGAATCAGGTCTTACAAAAGGCCAGAATGGTTTCATCAAGAACTTGTCATGGCAGAGTTAGCTCCTTTTTTGGATAGTATTACTAAATTACCAACTAAAAAGAATGTGGTATCATTTATATAGATTTTAACAGAACTATTAATACAGCATATTATAATATTGCCATGGAGTAGAGGGGAAGACATAGATTCCATGACAAAATAGATGAATTGATCCATAATTATTGAATATCTGGATTCAATGCTTATGCTTTAATGTCAACATGGCAATAAGTTTTCAGTGATATATCTCAGGAATTTTTATTTGTCTCTGAGCTGTTAACATTTTTATCAGTGACTCTAATAAAGACATAAATGGTATGTTCATTACATTTGCAATTGACTCAAAAATTCTTCAACTGAATCAGTTAGAGATGTGAACTTTATATGAACATTTCTCTTGTATCAACCAGTCCCATTCCACTTATAAATTAAGCAGATTTAAGTAAATAAAAACAATTTATTGAATTAATCAAGCTATCATTTTGAAGTAGATACAAAAAGTCCTTGATTATCCAATGACTATTGAATAAAATGGATTAATACACACAGATATGTTAGTATTATCCAAGGTCATGACCTGTGCTTCTTTTATATAACAAATCAGACCGGAACACAAGGATTCCAGTGTCTGACTAGAAAGTAATGTAAGCAGTCTCAGTCAAACTCATGGTAGGAAAGTATCTGATGTGGCCAGGGCAGGAGTAAGAAGGAAGAGAACATTGCATCCTCCTCACCTGAACTAGAGAAGACTATGTAAACTTCAGAGGATGGTATGACTTGGGACTTCCTAGTATCCTAGCAGTGACTGTTGGCAACACCTGTATTTTATGCCAAGAACAAACTAGACATACTGAGTTTCAGGGCTGTATAAAAAGTCCAGTAGAAAGCTATAATATACCCTAAGGGGAATATCTTGGAGAAGCCAACAAAAAGACTTCTATGAGTTGTTAAGTATCTCCGTTGTAACACTTGCTTTGAACCTGAGTCCCTTAAAAGTTTTGTATTATTGGGGGGAAATGTCATAGACTTTTGGGGAGATATTTGCACCCAAAATTTTGACTATACCATTCTAAGAAACATGATTTTCCAAATAAAACCACTAACTGGCTGACATTGATATCAAATGATAATCAATGGGGGAAAGCACTTCAGTGAGGACTAATGATCTATAACATTAAAAAACCCACAACTCTCAAGAGCCCTGAAGGGAGAAGTAACCACCATTCTCTGGGCACTGAGCATGTCAATTGTGTGAAGGAGGGATAAGAGAATAGTTTCAGAACATGTGTTACACTTTGGAGTACAGAAACAGGATCCAAAGGGATCTTGACAGGCTAGAGTACTGGACTTAATTTAATATGATGAAATTCAATAGGGATAAATGTGCAGTCTTGTACAATACAAAATCAGCTGATTGATTTGATACAAAAATCAACTCCACAAATGCAAAATGTGGAGGTAGAGATAAACAGTGGTTGTGAGGTTTTAGTGGATTGAAAGCTCAATGAGTCAGCAAGACAATATAGGCTACATTAGGAGACTCATAACTTCCAGGAATGGAGAGGTGATCATTCCATTTTACTCTGCCCTTGTCAGACTTTAACTGGCATATTGTGTACATTAAGATATGGATATTTATAAATACTGATGAATTAGATAATTAGAGAATTGAGAAAGGTAACCAGAATAATAAAGGTACTTGATTTAATGAGTTATAAGGGTGAATTGAAGGGGCTAGACAGGAGATTTAAGTTCTTTGTGCAATTATGATATATATATATAGATTATATCTATTATATATAGAGAATATATATGTATATATTATATAGAGAGATTTTATATATACACTTACATATATATATATATATGAACATATGTGTGTATACATATCTGTACATATATTTTTATATTACAAGTGCTTGTTATCTCTCACATGAAAATCTAAACTCATTATGATTACAAATTGTTTCATTCTTTGTACATCCCCAGTGCCTAGTACTATGTGTGGCACATGTGATTTATGTGGTATTTTAGGCACTTAATAAAAATGTTAATTAGTGTTAGATTGACTGGCTATGTTCAAGTATTTGAATGTAATGTAATGTAAAGGAGCATTCAAGACTTATGTTTGGCTCCAGGCAAGAACCAGGAGCTATTTGGAGAAGATGCAATGAAGCAGTTTTAGGCTTGATGTGAAGAAAAAGTAGCTAGCAATTAATTCTGCCTAAAAGTGGAATGGATTCCTTGAGTGTCAGTGGATTCCCCTCCTTTGAGGTCTTCAAAAATTGAACAGTCATTTGTTGGATGTATTATAGAGTAATTCCCTCATATATAGTTTATTCTGGATGGCTGTAGAGGTCCCTTCCAACTTTCTACTCCATGATGATTTTTCTCAGTATCCTTAGTATCATTCACATTATCCCTAAAATCATACACAAAGCAGAGGTTTGTTATATTGAAACTGAATATTTCATTATTATAGTTTTCATTCTTAATTTCAAATAAATGTGTTTTTCTTGCTATAAATTCTTAACTTTTAACACAGTGCTATGAATTAATTCATATTTTGGCTACATTTGAGGTTGTGGGTAATGTCATTGTTCTTTACCACTTCGTGGTTTCTTTTAGGTGGCTTTTTTGGTTCAGTGGAAGTCATTCAGAGGTTAAGTGATTTTTCTTTTTTAAAAGAGAGGGCCAAACTGTGGTCAGAGAAACTTGTGTCCAATGTTAATGAGCTTTTTTCATTTGTGGCTCTAAAAATTAGCACAATGTCATATGAATGGCAACTACTAGAGTTTCACAAGTACTTAAGCTAACATTTCCTGTGGGCAGAATTTCTCAATTCTGTAGTTAGTATATGCTGGTCAGGCAAATTTGTTTAGGGGTTATTACCAATTCATGTTTCCATCTAACTAAAGAAATGCCTGTGTTGATCAGGAATTATTAACTTAGGAACCCTCAAAAAGCCTATGAATTGATTTTAGGGGTTCTTGAACTTTAATGAGGAAAAATACAGCTTTAGGTTCATTAGTCTTTATTTGAAATTTAGTCTTTTCTTCAATTATGAATGTTGGGAGCAAAGATCATTTTGAAAAGTGGTCCATAGGCTTCCCTAAACAATCAAAGGGGTCCATGACACATGCAAAATGATTAAGAACATCTAGCACTGATTGATTAGTGATAAGTGAATTTGTCCTTGTATCTGATCTTGCCCTTTTGTTACTTGGTTCAGTAGACAGAACTCTAAATTCAGAATTAGAAAACTTAAATTCAGTGACTTTAGATAATTTAGAGTTGTCTTTTTGAAATTTAGATAATTTAGATTTTGATCTTTTGGGGTTACTAAAAGCAATCATCACAGAATTGGAGAGAAGCATCTTTTACCTTGGTTTGTATTCCAAGCATTTAATACAATGCCTGGCACATGGTTGGTGCTTAATAAATGCTTACTGATTGACTTTTGGCAAATCCTTTCACTTTCTTGAACCTTAATTTCCCCATCTGTAAAAGTCAGAGATAGAAAGAGCTGATCTCCAAGTTCCTTCTACTTCTTAAGTCCCAGATTTTTATTTAATAACACAAAAATAGCAGTATTTACATTGCCTATTTCATAATACTTTTGAGGGGAAAGCCATTTAAACTTTTAAATATTATGTAGATATGCGGTGATGAGCATGATTAGTGTTGCAATTATATTCTTGGAATTTCTAGTTTCTTTCAAAACTCAGTTCCAATAGTACCTTCTACATGAAGTTTTCCTGATACTTCTTTAGAAGACATTCCACTTTTCCAAAGCAACTTCTATTCATTTTGTAAAAAATCAGCATATAATTTTATGTGTACATGTTTTTTTTCTTCATTAAAATGTAAACTCCTTGAAAAACAATAATCATGATGATGGTGATAGCTAACACTTATTGAAACATTTTAATATTTGGAAAGAACTTTGCATAAAATTATCTCATTTGAAATTTGAAACTTTTTTGTTTCTGTTTTAGATCCCCAATATATATAGCAAAGTGGTATGAAATTGATATTTAATAGATGCTTATTGAATGAACATGATATATAAATAACATGAATATAAATCAAATCCCAAATAAGCTTAATGGTAAACTATATTAGAGCAACTTTATTAATTTCATTTAAAAATTGTTTTAGTTTTTCATTATAGTTTTTCTCTTTAATAGCATTTTTTTCTGAAAGATTAAATTAATAATTTTACTTTAAGGAATCTTATATTTTGCTTGGTGCCATTGCTATTACAGTGAATCATTGAATGATATGTTACCATTACTTTTATTTTTTGTTATTAATCAATGACAATTAATTAAGTCATAAAAAATAAGCATTTATCAAGTACTTAGTATGTGCAAAACAATATGCCAGGTGTTGGGGAAACCAAACAAAAAGATCTCTGCTTTCAAGTAGCTTACATTTTAGACTCCATAGAATTTCTCTTGTTAAAGGTCTCCTTGTTATATTTGTTAAAATCTATATGTATAAAGGTTTTGCAATTGTCAATGCTGAAAAATTACCCATGCATATATCTTGTAAATAAAAAGCTATAATAAAAAATAAAATCTATATGTGTGTTCTTTTTCACCTCTATTTATATTTTACATATATTTACATTATATGTATGTATTTTATGTGAAGCATTATATCAGGAACAAAGTTACATTTAAATTTCTTTTTTAAAAAAAATCATTCTATTTCTTACTAATCTTAGCATAATGCTTTACACAAAGTAGGCTTTTAATTAAGAGTAGCAGAATGAATGAAAGAATGTTTCCCAAGTGGATTTAAGTCATTTGAGGACTGGGATAAGCATCTTCACCTCAATTAATCAATCAATCAACAAAACATGTGTCTGAGATGAGCTTTATAGAAAACAGGGATTTCTAAAAGGTAAGGGTGAGGAGGGAGGTTCATTGCAGCATGCTCATCTTATGTACATGCACACATACCTAGATACACACACACATATTCAAAATCTATAGACTATGAAAATCATAGAGAAGTGTCACATTGTCACACAAACTGATTTCCTTGTAAATATCTCTTTACCAGAGAAATAGACATTTTACCAATTTAATTTTGATACAGCATGAAAAAAAATATATTGGAAAAATGATGACAAAAAAAATGGAGATTATCCAGAAATAGCCACCATCATATAGGAAATGGTACAGTAATAATAGAGAACTTAAAAAAAAAAATGGATGACTTGGATTTGAATTTTAGTTCAGCCACTTGCTATCTATATGTCCTTGAAAATGCTATTCTCCTCCCAGCTTCCTTACCTATAAAATTGAGGGGTGGATGAAAGAATTAGGAATTGTAGCCTAGAGAAGAGAAGACTTAGTTACAATATACCATGTCAACTATCTTCACATGTTTGAAGGGATCTTATATGTAAAAGCTATTATACTTTTTTTTTGCTTGAACCTGGAAAGCAGAAACAGAAATGTGTAAATTCAGCAAAGTAGATTTAGACTTTCTCTAATTCTGTGGTTGTTATCTGGAGACCTGTAAACTTGTTTAATTTTTTTTCACTAGCTATATTCAATATGATTGTCCTTTGTAATACCATGTATTTTATTTTGTGATTAAAAAAAAACAAAACAACTTTATTTGGAAAAAGAGTCCATAGACTTTATCAGATTCCCAAAGAGGTCCATAACATGCAAAAATAGGTCCTAAACTCCTATTCTTTCCTAACCATTTTTGCTACTCACAAGTGGAGGCTACCTTGGGGAGCTTTGGATTTTCCCTAATTGGAGGTCTTCAGACAAAGACTGATTGACCACTTTTTGACTAAACTACAGAATGGAGTTCTTTTTAGCTATGGGCAAGATTCAATATCCTCTAACATCCCTTCCAACTTACAAATTATGTGTTACTTGATAATAAAATAATAATACCTAAATTTATATAGTGCTTACCATGTGTCAGGCACTGGCCCAAGCACTTTTATTGTTATTATCTCATTTGGTCCTAACAATAACCCTGGGAAGTGGTGCTATTATTTTCCCATTTTGCAGGTGAGAAAACTGAGGCAAACTTAGGTTAAGTTACTTGCCCAGAATCACATAGCTTTTAAATGTCTGAGGTCAAATTTGAACTCCGGTCTTCCTGATTCTAAGTTCCATATTCTACTCACTGTACCACTAAGATTTTCCCTGCTGGAGTCCTGTGACTATGCCATCCTTAGCCTCTCTCAATTCATCCCTTCCTCTCTGTAGTTTAGGCCAGGTTGCTTTTTGTTATTGTTTTAAACCACAGAACTCCTACTATCCCCTTTGCTTCTATAATGTTTTGATAATACAATACTTTTCACCCAGAACACTGGAAAACAAGGTAGCTTTCCTCCCCACACACTTTCCTGTTCATGTGGTTAAAGCTATTTTAATGTTTCCATTATAAACCTTGTTTTTTTTTTTTGAGACATTTAGACATCCCCTGTTTCTGCTTCATAAAGGCATTTTTGTTTGCATCAGGTTAGACCTTGACCCTCATGGCCTCAGCCTCAGGGGAAATTTTCAGTTGTTGTTGTTGTTTTAAGCTAAATTTGATTGAAATTGGTTTGGCTGGTCCCTTATAGTTTAGGAAGAGCCAAAAACAATTCTCATTTGGACAGTTTGGGGAGACTTTATTTGCCCTTCTTTGGCTTGAAAAGGTTTCATTATACAAGTGAAATGTTGCAGGCTTAAAGAAAAATATGTGAACAGGATTTTTTCTTTCCTCTTTTAAATTTTTTTTTAAAGTTAAGTGATTGATAGAGAATAGTAAGGCAAAAATTCTTCTATTGTTCATTTGTGAAATGACTTTTTCATTTTTCCCTTCTGGGCACTTCAGGGTGTCAGAACTTTATCTTATGCAAGTATATTTTTGAGGAGAACCTCCCTCTGTTTCTCCTCCATTAAAAAAATTAGCTTGAGTTTATTGTCTAGTTTGAGGAGGGAATCAATGACTAACATTTGGCAGTCTTATTGAACAGGACTTTTCTAGGACTTTCAATGCTAGTATACTCCTTAGAAGAGAATCAAGAATCTTCATGCTAGGGGCAGCTAGGTGGCGCAGTAGTGGATAGAGCACCAGCCCTGAATTCAGGAGGACCCGAGTTCAAATGTGGTCTCAGACACTTAACACTTCCTAGCTGTGTGACCCTGGGCAAGTCACTTAACACCAGCCTCAGGAAAAAAAAAAATACCTTCATGCCATTTCCAGGGGAATGCATGAGGATAGTAAAGGGCCAAATGTATTTATCCCAAAGAAGTGAAAATACAGAGCTATATGAAAAGTTCCAGGAATGGAGAATGCAAACATTTTCTAATTCCCCCACAATCCATCTTTCCCCAAGTGCTCAGTAAATATTCAGAGAACTTTCGCTCTGAATGGTTTGATGAACTCAGTGTCTGACCTACAGGTCAAAAAATCAGGCTCAACATTCTATTTTATTCAAAGGGTTCTAGCACTTTCTATCAAATATCACTTTAGACACTGCTATTTCATGATTATAGAAGAGAGATATGACTTTCTGAAAGAAATGTGGTCTCTTTTATTAACAGAAGCCAGTCTTCTGGCACTCCTCATGGTAACAGGACTTTATTTAGGATAAAACAAGAGGTAATGGTAATTGAGAGACGTTATAATTCTGTTGCAAGACCTACCAGATATCAGCAAGTAGGCTTATGGATACCTCCTGCCTTTAAATACGATCTCTGTGCATGTATTCTAAGGGCAGAGGTTTTCTTTCCTCAGTTTCTACTGATATTTCAAGATATAGTTGCCCAAAGGATTTTGCTGCCAAGAACTAGGAGTTGATTGCATTTCTCATTTATCAAAAATGGAGCAACATTTTTCCTGAGCTTTGCAAAGACAGCTCATCATACCATCAGTGAAATGGGTGAATGCTTACCTAAGGGCTTGGACTCCTGCATGTTTTAATTCAATTTGGACTTAACATCTGCATAAATCACAAACATTGTGGTAGTGTTCTCACCTCAAAATCTTTTTTTTTTTGTTCAGTACATTTTTTTTCAGAATCTCAGGCAGAGTACAGAAATGAAGGAGGGAGGGAAATGTATCTGTTGAGTTGTATCTAAATGTTACATTTACTCCAAGAGCAGGGGAAATCAATAAACAATTATTTATTAAGCACCTACTGTTTTCCAGGAACTGTACAAGGTGCTGGGGATATAAATACAAAGGATGAAAAATGCCCAGATCTCAATTAGCTTACTTTCTAATAGAGGAGATGTTGAGTACTCATAAAATATAGACAACACAAATCTAAAATAAATAAATACAGATATATAGCCAGTAATTGAAGTCAACATGGTTTCAGAGATCATGCTGAACATGATGTTTCAGATCCATTTTAAAGAAAGAAAAGAACTATGGAAGAAGGAAGTATCCAGATGTCTTGATTATAAGTCCTGGAAGTAATATGGCAGATAAATTAGCAAGCTCCATACAGTGAATGAAGGAAGACAAAATATCTAACTCCATATAGTTAAAACTCCTGGGGTTCTCCAGGTGTAAACAAATACCACAAATGCATGCACATTTAAAAACCTCTTCATATACAACTGGGGTCCTATCTTCCAGCCTCACCCCAACTCCCTTGAGCAAAGATTCTCCATGTCTTCACATCTGTTAACTTCAATGGAATACATGGAGTGAATAAGTGTAAAAAGATTTTGATCTTAAGAATATGAAACTGCTATCATGGTTTCCTCAGCACAATTTCTGCCATAATTATTTAGCCCTAGAAAAAAATAGAGGATATGGTACCATCCAATGTGATAGAAAGTATTGACCTTAAAAGAGTCTGTATCTTGATCTGCTTTCATAATTGGGATAAGTACCATAGCTATTATTCCCATTTTACAGAGAAGGAAACTACTCATAGACTGCTAGTGGCCACATGGCTAGTAAATATCAGAAGTAAGGTTCAAGTTTAGGACTTTTAAGTTGTCTAATATACTACTGAAAACTTAGCATTTTCATACTTTTCTGTCATCTAGGATACCTTCTCTAACCTTCACACTAAAAGTGAGGTTTAAATTTTTATGCCAATTTCCAATAAAGTAGATTGGTATATTAGTTTTTGTCACATCATTACTTTTCCATTATATCCCAGGGTTACCATATATAGAGACTGTTCCCTCCATGGTTCCCTAAACACTTAGGAAGACTTTCTCCATGGAGGACTTCTGAAGCTGGAAATCTCTCTCTCTCTCTCTCTCTCTCTCTCTCTCTCTCTCTCTCTCTCTCTCTCTCTCTCTCTCTCTCTCTCTCTCTCTCTCTCTCTCCTCTCTCTCTCCTTGATCAAAGGAGTGGGTTAACCCCACCCACCCCAGGATGTGGTGGCAGACACATCTGTTCAATCTGGCTTCCTGCCAACAGGGGATTTACTTTCTGGAGTGGAGGGGAGAGGAACTTTTATGTCAGGAGGGGATTTATTGTTGGCTGATGGGGTGTGGCGAGGGTGAAGGGTGGGAACCACTTCAGTTTTGTGGCCGGATTGTCTGCCTTTTTGTACTGCAGAGTTTAATCTTTGTATGTGGTTTTCAGAACTTTTGTGAGGGGGGTAAGTGCTGAGTCAGTGAACTTTAACGACAAACCCAAATACTTTTTGAGAATAAACTATAGACCCCAAGGAGCAAGCAGATAAAAGTAGAGGTCGGCTCATTATGTACAGTGAAATACAGTTTAAAATCAAACAGTTGAAGATTAGTTCTGCCATTACTGACCAGACAGGTAGCATGGCTCAGTAGGCGAAGCAGTCAACTGGAAAAACAGGCTTTGTCACTAGGATGGGTTCAGAGGCTGCCTTTGCCACTGACTCACCAGCTTTGTGAATCCATGGAAGTCCTTGGACTTCTTGCTTGTGCTCTCATTGTCATAACAGCAATCATCAGATACTTATAACTTCAGTAAAGCATGCTTTGTTCTAGGGAGGTGTTTGGGATGAGGAAAATTAGAGTAAGTTTTGATTTGGACCACATCCAAGGGATATTGCTTACTGAAGTACAAAAGGCCACCATAGTATCATAGCTTTAGAACTGGAAAGGTCATCTTAGTTCACACTCTTCATTCTATAACTAAGGAAGCTGAGTCTAGGAGGAGTTAAGTGACTTGCCTGAAATCACAGAGCTGATTAAGTGGAAAAAGTGGAATTCAAGCCCAGAATTTTTGACTACAAATTCAGCATACTTTTTATTGTGTCACGTTGCCTCAATAAAGTTCATTTCACTAGAAAGTGATGCTCATTTTATAGCACAGTATCTTGGATTTGGTAAATTATTAAAAGAAACATTTTTTTATTAAATTGAATTGAATTTCATTTCAAAAAGTATGAATCCTAATCATAAGCATTCTACCCAGCATCCCCACTCTTGCTGGATTGTGTAATTAAACTCATTCTGATTTTTGAGGCTGAATGATGAATGGCACAACACCTCCCTTTCCGTGCCTGACACAATAACTCCCTCCTCCATTATCTAAAGAAGACAAGCAAAAATTATCTAGTCATCAAATATGTATCTTTCTTACATTTTAAAAATATTACCAACTTAAGTTTTCAACAAGCAAGAAAGTAAGAATGAAGGAAGTGGAGTTACCTAGTGTAGATGACTTTATCAAGGAATTTGATAAAGGCATGGAAGAGAAATATTGAAAGATATCTAGGGAGGATGACAAAATGCAGAAGGAAAGTTCTCAGTGTATGCCAAAAGGAAAAAAAAAAGGTTGAGAAAGGAAAATAAGATGAAAGAAATTGTTAACTGTAATGGAATAGTTAGGAAGATTTGAAGTGGGACTTTATGGAGGTGGAAAGTTGAGCAGAATAGAACTGGACACTTAGGAGTGGAAAGAGATTAGGATTTGTATATTGGAAGTGATAAACTCAGAATCACTGAGATGGAGAAAATTAAGGGGAAGGGAGCACACTAATCCCTGAGGAATGACTATAAAGTATCAGTGGATGGACAGTGGCTTGTTGAGAGGAGTGGCCGCAACGTCAAGGTCTTCCCTAGAGGTCCAATCTCTGGTCTACAGTAGGTGGGTAGCAATTTGTGTTATTGGTGATTGTACTAATTAATATCACTGAGATCACAAAACCATTTAAGTATTTACCAAGTGTTCATTGAGGTTCAGTCATTTTCATAGTGTTTGACTGACCCTATTTGAGATTTTCTTAGCAAAGACATTGGAGTGATTTGCCATTGTCTTCTCCAGTTTATTTTCTAGATGAGGAAACTGAGGCAAACAGGGTTAAGTGATTGCTTAGAGTCTCTCTCTCTCTCTCTCTCTCTCTCTCTCTCTCTCTCTCTGTCTCTCTCTCTCTCTCTTTGCTTTTATCTCTGTCTCTGTCTCTCTCTATGTATATATATATATATATATATATACACACACACATATATACATATATTCATACACACAACTATAGGCAGATATAGCTATCTATATAAGTATAGATAACTACATTATCTATATTTATCTATGTGCATATTTTATCCAGATATACATACATACATAGATTTAAGGACAAGATGAATATGGCTCAAATCTTTTTATGAAAACCTATTTAATTTCTAATGTGAGCATTTATACCTTAGAAATCAGAACACACTATAAATCGTAGATCAATTTTCATTTTGTTCATTGTCTAGAAATTTTAAAATGTAATATAGAAAATGATAATGCTAAAGATTAAACTCAAAAATGTGTCATGGGCATATACAAATGTATTGTGTTAGCAATGCCACTGCAAAGTATATTTCCTAAGATAATTAGAGGGAAAGGAAAATATTTATTTAAATATTTATCTAAAGTAGTTATAGCAGCTCTCTTGATGGTGGCAAAGAACTGAATATTGTAGAGATGCCTATCAAGGGAGGAACGGCTAAACAAGTTATGGTATATGATTGTGATGGAATAACTACTGTGCTATAAGAAATGACGATCTTGATGATCTTAGAAAAACATGGATAGATTTGCATGAAATGATGAAGAACAAAATGAGCAGAACCAAGAGAACATTGTATACAATAACAGTGATATTGTTTTAAGAACAACTTTGAGCAAATAAACCATTTTCATTGTTATCAGTACCCAAATGAACTACAGAAAATCTATGGAGAAAAATAATATCTACATTCAGAAAAAGAACTGATAATAGAAGTATGTACCAAATGATTTTACATATACATGTACAAACATACATTCATGCATATGTGTATCTTATGGTAGCCATCTCTACAGCAGGGGGAGGAAAGAAAAGAAACAAGAAATTTACATGAAAATTTTATTATATATTTACAATGAATAACAATTTATACATAATAAATTTGAAATTTCATGCAGTTTCTAGTCTACTGTTTTATGGAAATGCTTATTTTATTTCTTAATTTCAGAATAAAATAACATTTAAAAAAAGAGCACAAGTCTCTCAGAGGTCAACAATATGGAATGATTCAATCATGAAGTCTTATTTTGGGTATGGCATTTGACTTGAAGATGAGAGTGTAATGACAAGATTTTTCAATCCCTATTATATATAGGCAAGCAAGATTACAATGCATATTACATAAAATTGTGTGTTTTAGGAAAAAGATTATATATATATATATATACATATATATGTATATATGCATATATACACACACATATATACAGAGATAAAGAGAGAGAGAGAGACAGACAGACAGACAGAGACAGAGAGAGAGAGAGACAGAGAGAGAGACAGAGACAGAGAGAGAGACAGACAGAGAGAGAGACAGAGACAGAGAGACAGACAGAGAGAGAGAGAGAGAGAGAGAGAGAGAGAGAGAGAGAGAGAGAGAGAGAGAGAGAGGGAGAGAGAGAGAACCTAAGTTTGAATCCTAATTCTAAGCTACTATTAGTTAACTGTCTCTGATCAAGTAATTTCTACTCTTTGGAACTTAATTTCCTCATCTCATAAGAAATGGGACTATATAATCTCTTAGGTAGTAACTCTAAATTTCTAATCCTAATAAATTTTGAACTAATAAGTTCAAAATAATGCTAAGGACCATTCTGGTTTTGGGGGCCCTTTACTTACTATTCAGCATTGCTATCAAATGTAATTTGATAGTATTTATACTATTGTTCTTGGGAATATGAAATTTTCACTTGAAAAGACCAATCCCAATTGGATGCTTTTGAGTGATAGCCTATCAGTTGGTCTGGTGCCAAAGCCACCAAACTAAGCAAGTATCCCAAGACACTCTGCAGGCTTAATGGATAGATTGTACTTTTAGGTGGGAGTTAGAATTTAGACAAAACCTGATGTCTGAAAACAGAAAACAAACAGAGGTAAATGACCAGGCTTATTTTGGCAAGACTTTGAAAAACACAGAGTAAAGGCCACTGCCAATCTGATAGGATTAGAGAAGCTCCTACTCATTTACACAGCGACCAAAAAGGAAACAGGAGCCTGATATGGAGGAAGTGAGAGGAAAGAAAAAAAGTCAGGGAGAGGTAGCAAAATATTTCTGCTGGAATTGTAATATGTGGACTTAAATTGAACACATTAAAAAAAAATGTTGTCAGTTATTTTTAGATACCTAAGTTACATATAATTCAAAGTGTGGTAATGTTTTAATCCCATCCTTTCATGTTAATTGGCAAATACACTGTAAGTTAGGCAACCAATTATTTTGTTTCAGAATTATAGAATACAAGAGTTTGAAGGTCATCTAATGTCCAATCTGATAAATGAATCTCTTTTACAACACAACCAGGCTCTCCTTGAACAGTTTCAATGACAGAGAATCCATCCCTTCTAAGCTGACCCTGGGAATAGATCTGATTTTTGGTTTTCCTTTATACTGAATAGACTTTGTTTTCTATGATGAATATTTGATGGCTCTAGCTTTAAACTCTTGAGTTACATAGAAAAATATCAACGTTTAAATCCTACCTCTGCTACTTACCAGCAGTGTAACCTTGGATAAATTATGGAACCTGTCAGTCTCTTCATCTGTAAAATGATGAGGTTGAAGAAGATAATCTCTAAGATCTCTTCCATACATTTTGTGGATAATATTTCAGAATTATCACCATTCCTACCCTCCCCATCTGTTTTTTTTAATATTCCATATATGACATGGTCTTGAAGTTCCTCTTAATTATGTCTCCTTGTTCTGAACATATGCCCTTCCTAACATTTGATGTCCAGAACTGAACACAGAAATCTGGATCTATCTCTTTCTACCCACAAAAATAGCAAAACATCGTTTCAGTGGACTAGTATAATGGCTTTCTTATTGAACTGTTTACCTTGTTTCTCCCTTCTTATCCACATTCCCCAAACAACTGCTGAAGGATTATTCCTAAAACATAGGTCTGACCTTGTCACTACGCTGATCAATAAACTCTAGCAGCTTCCCAGGATCAAACACAATCAAGTCCAGATCTAAAATCAAATACAATTTGCTCTGTTTGGCATTTAAAATCTGTTATGATTGGACCCCAGCCTACCTTTCCAATCTTATTAGACACTACTTTTATTCATGAATTCTAAGACACAACCATGCTGCCTTTCTTACTTTCCCTCATACACAGAGATGTGTTGGTAAGGGTTTAAAACATGGCTTTCTAAAAACACACATTTTTCACATGACTTTAATTTGTTTTTATTTCTTTACCAGAGAATTTCCTATTCACATCTTTTGGTCATTTATTATTTGGGGAATGACTCATATTCTTATAGATTTGACAAAGTTCTTTGTATATTTAAGATATGAAACTTTTATCTGAGAAACTATATATAAATCCCCCCCAATTTTCTGCTTATCTCCTGATCTTAACTAGATTAATTCCATTTGATCCATTCTCTATCTCATTTATTTATAAATTCTTCAGCTATTTCTAAGTGTAATAGGTAATGTTTCATATTCTAATTTCTTGAAATATTTCTTTTTTATGTCTAGGTCATCCATTCTGACCTTATCTTGGTAAATGGTGTAAGATATTGGTATATGTTCAGTTTCTGCCAAACTGTTTTCCAAGTTTCCCCCAATTTTTTTCCCCAATATAATGAATTCTTAACCCCAAAATTTATGTCTTACTCTTATCAAACACAAGGTTACTAGCATCATTTGCTGCTGTAAATAACATGTCTACTCTGTTCCATTGATTTATCTTTTTTATTTTTTTAGCCAGTACCAGGTAGTTTTGATAATTACTGTTTTAAAATATATCTTAAACCTTCATCCTTGACATTTTTATTAGTTCCTTTTGACCTTTTGTTCTTCCAAATGAATCTTGTTATTATTTTTTCTAACTCAATAAAATAATTTTGGAATAATAAAATAATTGGAAACTTAATTGGGATGTCATTCAATACATAAATGAGTCTAGGTAAAATTGTCATTTTTATTCTATTGGCCCTGTCTATCCATGAACTATTAAGATTTCTCTAATGATCTAAATCTGATTTTATTTCTATAAAAAGTTATTTTAAAAATAATTTTGTTTTGGAAAGTAAACTCTAAGGTATTTTAAATTTTCCAGAGTTATTTTAAATGAGGTGCCTCTTACAATATCTCCTTGCAGAATTTATTCATGATATATAGGATTGTTGATTATTTTTATGGCTTTATTTTATATTTTGCAACTTTGCTATAATTATTCTTTCAACTTTCAACTAACTTTTTAGTTTTGGAATCTTTGGAATTTTCAATAATATCATCATTTTCATTGCAGAAAGATGTAGCTTATCACCTCATTCTTTATTCTGATTCCTTCAATTTGTTTCTTCTCTTATTGCTGTTGCTAGCATTTCTAATACAACACTGAACAATATCAATGACCATGACTAGTTTATTTCTATTAAAAACAATGTTTGCTAAAGATTTTAGAGAATTTTTTTTATCAATTTAAGGAAAAATCCATTTATAGCTAAACTTCAAACGTTCATCTTTGTTTTTAATAGAAATTATTGTTGTATTTTTCTGCTTCTGTTGATATAATCATGTATTTTTGTTACTTTTATTGTTTATATAATCAATTGTATTAATAGTTTTATTTATTTTAACCCATCCCTATATTCCTGATATAAATTCCACAAATTCCATTTTGTCATAATAGATAATTTTTGTGATTCATTGTTATAATCTTCTACCAAGTATTTTATTTAGGATTTTTCATTCATGGAAATTAATGAAATTCATCTATAATTTTATTTCTCTGTTCTTAATCTTCCTGGTTTAGGCATTAGTATTATATTCATTCTATAAGATGAATTTGAAAGGACTCCTTCCTTTTCTTTTGTTCCAAATTATTTAATGTTGAATTATTATTTGGTCATTATCTTTGATAGAATTCATTTTAAAATCTGTCTGGTTCTGATCCTTTTTTATTAGGAAGCTCATTTATGGACTGTTCAATTTCTTTTCTAAAATAAGTTTATTTAGACATTCTGTTTCTCTTCTGCTAATTTAAGTAGTCTATATTTTTGTGAATATTCTTCCATTTCACTTAAATTGTTAAATTTATTAGAATATAATTAAGAAAAATATTTCCTTTAACTGTTTTTTTTTTCCTTTTTTAAAATTGCTTTGTTTCTAAACTTTAAGAAATAATACTATCTTTGTTACCTAACTCACTTTCTGTGCCTGTCTTGAAAATATTTTAAAGATTTCCCACAAGATCTAAATCTAACATTTATTATTATTATCACCCCCTTCTTATAGATAAGGAAAACAACACTCAGATAGGCTAAAAGACTTTAAACTGTATTTGAATATGCATTCTTGCCTTGAACATTAGAAGTAATATCTATCAAAAGCATAATTGTAATTAACTGAGATCATACAAGCTTGGAGTTGCTTGTAGGTTGGTGGTATTATTTATAGACAGTTTTATTTTTCTCCCAATAGGGGTAAAGGAAAAGGGAAAAAATGAGTATTTTTATTAAAACATTTTAAATAAAGTTTCTCAGTATTGTGAGTCTCATTTTATCCATTTGATCTATAAATAAAACAATTTAATTTCTGCCCTCATGAACTATGCACTTGCAAAGAGAGCTGGTAACACTATAATGAGAGAACTCGGATTGTCTGGTGGATACAGTAAGTGAAAGAAGTAAGAAGTCTTTTAAGTTGTGCTCAAGTCCTTCTTGTCATTGAATAGCTACTTATATAAGGGCTACATTTGATATGTAACCCATTATCATTATTTAAAATCATATTTTAACTCCATTTTCTTGGCTTATATTTTGCTGCCTAGGTTTATAAATTAAATAAAAATATTCTGAATTTCATAATTTTCATTTCTTCATCTTGAATAAGAAAAAATAAGGTCTTTCTGTAAATAAAATTTCCTTTTAGCAATGCCTTAAATAAAATCTTTACTGAATGTAGAATTTATTTTGCAAAACCATCTCTTGAATTGGAATGTTAATAATTTTTTGGATGTAACTGCTTTTGAACTAAGGCTATCAAAATATTCCACCTATATTCTCTACCCACCATACCATAACAATTGCAAGAAAATTTAATTTTAAAAAATCTTAAGATATTCAGATCATTCTGCATCAAATCAAATCAAATTTTAAAAAGGAGGGAATATAGTGAAATCTAAGATGATATAATTCTATGAAGAGAAATAACTATAGTTTCATCCTAAGGATATAAGGATATTCATGGTCTTGGTGATCATTGTTGTGGATTTCATTTCCTCCTAAATCATTTATGTTATGATGAAAAATAAAAATAAGCAAAAAATGATTTAGATACAGGTTTCCTTGAAAAGGGGGACTTAATGGAGAAATTTTTTAGACTTCACTCCTCTTAAATGTATGTAATTAGTCAGGAGTCAGGAGTATAAATATGAAGTATTGGAGTCTGGCTAATGAAGACTTACTTCCCAGATATCTGCCCTCTCTACTCAGTTCATTATCTCTTGTTTAAAGAGGCCTTACTTATTCTGCTGGTAACTGTATCAAGTAAAGGAGATCGTTAAAAGAACCACAACATTTTGAAATAATCATTTCTAGACTGAACTTTCAACAGTTCACCAATCACCCTTCTACATTATTTCACTGTCTCACATTCAGACGTGTTTTTTAAGACAGAGTGCTCTTTCTCTTTTTCCTTTTTGGCAAAGACATGCTTAATGACTCAGTTACTTCCCACTCATGTTAGATCACTATTATGAAATTCCTCAGTATTTCTGATCAACTGTTCTGTGATTATATTATCCCTCTTTCCATTTAAATGCTCTCTTAAGAAAAAATGATACATTGTCTAATTCTGGTTTGAAAAATATATTGGGAACAATTCTTTCTGGTTATGTGATATCCTAAAATGATTACAATTATCTCAAAGGGTGTTGCAATATACTTAAAATATTGGTGTAGTAGATGAGAGTTCTGTTCTTTTATATTAGGAGAATTTGGGTTCAAATTTGACCCTAAATAATCACTTAACTATTCAAAATTTCCCACTAGTAGCCAACACTGCTCTGCTTAGAGGAGAAAGAAATGTTTCTCTGGCACTGGCAACTTCTTGTATTATATTTTTCCCCAAAATCCTTTAAGGTTTAGTTTAATTGAGTTTTTTTTTTTGTTTTTAAATGTCTCTGAGCCTTAGCTTCTTTACCAGAAAAAATGAGTGTAATAATAGCACATCTTTCAGATTGAGAGGATGAATGTGAGATAATGAAAAATGCTTTGCAAATGTTAAATTATTATATAATGTGACTATTATAATTATTAATTTACTTTAATAAAATAGATATCCATTCAATATTTTGAGAATAGAAGATGTCTGTATGATCTTAGAGTTAGAAAAGAGTTGAGACCATTAAGTCCAACTCCTCATTTTAAGGATTAGAAAACTAAGTCCCAAAGTAAAAACAATTGATTTGTCCAAAACTATACAACTAATAAGTACATGAAATGGGATTTAAACCCAAATCTTACTGATTTAAAATATATTGTCCTATCCAACTACACCATTTTACCTCTCAAACATCTCATCTAATGCCATTATTTTACAGATAATGAAGCTAAGGATCAACAAGGATACATGACTGCAAGATTCCCAAAGTTGTAAATAATAAATGAGGACATATCAACTATATTTTAATACAGAAGAAGAGCATGGGATGATTAAATTATCTCCTAAAAATGGAAAAAGTAAGGTAAAGTTTAGTCCTTTCCCAAATTAACATCTTTATATGTACTAGGACTCCTGCCCAAATAAGAGTTTCTACATAGTTATGGGTAAAATTGTCTACAGAGCCATGGGTAGAATTGAGTCTAGAATCTACTATTCTGAGAAATAGCCCATGGAGCTACCATTTAAGGACCCTTCATCAGCATGGAACTCCCTCTGACCAAATAGATTCCTTTGGGAAAAGTGACCAAGTCTTGAACTTTTCAGCATTCTATAATTACAACTCACTTACTTCTTGGGAACTCAATGGGAAACTGCACATGAAAGAAATATTTACTCATGTGCCTGCTGAGTGTAATCATTTTAACCCTATTGGTAGCATAGAGTTGAGAAAATTAATAGGTCTATATGCCAAAATGATTAAATGAAACAATTATAATGCATCATGTCATAATCTTATCTCTGCCACCACCATTTTCAAATAAAAATAACATTTTACAGGTTGTGAGCCATGCATTTTAAAATGGGGTGCCATGAGGTTGTCATGAGATTTCATGTCTGGGAAAGAATGTGACTGATAATATAACTAGTGCCTTAGCTACTTTAGAATATAAAATTGGCACACAGACCTTGTCTACTCTATGCACTAATTACTATAATTTGATTATTATAATGGTGATAATTTCATATTCACTTTATATGACATAGCCTTGTAACACTACCTGTCACATCAGAGTAAAGTTGCTTATAACATTTTGGTAGAAACTATTATATCTTATCAACAATGCCTTTAGTAACTTAATTATGATATGTCTTTTTTATTTTTACAGGAGTTCTTACTTAGACTGGTTCCCAAAGAGAGAACATTAGAATTCTAAGAGCCTTATCAGAAATCTTTTTTCATTAATTGCCAGTTGCAATTGCTAATACAAGTTCTATTTTTTTCTCCAAGAGTATGTATTAAGAATGGCTAAATCAATTGGGATGAAATGAGAATTAAGTCTTCATCCAAGCAAAGAACAAAATTAAGGCTTTAGTTAAATGAGTATGAAAAAGGAAAGACTAATACATGAGCTAGTCAGTGCAGAAACTAATAGTGAGACACATTTTCTCCCTTCCAATAGAGAAATGAAGGTTATAGGTACAGAATGAAACCTATATTAACAGACATGGCAAATGAATTGGATTGTTTTGCTAAACCAGACTTCTTTGTTACAAGGGAATCTATTGAGGGTGAAGGGGTAAAACAGTTAAATTGGGAAATGACAAAAATTTTTAAGCATTAATAAAATGCTTGTTAACAACATAACTCATCAATGACTTAGAAGTGTAATGGTGGTTTGTTTGCAAGGGAAGCATTTAATCCTCAACCTACTTAATTAAAGTATTTTTTCCCATGGGAGCAAATGTTTCTGAGACCCAGTATGGATTTTTTAGAGTCATTGTGTAAAAAGAATATAAAATTATTTAAATGATTATTAAGAATGTCTTGATTGCATCATATTAAAGCTTTCCTGGAGTCATTTTGCAAATGCTTATGATTTAACTCAAGGTTTCTGGTGTTTATACATGCAAAGAAAGAGGTAAAACAATTATGTAGATAATACTTCCCTGCTATTTATTTTTATGTCTAAATAACTGAGATATAAATAAAGGGAGTGGACCAGGGTTCCTTCTTGGGATTACTCAATCATCTTAATTTTCTTAATTTCCTTAGTTTTTGGTTGTTTTTTTTTTTTTTTTTTGCAGATATGAAAGGTCATTCTGAGGATTTTCAATCAAGGTCAGTCCTTGTTTATTGATAGGCAATTTATGATATTTCCAATGTAATAAGTAAGATTTAGCCATTAAGCAAAATGCATTATGATGGCAGGATGGAATCTTGAATCTGAATAGTGGCCAGGACTCAATTTCAGTTCTGCTGCTTACTATATGTATGGCCTGAGAAAATTAATTTCCTCTCTGAGATTGATAGATTCATAGATTTAATAAGGAAGAGATAATAAAAAAGATCTTCACATTTTAAACACAAAGTGCAGAGGTAAAAGGTGTTGTGTAAATTCATCCAAATTGAAACTAGTGAATACAGGATTTGAACTCAGGTCCTCTGATTCTAGATACAGCCCTCCTTCTACTTTACTAAACTACTATCCTAGGTGTTGTGTCTTTTCCTCCTGTGTAGAATGGGGGGATTTGTATTGGATGATTCTCAGGCCTCTTTCAATTTTAAATCCAATGACTTTGTGATTCAGAATAACAGCAACCAAAGAAAGAAGCATTTCATTCAAGAACACTGGAGAGCTAAGAAAATTTTCAAATAAAAAAATAAAAACAAAAACAAAAACAATGCTAAATTTGAAGTCAAGAAAATTAAGGCTAGGTGATGCAGTGTATAGTGTACTAGCTATGAAGTCAGGAGGACTGAGTTCAAATCTGACCTCAGATACTTGACACTTCCTGGCTATGTGACCCTGGGCAATTCATTTAACCCCAATTGCCTCAGCAAAAAAAAAAAAAAAAAAAAAAAAAAAAGAAGAAAGAAAGAAAGAAAGAAAGAAAGAAAAGAAAGAAAATAGTTAAGGCCCACTTTCCCTTAATCAGTATTTACAAATAAATTCATTGAACTAATCTTCAATAAATCATGAAAAAGGACCTTGTTATAGAAACTTCTCAAAAAAATATGTACCTTCAAATGTAGTAACATAGTGGGGTTTTTTTAGGTCCTACGTGCCAAATGATACCATGCTCTGGTATAAGGAGTGTGTATATATCTATATCTATAGCTCTCTATCAATAATGTTTATGATGCTCTGAATGATCCATTGACAAGGATAGCCAACTGACCAGAAATCTGAGGACTTCCAGAAAAAAAAATGCCTAAGAAAGAAGTTTCTAGAAGGAGAATTGTTATGGCACAAAGTTAACTTGTATAAAACTCCTGAGAATAAGGATGGTTGATGCTAGAGCACCATCCCAGAAACTGATGAAAACTGAGAGCTTGCTGCAACACATATAGCCAAGCTAGGACCTAACTTCATAAGTTCTAGCTTAGATAAATGGGTAGATAGGGTATATCAAAAATAAAAAAATGAGTCCCATCAGACTTTAGTGAGCAATTCTAACTCAATAAGCTGATGGCAACAATGAAGACCAAGATTGTTGCTCCACTTCTGGACTTTCATTTAATGAACCATTGTTCAAATAGGTTTTTGTTGGTGAACAGAAGGTCATTTTTAAATAGGTAAAAAATGTATCTGTTCAAGTTTGTGGATAAAAAAATGTTGGCTCAGAGCCAAAAGAAACATGAATTAGATTAAATGCACCCGGAAGAGTTTGTAAATCAAATAGCTGCTGAGTGGTAAGGAAGTTCTCTTGAGAACAGTGTGTGACTGCATTAGTGCTGCAGAGAGACCAGTTTTGTATTTAATTATCAAAGATATAGTCGGCGCCCACTGAAAAGGCCAAGCATTGACTCTCAGAGTTGGCTGAACTTTGCTATAGTTCTTTTTTTAATTATGATTTAAAAAAAAAAACAAAAAAAAAAACTAAGCCACACATGGTGCTTCTCTTACTATAACCCAGGAGGCCTAGTTAAGTAACGCTACATGCTTTCCAATTAAACCATAACTTTCACATGTGCATTTTGTTGTGTTCACCAGCATTATTAACTAAATGTATAACACCTGAACAAATCCTGACTCTGAGTGCATAGACTCTGGGAACTACTTTAGCAGTGGGAGGCTGTGTTTGTTTTTTATTTTTTATTTTGAGGTCAACAGAATTGGGATTAAGACTTTAAAGCACCAGTGACAAAAAGTATGGACTTTAATTAGACGTAAATCTGAAACCCACCACTGAAGTTTATTTGCCATGCCTCCTTTTTTATAGGGAGATAGCCATGGTTTTTGAAATCTATGTCAATGGAGAATAATCTATGTCCCAAGCTTATTGTCATGCTAAATGAAAAGAAGTAGAAGGAAATTCTGGAGAAGAAAAGAGTTAGAGAGAATGCCAAAGATGTCTCTAAGTAGATTAAACTGAACAGTGGACAACAAAGAGCTGAAAAAATGATACAGATTGCCAATATATTTAGATTTATTGTTTGTTATTAATAAAAGTGGAATTCCTATATTTGAACTATAATGCTTCAGCCTATATGTGTCATGCAAGGAAGAAAGAATAATGTTAAACATATAAAACTGAGAAAAATAGCTGATCTAGCTCTATATTGGAAGTTCACATTTTCTAAAGCATAAAGCAATTCCTCAATGATATCTGTCTTTTACCAAGCTAGAGAAAAAAAAGACTAGTTAAGAGTAAAATACATATAATTAAATTTTATATTGAAATAAATGACAAGGGAAATTTTTACATACAGATTGTTACCCTCTGTGATAGATTATCATATAGCTAGCTAGTGGAAGGGGGAATACCTGCCCAGGGAATACACGTAGTTAGGAGACCTAACATTCTCAGAATTGTATTCTCACTAGAAATGGTCCCTGCCCTCAGCTTTTGGGATAAGAACTCACTATTTGACAAAAACTGCTGAGAAAATTGGAAACTACTATGGAAGAAACTAGGCATTGACCCACACCTAACACCCATACCAAGATAAGGTCAAAATGGGTTCATGATTTAGACATAAAGACTGATATTATAAGCAGATTAGAAAAACATAGGCTAGTTTATCTCTCAGATCTGTGGAGAAGGAATTTGTGTCCAAAGAAGAACTGAAACTCATAATTGAACACCAAATAGATAATTTTGATTATGTTAATTTAAAAAGTTTTTGTACAAACAAAACTAATGAAGTCAAGATCAGAAGGGAAGCAATAAATTGGGAAAGCATTTTTCACATTTAAGGTTTCTGATAAAGACCTCATTTCTAAAATATGTAGAGAATTGACTCAAACTTATAAGAATTCAAGCCATTCTCCAAATGATCAATAGTCAGAGTATGAATAGAGAAATTCAGATGAAGAAATTAAAACCATTTATAATCATATGAAAAGGTGCTCTAAATCACTATTGATCAGAGAAATGCAAATTAAGATAACTCTGAGATACCACTACATACCTCTCAGATTGACTAAGATGGTAAGAAAAGATAATGACAAATGTTGGAGGGAATGTAGGAAAACTGGGACACTAATTAATACATTGTAGGTGGAACTGCGAATGGATCCAGCCATTCTGGAGAGCAATTTGGAACTATGTTCAAAAGTTATTGAACTCTATACCCTTTGATCTAGCAGTGTTTCTATTTGGCCTGTATCCCAAAGAGATCTTAAAGGAGAGAAAGGGACCCACATATGCATAAATGTTTGTGGCAGCCTTTTTTTATATAATTAAAGCTTTTATTTACAGAACATATGCATGGGTAATTTTTCAACATTGATCCTTTCAAAACCATCTATTCCAAATTTTCCCCTCCACCCAAATGGCAGGTAGTCCAATATATGTTAACTATGTTGCAATATGTTTTAAATCCAGTATATGTATACATAGGTATACAGTTATCTTGCTGGACAAGAAAAATTGGATACAGAAGGAAAAAAAACTGAGAAAAAATGCAAGCAAATAACAACATAAAAAATGAAAATGCTTTGTTGTGGTCCACACTCAGTTCCTACAGTCTTCTCCTTGGAATGGCCCTCTTCATCATTGAACATTTGAAGCTGGTTCCACATTCATCAGAATTGATCATCATATAGTCTTGTTGAGTGGCAGCCCTCTTTGTAGTGTCAAGAAACTGGAAACTGAGTGGATGCCCATTAGTTGGAGAATGGCTGAATAACTTATGGTATATGAATGTTATGTTCTTTAAGAAACAATCAGGAGGATGATTTTAGAAAGGCCTGGAGAAAGTTACATGAACTGAATCCAAGTGAAATGAGCAGAACCAGAAGATCATTGTGCAAAGCAACATCAATATTTTAGGACGATCAATTCTCTTTCCAGAGATGACTGATCACAGTTCAATTGATGTTGTGATGAAGAGAGCCACCTACACCTAAAGAGAGGACTGAATGTGGATCACAACATAACATTTTCACTTTTTTTGTTGTAGTTCACTTGCATTTTGTTTTCTTACTTTCTTTTTTGATCTATTTTTTCTTGTATAGCAAGACAATTGTATAAATATGTTTACACATATTGATTTAACATATATTTTAACATGTATAGCATATATTGGATTGCTTGTCATCTAGGGGGTGGAGGAAGGGAGGGGAAAATCTGAAACTCAAGATTATGCAAGGGTTAATGTTGAAAAATTATCTGTGCATATGTTTTGAAAATAAAAAGCCTTAAAAAAATAGAAATGGTCTCTGCCTCCAATGATATTGCTGGCTTCCCTACAATACAACGAATTTGCTAATATGGTAACATCATTGGGCTATATACTGTTTTCTTTGCTACTACTACAAATTTATGGAGTCCTCATTTATCTTCTTTCTCCATTGTGCTGCCATCCATTTGCAGAGGTGTTCTCTGATAAATCCCTGCTTCAGTCTATTGATCCTCTACTGAATTCCTGCAATATGCAGCCTTTATCACACAGGCGTGAAGGCCTCAGCTCCTTAATCTTAAAAAAATCCCAATGTTTATTTTTAGCTCTCCTTTGATTCAGATGCATAGTCTTAACTAGCCAACCAGTCAGCCAGTCAATCTGCCAACCAGAAAAGTCCTTAGGCATTAACAGTAGCAAAAATCAAATATATATATTTTTATGCCTCATATTCCAGTCTTGAAGTTTTTAATTTTTTTCTTAAATTAGGGTGAGGGAATTCTTCTCAATTCCCATCGTCGCCTGGTTGTTATCCTGGATCCATGCAAGTCATCAGAATTGACAATTTTTGCCTACCTTTTCTGCCATAAATAAAAGACCTGTATTATACTCCTGAAAAAATTAAATCTCTAAAAATTTTCTTTGGACAAGATATCTAAAATTTTTAAATTAACATCATGTAATATTCATTGATCCTGGAGTAGAGGCAACCATAAAGCTTAGAGATAAAAGAAAAAAAAAGTTACAAGAAGCTAAAAAATTAATTCAAGTACTAAGTAGTCAGAGTTAGGGACACACAAAATTTAACAACCATTATTATTCCAGAAGATAAAAGATTTAGATCTAAGATTAACTTACTCAGAAAAACTAATATATAATCTTAATATATAAAATTAAGTATAATTCAACAGGGGAAAAATGGACTTTAATAAAAATAGACTTCCAAGCATTCCTGACAAAAAGACCAGAGCTGCAGCAAAACGTTGCAATACAAACATAGGAATAAAAAGAAACATAAAAACATAAATATGAGTGAACCACCACAAGGTATTAAACAAGGATGAGCTTTTTACAGAAAACTCTATCATCATCAGAGTCATAAAGAGAATCTAATAATATAAAACTGTTTTTACTATATTTTGATGATCTTGGGAAAAAGAAAAGAGAAAAGGAATATATAGGAGGTGTGAAGGAAAGGAAAATTTAGTGAAATTATCTCATAACTTGGGTTCACAAATAGACAAGTGGGAGAGGTTAGAGAAAGTGGGAAACACTTGAAACTCACTTTTATTTAAACTGGTCAAAAAAATAGAAATATATGCACATTGAATGCAGAATTACATTTCACATAACAGGAAAATGGGAGGGAAAATAGAGAAGCTTGAAAAAGATTGAGAAGGTTGGCAAATTAGGGAAGGATCCTCTTAAGTAAAACATACTCTAACAGAGGATAAATTTTAAGGAGAGATTTAAAAGATAAAAAATAAAATGATAAGAACTTGTCTGCATACAGGTTAAGGGAAAGAGAATCATTATCTTCATCTCCTTTACTAAGAAGAAGAAGAAACTGATTAACACAATAGCTTCTACAATTCTAGAGGACTTATGATGAAACATGCTACCCACCTCCTGAAAAATAAATAATATATTCATATTGTGCACACATACATATATACATCATATACACACATATGCACATGTATAACTACCTACATATATACATGTTTAGGCATGTATATGTATGTATACTTACACATATACAATTGTGTATGTTTCATGTTCAGTGATAGAATTGTTTTAATTTACTCTCACAAGAGTTGTGTTTTTCTTTCTTTTTCAATTGAGAGAGGGAGAAGGAGGGGGAGAAGGTGAATTTTGTCCAGTTGATAAAATAAAGTGTGTGTGTGTGTGTGTGTGTGTGTGTGTGTGTGTGTGTGTTTGTAAAGACAATGTTATTTGAATATATAGCTAAGATTGGAAAGGAAATAGTTAATTGGAAAAAATCTTTGCAGTCAGTTTCTCTAATAAATGTCTCATTCCCAAGAAACATAAGGAACAGATGCAACTTTATAAGAATAACTAACAGTTCCCCACTTGAAAATGGTCAAAGGATATGAATAGGCAGTTTTTAACTAAATAAATTAAAACTATTAATAGTAATATTTAAGTGACCTATGCTTTAATCAATATAGAGAATTCTTGATATAGAAACGTCTTCCAATACATGTTGACACCTTTATAACTTGTAAATTTAAGAGGTTACTTGAAGTCATTGAAAAGTTAATTCACTTCCCAATGGTTTACACAGCCTTAACACAGATTAAGTAGAGGATTAACAATCATGTTGGTCATCTATTTGTTAAATCATGTCAACAAGTTTATGTATATTATAATTTATATCTTTGTGTTAATATTTTCAGGATTTATTTTTAATTAAAATAGCCATGTCTGTCAGAATTGATCATCATATAGCATTGTTGCTGAAGTGTATAATGATCTCCTGGTTCTGCTCTTTTCAATCAGCATCAGTTCATGTAAGTCTCTTCAGGCCTTTCTGAAATGATCCTGCTGGTCATTTCTCATAGAACAATAATATTACATAACATCCATATACCACAATTTATTCAGCCATTCTCCAATTATTGAGTATCCATTCAATTTCCAGTTTCTAGCCATTACAAAAAGGGCTGCCACAAACATTTTTGCGCATAAGGGTCCCTATCTCTATCTTTGGGGTAGAAGCCCAGTAGTAATACTGATGGATCAAAGGATATGCACAGTTTGATAACTTTTTGAGTGTAGTTCCAAATTGCTCTCCAGAATGGTTGGATGCATTCATAATTCCACCAACAATGTATCAATGTCCCAGTTTTCCCACATCCTCTCCAACATTCTGCATTATCTTTCCCTGTCATTCTAGCCAATCTGACAGGTGTGTAGTGATATTTGATATTTGTAGTGATTTTGATAATGAGGGAAATTACATAACACAAAGAAGCAAAGAAAACCTGTAATAACTGAGGGAAAGAAGAGAGGGGTATGAACATCATGTGAATTTTACTCTCAGGAGCATATATTTAAAACCTTCAGTAAACATCATATGTAATGGCAATAAACTGGAACCTTTCCCAGTAAGATCAGGAGTGCAACAAGGTTTCCCACTATCACCATTACTATTCAACATTGTACTAGAAACACTAGCCTCGGCAATAAAAGCCGAGAAAGAGATTCAAGGAATTAGAGTAGGAAATGAGGAAATCAAACTATCACTCTTTGCAGATGACATGGTATACTTAGAGAACCCCAAAGACTCTGTTAAAAAGCTATTAGAAATAATTCAGAACTTTAGCAAAGTTGCAGGATACAAAATAAATCCACATAAATCCTTAGCATTTTTATACATTACCAACACAATCCAACAGCAAGAGATACAAAGAGAAATTCCATTCAAAATAACAGTCGATAGTATAAAATATTTGGGAATATATCTACCAAAGGAAAGTCAGGAATTATATGAGCAAAATTATGAAACACTTGCCACAAAAATAAAGTCAGATTTAAATAATTGGAAAGGCAGTGCTCTTGGATAGGCCGAGCGAATATAATAAAGATGACAATACTCCCTAAACTAATCTATTTATTTAGTGCTATCCCAATCAGACTCCCAAGAAACTATTTTAATGACTTAGAAAAAATAACAACAGAATTCATATGGAAAAATAAAAGATCGAGAATTTCAATGGAAGTAATGAAAAAAAAATTAAATGAAGGTGGTCTAGCTGTACCTGATGTAAACAGTCACCAAAACCACATACTAGGATAAGATCAAAATGGGTCCAAGATTTAAGCATAAAGAATGAGATCATAAATAAATTAGAGGAACATAGGATAATTTACCTCTCAGACTTGTGGAGGAGGAAGGAATTTGTGTCCAAAGGAAAACTGGAGACCATTATTGGTCACAAAATAGAAAATTTTGATTACATCAAATTAAAAAGGGTTTGCACAAACAAAACTAATGCAAACAAGATTAGAAGGGAAGTTACAAATTGGGAAAACATTTTTACAGTTAAAGGTTCTGATAAAGGCCTCATTTCCAAAATATACAGAGAATTGACTATAATTTATAAGAAATCAAGCCATTTTCTAATTGATAAATGGTCAAAGGATATTGAAACTATTTCCACTCATATGAAAGAGTGTTCCAAATCACTACTGATCAGAGAAATACAAATTAAGACAACTCTGAGATACCACTACACACCTGTCAGATTGGCTAAGATGGCAGGAACAAATAATGATGAATGTTGGAGGGGATGTGGGAAAAATGGGACACTGATGCAATGTTGGTGGAGTTGTGAAAGAATCCAACCATTCTGGAGAGCAATCTGGAATTATGCCGCAAAAGTTACCAAACTGTGCATACCCTTTGACCCAGCAGTGCTACTACTGGGCTTATATCCCAAGGAAATACTAAAGAAGGGAAAGGGACCTGTATGTGCCAAAATGTTTGTGGCAGCCCTTTTTGTAGTGGCTAGAAACTGGAAAATGAATGGATGTCCATCAATTGGAGAATGGTTGGATAAATTATGGTATATGAATGTTATGGAATATTATTGTTCTGTAAGAAATGACCAACAGGAGGAATGCAGAGAGGCTTGGAGAGACTTAACATCAACTGATGCTGAGTGAAATGAGCAGGCCCAGGAAATCATTGTATACTTCAACAATACTATATGATGATCAATTCTGATGGAAGTGGATATCTTCAACATAGAGAAGAGTTAATCCAATTCCAATTGATCAATGATGGACAGAATCAGCTACACCCAGCAAAGGAACATTGGGAAATGAGTGTAAACTGTGAGCATTTTTTTTTCTTCCCAGATTATTTTTACCTTCCGAATACAATTCTTCCTTTGCAACAACAACAACAAAATTCGGTTCTGCACATATATATTGTACATAAGATATACTATAAGATATTTAATAGTATGGGAATGCCTGCCATCTAGGGGAGGGGGTGGAGGGAAGGAGGGGAAAAATTTGGAACAGAAGGGAGTACAAGGGATAATGTTGTAAAAAAAAAAATACCTATGCAAATGTATTATCAAAAAAATGTTAAAATTATAAAATTAATTTAAAAAATGTTACTCTCATCAAATTGGCCCAAAGAGAGAATATTAAACATATTTAGTTTCACAAAAAGACTTCTCTCACCTTATAGGAAAGTGGGAGGGGCAAGAATAAAAGAGAAGGTGTAAGCTAATAGAAGAGAAAATAGAAAAAAAGGGAAAAGTATAAGAAAGGGGAAATGGCTTTAAAGGAGGAGGCCTGCCTGAGGCAAGTGGTGCTTATAAATAAAATACTAGGGAGGAGGGAAAGGGGAAAAGGAAAGAGAAAAATAGGATCTTGGGTAAATATGATGACGGGAAATACAGAATTAGTCTTCCATAAAGCAGAAGTGGATAACAGACTAGAGTAAAAGCCAGAACCCTATAATATGTTGTTTACAAGAAACATGTTTAAGCAGAGTGACACACACAGAGTAAAGGTAAAAGACTGAAGCAGAATCTATTATGTTTCAGGTGAAGTAAAAAATAAATAAATAAATGCAGGGGTAGCCAGTCTGATCTCAGATCAAGCAAGAGCAAAAATTGATCTAATTAAAAGAGATAAGGAAACTATAGCTTGCTAAAGGGTACCATAGATAATGAAGCAATATCAATACTAAAGATATATGCACCAAGTGGTATAGCATCTAAATTCCTAAAGGAGAAGTTAAGAGAGCTGAAAGAAGAAATAGACAGCAAAACTATAATAGTGGGAGATCTTAATCTTGCTCTCTTTGAACTAGATAAATTGAACCACAAAATAAATAAGAAAGAAGTTAAAGAAGTAAAAAGAATACTAGACGTTTGCTATAATAGATCTTTGGAGAAAATTGAATGGAGACAGGAAGGAGTATACTTTCTTCTCAGCAGTTCATGGAACCTATACAAAAATTGACCATATGACCATATTTTGAGGTACATAAAGACCTCAGAATCAAATGCAGAAAGGTAAAAATAGTAAATGCATTTTTTTTCAGCTCATGATGCAGTAAAATTTACATTCAGTAGAAGGCCAGGAGAAAAAGATCAAAAAATAATTGGAAACTAAATAATCTCATCCTAAAGAATGAATGGGTAAAACAGCAAATTATAGGCACAATTAATAATTTCATCAAAGAGAATGACAATAACAAGACAACATACCAAAATTTGTGGGATGCAGCCAAAGCAGTAATAAGGGGAAATTTGATATCTCTAGATGTTTACTTGCATAAAATAGAAAAAGAAAAGATCAATGAATTGGGCTTGCAACTATAAAAGGCAAAAAAGAGCAAATTTAAAACCTCCAATCAAATAATAAACTTGAAATTCTAAAAATAAAAAGAGAGATTAATAAAATTGAAAGTAAACAAAATACTATTGAATTAATAAGTAAAACTAAGAGTTGGTTTTATGGAAAAAACAACAAAATAGATAAATCTTTAGTTAATTTGATTAGAAAAAAGAAAGAGGAAAATCAAATTGTTAGTCTCAAAAGTGGAAAGGGAAAACTTTTCACCAATGAAGAGGAAATTAGAGCAATAATTATGAGTTATTTTGCCCAACTTTATGCCAACAAATTTGTTAACCTAAGTGAAATGGAGGAATACCTACAAAAATATAGATTGCCCAGATTAACAGAAGAGGAAATAAATTACTTAAATAGTTCAATTTTAGAAAAAGATATAGAACAAGCAATTAATCAACTACCTAAGAAAAGATCTCCAGAGCCAGATGAATTCGCATGTGAATTCTACTGAATATTTAAAGAACAATTAACTCCAATATCATATAAACTATTTGAAAAAATAGGGAAAGAAGGACTCCAACCAAACTCCTTTTATGACACAGACATGGTACTGATACTTAAACTAGGTAGGATTGAAATAGAGATAGAAAATTATATAACAATTTCCCTAATGAATATTGATGCAAAAATCTTAAATAAAATAATAGCAAAAAATTACAAAAAGTCATCCCCAGGATAATACACATAACCAAGTATGATTTGTACCAGGAATGCAGGGCTTGTTCAATATTAGGAAAACTATTAGCATAATTGACTATATTAAAAGCAAACTAGCAAAAACCATGTAACTATTTCAATAGATGCAGAAAAGGCATTTGATAAAATCCAACATCCATTCCTACTAAAAACACTAGAGAATATAAGGATTAATGGACTTTAAAAAAAATTAGTCAGTAACATCTATTTAAAATCATCATCAAGCTTCATATTAATGAGGGTAACCTAGAACAATTCCCAATAAGATCAGGGTTGAAACAAGGTTGCCCACTATCACCATTATTATTCAATATTGTATTAGAAATGCTAGCTTTGGTAATAAGAGAATAAAAAGAGATTGATGCATTTAGAGTAGGTAATGAGGAAACCAAATTATCACACTTTGCAGATGATTTGATGGTATGCTTAGAGAACCCTAGAGAATCAACTAAAAAACTATTAGAAGTAATCCACAACTTTAGCAGTTATAGTATACAAAATAAATCCACATATATCATCAGCATTTTTATACATTACTAACAAAATCCAACAGCAAAAGATACAAAGAGAAATTCCATTTAAAATAACTGTCAATCGGATAAAATATTTGGGAATGTATTTGCCAAGGAAAAGTCAAGAACTATATGAGCAAAACTATACAAAATACTTTCCACAAAAATAAAGTCAGATCTAAACAATTGGAAAAATACCATGTGCTCTTGAAGAGGTTCAGAAAATATAATTAAGATGACAATACTATCTAAAATAATTTATTTATTTAGTGCTATACCAATCTAATTCCCAAGAAACTATTTTATTGATGTAGAAAAAATAACAACAAAATTCACCTGGAAGAACAAAAGGTCAAGAATTTCAGGGGAATTAATGACAAAAATAAATAAATAAATGAAGATGGCCTAGCTGTACCAGATCTAAAACTATATTATAAAGCAGTGGTCATCAAAACCATTTGGTGCTGGCTAAGAAATAGAATATAGTTGATCATTGGAATAGTTTAGGTTCACAGGACAAAATAGTCAATAACTATAGCAATCTAGTGTTTGGCAAACCCAAAGACCTCAGATTTTGGGATAAGAACTCACAATTTGACAAAAACTGCTGGGAAAATTGGAAACTAGTATGGCAGAACTAGGCACTGATCCACACCTTACACCATATACCAAGATAAAGTTGAAATGGGTTCATGATCTAGACATAAATAATGGTATTATAAACAAATTAGAAGAACATATGATACTTTACCTCTTATATCTGTGGAGTAGAAAGGAATTTGTAACCAAAGAATAATTGGAGATCATTATTGATCTCAAAATGGATAATTTTTGGTTATATTTAGTTAAAAGATTTTTATACAAATAAAACTAATGTATATAAGATTAGACAGGGAGGAATAAATTGGTGAAACATTTTTACATTCAAAAGTTCTGATAAAAGCCTCATTTCTAAAATATGTAGAGAATTGACTCAAATTTATAAGAATTGAAGCCTTTCTCCAATTGATTAAATGGTCAAAGGATATGAACAGACCATTCAGATGAAGAAATTAAAACCATTTCTAGTTATATGCAAAGGTGCTCTGAATCACTATTGATTAGAGAAATACAAATTAAGACAATTCTGAGATACCACTATACACCTCTCATATTGGCTAAGATAACAGGAAAAGATAATGACAAATGTTGGAGGAGATGTGAGAAAACTGGGGTACTAATACATTCTTGGGAAAACTGTGAATAGATCCAGCCATTCTGGGAAGCAATTTGGAACTATGCTCAAAAAGGTATCAAACTGCTCATACCCTTTGATCTAGCAGTGTTTCTATTGGGCTTCCATCCTACAGAGATATAAAAGAAGGGAAAGAGACCCATATGCGCAAAAATATTTGTAGCAGACCTTTTTGCAGTGGTAAGAAAGTGGAAAATGAGTGGATATCCATTAATTGGAGAATGACTAAATAAATCATGGTATATGAATATTGTGGAATATTATTGTTCTGTAGGAAACGACTAACAGAACCAGGAGATCATTATACACTTCAGCAAAAATACTGTATGAGGATGTATTCTGATGGAATTGGATGTCCTCAACAAAGAGAAGATCTAATTCAGTTCCAATTGATCAAAGATGGACAGAATCAGAGAAGGAACACTAGGAAATGAGTATAAACTGCATTTTTGTTTTTCTTCCCAGGTTATTTTTACCTTCGGAATCCAATTCTTTCTTTGCAACAAGAAATTCAGTTCTGCACACATATATTGTATCTAGGATATACTATAACACATTTAACATGTATGGGAATGCCTGCCATCTAGGGGAGGGGGTGGAGGGAAGGAGAGGAAAATTCGGAATAGAAGTGAGTGTAAGGAATTATGTTGTAAAAAATTACCCATGCAAAAAATGTCAAAAAATATTATAATTATAAAATTAATAAAAAAAAAAAAAAAAGAAACAACCAACAGGATGATTTCAGAGAAGCCTGGAGAGAGAGACTTACATGACATGATGCTAAGTGAAATGAGCAGAACCAGGAGATCATTATACATGGCAGCAAGATTACATATATATATATATATATATATATATATACATACATATATATATCTTCTGATGGGCATAGCTCTCTTCGACAATGAGATGATTCAAACCAGTTCCAATTATTCAGTGATGAAGAGTGCCATCTACACCCAGAGAGGGGATTGTGGGAACTGTGTGTGGTCCACAATTTAACATTTTCACTCTTTTTTGTTGTTGTTTGCTTGCATTTTATTTTGCTTCTATTTTTTTCTTGTATGGCATAATAATTGTAGAAATATGCATGCATATATTGGATTTTACATATATTTCTACCATGTTTAACATAAATTGGACTACTTTCCACCTAGGGTAGGGCGTGGGGGGAGGGAGAGAAATTAGAACATAAGGTTTTGCAAGGGCTGATGGTGAAGAATTGTCCACGCATATGTTTTGAAAAATAAAAAGCTCTATTAAAATAAGTAAGTAAATAATAAAATAAATAAATAAACAACCAAACAAATAAATGAATGAACAAATAAATAAATAAGTGAATGAAAGTTAGAAAAAAAAATAATGTTTCAGTGCATTTTAAATCATTTTCCTCTATATCTCTTGGCATCGCTTAGGTACCAATAAAGCACATGGACAGACCTTCCATTTGACTAGTCTACTTGTATTATTCATGGGTAATATATTGTATGCTCACTGTGAGCTACAGATTTTTCAAGATCACCAGAAGCCCAGGACTTTCATACCCATCATGTGTCTTGGATCCTCATATAGACAAGAGCCCTTCATATTGCCTGTTCAATGATTATTAACTTTAATATCTCAGAGATGACAATATTCCATGCCTCACAGCCATACATCATTACCAAAAAAATTGTTGTTTTAAAAACCAAAAAGAGAGGCCTCTATTTCAGAGAAGTTTGCAATTTCTCTATAGTAAACCAATTAACATCTTGCATTTATTTAATCCTGGGCCCATTTCCTTTCCTATCTATAGTTCTTGTTCAAGATAAATATAGTAATGCAACAGAATTTAACACAGAGCATGGCACACAGGCACATAAGCTTTTAATAAATACTTATTGACTAGATCTAAGAGTTATTTATTCAATTTTATATTATAGAATAGAGTGTCAAACAAATAGGCCATAGGATAAATGGGGCCAATAACATGCTCAAGTGCTACCCAAACCAGATTAAAATATAATTTGGGAATGTTGAACAAAATAAATAAAAATGCAATGAAACATAAATAAAACTAAAAAGTCCTTTTGTAAGTCAATCTGTGGTCTACATGTATGATTTAGTGAGTGCATTTCAATGCCAATTTGATGCCATCAGTCTAGAAGACAAAACCCATTCCTTATTTAACTTTTTATGGCATGGGAAATACTACCCAAAATTTATATAACTTTAAAAAACTTTACAAATTATTATTATATATGTGTATGTATGTATGTACATATGTATATATATGTGCATGTATATACATATATATGTATAGGATAGGACAAAGAAAGTGTATAGCACTTAATTCATCGTACTACCATTACTAAGGAAGAAAATATCCCATTAAGTACATTTTCCAAATAAATGAAGATCATCTCTCTAAACAGCCTGTTGTTTCTTTTTTTTTTTTTTAATTGTTGGAACTTTCACAATGTCTTTGATGACTCATTGTTATGTGAAGGTCACAGAGCGAGAGATGGATACATACCCATAGATATATGTATTCATATATATATATATATATATATATATATATATATACACAGATCATCATTTGATCCTTGTGAAATAGAATAAAGTAATTGAATCTCAAGAAGTTTAAGTGGTTTGCCACCCAGATAATGTCTTCCTGACTCTAAGTTAAGCCTTCTAACTTTTTACTACAATTTTCTATAAACTGATTTGGGTCATTAATGGATCTTATTTAGAAATGTTCTGTGACACCATGGCACTCAGTCATGTAGAAAAGACCTCATATTTAAAGTAGGAATAGCTAAGTTCACTCTGTGCCCTCTTTTCCACCACTCTGACACCATTACTGTAGAAGCAGAAAGGGGTTGGGGCACACAAGATTGAGGATTGTTGTATCTTTCTGTTGTTCCTTGGTTTACCATGGCCAAAGAATTGATGGCCAGTTGACCACCAACCTAATAATAATGAATCTTTCCATACTTAGCTACTTCAGTATTTAAAAAGCAGACATCATCTATTCCTATCTTGGCATTGGAAGCCTCTCCATCAGTAGATGGATCTGTCAGAGTTTATACTGAAATGTTGAGACCTTCAAGAATCCAAGGTCACCTTCATATCACAATGAGGCATAAAAGACATTATGGGGGGATTCCATCAAATGTGATTAATATATTTTTAAAAAAGATTGTTGGCTAAAAACATAAACTTCATTTATCAGGAAAATGCACTTAATGTAACATTTAATTTTTTAGTGATGCTAATAAAATTAATTTAGGGCTATGCATTTTCTTTGTCTAATCCAAGTTTTGATAATAAAAATATAGATAGTATGTTTTTCTAATATTGATTCAGTACCTTCATAATCATTTTTTATTCAGTAAATATTTATTAAAAGCTCAGACATGAAATATACAAAAGATGTATAAGACAGAGTTCAAAGTCTTTAGGAGGAATCTAAATGGGAAAACAATTCAAATATTCAAACAACATATAAAAATTAAGTATTACATCATATGGCATTGGAAATGTGTTCAGTTAGGGTTTAGAAAAGGGGAAGATCATTGGGTCTGTAGTATTCAAGGAAGGTTTTCAGAACAGAAGTGCTAGACTGAGAATTAGGTATATGTATTAAAAGGACATCTTTTAACCAATAATTGAACCCTACCACTCTGGCATAAAACTAAAAAAAAGAAGGTGGCAAATATTGTAATAAATGTAGATCATGTGTATGAAGCAGGAAGGGAAGTAAATACCCATTTCACAAATGCAGAATAAGAGGAGTAAATTGAATGAGAATACAGCTAAAGAAGGCAGTATAGAGAACCCCAGAGAGTTAAGTAATTTATCAAACTCCCATGACTAGTTAAATTTTTAATATTTTCAATTACACATTCTTTTTATTTTGCTATATGTATACTTTTTGTTACTCATGTACTCATATTACAAATATTCATTCCAAAAGGAAAGATACATATTTAATTTGTTTTTTTTTCACACAATTAAACTAATTGAACTCCACTTTGTCTGATAGGCAATTACATGATGAGAATAAAAGGAATGGAAATAAAAAAGCAAGTGAAACATAATTCTTATTAGCAAATGTGCTTTGATACTTAATGCATCTGTTTGATTTTTTTTTTAACTGATCTAAGTACCCATTCACTAGCATAACCTCTTTGAACCTTAGAATTCCAATGTGACTATTGTCCATGTCTTTCCATAAATCTTTCATGGACATTTCACCAAATACACTGGAAAATTTATGCTAGCTCTTTTAATAGTTTATGGTAACAATGTGGTATCTAACTTGTATATCTGTTGTCTCTCTCATTATGTAACTAGCACACTTCTTTTTATAGTTATACATTTTATCTACAGTTGGTTCTATGGCAGTTTAACAGCACAAATCATAGTTGGTAATGTACAGCAATTACATATACTATACATCTTTTTGTCTTTTTGATAATCATGGCTTATTGTTTTTAAAGTTATAGCATTTCATGAGTCATAGCCTTCTAACATCACTGTGACAATATCTATATCACAGAGATAACCTTTTATAGAAGCAAACGACTGGGGATCATGGAAAGCCCTGAGTAGTTCCTGCTATTCAACCCAGTCTTCTTTTCACATGTTACTAAATTTCAATCTTAGAACAGCAAAGTAGCTCAGACACCATGTATATCGACTCATACCTGAATAAGAATCTCTTTCCACCACATATGTGATAAGGGGATTAACCAGCCTTCTCTTGAAGACCTCAAATAATGAGAAGGAAACACCCAATTCTATTTTCTGATAGTTTTAATTGTTAGGAAGTTGTTCTTCAGATCAAATATAAATTTGTCTTTAATAACTTCTATCCAATGTTACTAATTCTGCCTTCAAGCATCAAGTAAATAAAATCCCACTTCTATATGAAAGTTCTTCAACTACTTAGAGAATGTTTAGTTTTCAGTTACTTTGGAAATAAATATAAGTTTTTAGATATCTTAAAGAAAGAAAGCTGTTCATTTGATTAAAACAAATAATGATAGTTTACAAACGATGAAACACAATAAAAGCAATTATGAAAATATTCCAAAGCTTTTCTTCAGTTGATTCAATACACCCAATTTATTCAATTGATCTTCAGAATGGTACAAATTTCAGTTTAAAAGTGTAATGCACTTACAGGCAAAATTTTTTCTCTTTGAAATTACCTTTTATTCCTTTAAGGGACCTTCTGTAAGTCATTTTCCCCTTTCAAAGTTTCTGTAAACTCATCTGTAAAATGAGGGAGCTGGGGAAGATTAGTTTAACAATTCTTTCTGACTTTAGATATATGATCTATTGATTTCTGTTGCATTAGACTGTGATTTGAAAGGAAGAATTATTTTTTCCTCCCAATTTTTTTTGTTTCTCCAGAATTTAGCTCAGTACCTGGCACTTTAAAACATACTTGTTGAATGATTAGTATTCATTATTCAAATCATTGTCCCTCTCCAGTGCCTGACTGAGATATAAAGATAAAACTTTCATTTAGCTACCTATACTTCTGGAAACATGTGAGTAGATAATTGGATTAATTCCTTTCTACTGCTACATATTTAACTATAGGAATCTGAGAGACAATCTAGACTGATTTATATTTGAATAAGAACTGAGTAGGATGGCAGAAATTAGATATGGATCCACACTTAACACCATATACCAAGATAAGATCAAAATGGGTCCAGGATTTAAGCATAAAGAATGAGATCATAAATAGATTAGAGGAACAGAGAATAGTCTACCTCTCAGACCTGTGGAGGAGGAAGGAATTTATGACCAGAGGAGAACTAGAGATCATTATTGATCACAAAATAGAAGATTTTGAATACATCAAACTAAAAAGTTTCTGTACAAACAATACTAATTCAAACAAGATTAGAAGGGAAGTAACAAATTGGGAAAATATTTTTACAGTTAAAGGTTCTGATAAAGGTCTCATTTCCAAAATATATAGAGAACTGACCCTAATTTATAAGAAATCAAACCATTCTCTAATTGATAAATGGTCAAGGGATATGAACAGACAATTCTCAGATGATGAAATTGAAATTATATCCACTCCTATGAAAGAGTGTTCCAGATCACTACTGATCAGAGAAATACAAATTAAGACAACTCTGAGATACCACTACACACCTGTCAGATTGGCTAAGATGGCAGGAACAAATAATGATGAATGTTGGAGGGGATGTGGGAAAAATGGAACACTGATGCAATGTTGGTGGAGTTGTGAAAGAATCCAACCATTCTGGAGAGCAATCTGAAATTATGTCCAAAAATTTATCAAACTGTGCATACCCTTTGATCCAGCAGTGCTACCACTGGGCTTATATCCCAAAGACATACTAAAGAGGAGAAAGGGACCTGTATGTGCCAAAATGTTTGTGGCAGCTCTTTTTGTTGTGGCTAGAAACTGGAAGATGAATGGATGTCCATCAATTGGAGAATGGTTGGGTAAATTATGGTATATGAAGGTTATGGAATATTATTGCTCTGTAAGAAATGACCAGCAGGAGGAATACAGAGAGGCCTGGAGAGACTTAGGTCAACTGATGCTGAGTGAAATGAATAGAACCAGAAGATCACTGTACACTTCAATGTTGTATGAAGATGTATTCTGATGGAAGTGGATATCTTCAACATAAAGAAGATCCAACTCACTTCCAGTTGATCAATGATGGACAGAAACAACTACACCCAGAGAAGGAACACTGGGAATTGAATATAAAATATTAGCACTGTCTATCTGCCCAGGTTACTTATACCTTCGGAATCCAATAGTTAACATGCAACAAGAAAATTGGATTTACACACATATATTGTATCTAGATTATACTGTAACACATGTAAAATGTATGGGATTGCCTGTCATCTAGGGGAGGGAGTAGAGGGAGGGAAAGGAAAATTTGGAAAAATGAATACAAGGGATAATGTTATAAAAAATTACTCATACATATATACTGTCAAAAATTTTTATAATTATAAAATTAAAAAAAAACAAATAAAAAAAAAGAAGAAGAACTGAGTAGATATTGGATTGTTTTGCAAATTGAGACAACTAACGCAATTTCACTTACAAATAGGAACATTTAGAAAACCTCAGCATGGACAGGAAATCTCATTATAGATGGGGAATCTTTCTTTTGTTTCAACTCTATATGGGATGTCTTCCATAATGATGAACAATTCAAATGTACGTTGTTTCACACACATGTATATGAACACACACACACACACACACACACACACATATATATATATATATATATATGTATACATACATTGTAAATATATATTATTCAGGCATACCTATGTGTATGTTTAGTATAACAAAATATCAGTACACATATAAATGTTAACATTTTAACAATTCTGATAATAATGCCTTGCATTGTTTGAAATATTTATAACATAACATTTCCAACAAGAGTAAGGATTTCATTCTACTTTGTCTTGGGGGAGAAAAAGCCTTTTTGGGAATTTTTCTGAGAATTTCATTTCCTGCTCTCACTTCTTAAAGTATTCATTGTCAATGCAAGCTATCCTACATCAATGATTTATGTTTATAAAGAGCTGTGTAACCTTTTGCTTTCAATTGCTAATTTCACTAATGTAACAATCTTGAATATAATTATTATTTCCTTTTGACTTCTTGCTTGTTGAAACTATGACTCTAATTCTATATATCTTGGTTAACAGTTGATTCTGGCCTTGCAATTTAAATATCTTATGTTCTCTCATTTAATGAGCTGAGTTCCTATTGGATTATAAATTGTAATATTATATATTATGTTTCCTTCTCCCCTTGACTAATTCCTACTATTAGGTACATATTCTGTAGCAGGCACTATGGAGGACACAGAGATAAAAATAAAATAGTATTTGCCCTTAAAAATATCCTATGTAAATATCCATACACACATATAAATGCAAGTAATAATCTGTTACATTTCATGAAGCTTGTGTATATAGCAAGTCAGACATTTTTGGGGGTGGGGTTTGGATTTGTAATTTTATTGGTATAAGGAACTCCTGGTATGGAACTCACTACACTGATAAACTTGGCACAATTATATTATAGACTAGGGATAGTGAGAGATAAGATAAGGCCAGGTAGTCATATAGCCAGTATGTGTCATAGTTGAGACTTGATCCAATATCTTCCTAATTCCGAATATCAGCAATTGTACAAAACATTTTTTTCTTTTTTTCTGTCTCACATACAACTATGCCCTATCATAAGCCACATGCCTATAATATTTAATATCTAATAGGCCATGTGAAACATCTAATTGACAATGGATAGAAAATAGTCCCAAATCTGACTGTTCTAAGCTGATTTGGGGACTGATTTTTCTGTTTTCTTCTTCATATTTGGTACTAATCATAAATCTAGTCATAGAGTGAAATGGAAAGGAATAATCAGAAACACAGCTTTGCCCAATACTAACCTTCAATGAAAAACTTCACACAGCTAGACAAGAAAAGGCATTTTCCACAAGGAATATGATACAGTATATGATATATTTACAGTAGGATGTGAATGTTTGAGGTTATAAGGTTGTAATGGGGAGAGCATTTCTCCTTCTCCTTCTCTGCTATAATATTTCAAACGATGGATTAATATTTTTGGATCATGTTCAAGATGTACAAAATTCAAAGAGTGATGACCTAAGTCCCATCATCTACAGTTTCATTTAATAGGCCCTGGCTATATTACTGAATTTTAAACTTTGTTATTTGCTGCCTTTTGCTGTTTTTGCTACAGAGTATATGGTATAATTCTACCAGCAATTTCATTCCATTATAGATGTACTATATTGTACTTTCCTTTAATAGGCTGGTCTTATTTATATTTTAGACCTCTCACTGTTTACATTGTTAATCATGCACAAAACCTGTGGAGTGCACATAGTTTCAAGTCTTTCTTGATCACCTCCAGCAGCAAAGAGATAAATTATAACAACATTTCTTGACCAGCCATGTCCCTAGAGGCATATTATTCTGGTGCTGCAGTTAGTAAACATATCAACATCCAAAAGAAAGAAAAGATTATTCTTCCTTTCCTATAATTCTATAGTTTGGAGTTTCTAAAATCATTCTTAAGAACACCCCCCACCCACTCGGGATATACTGCGTGCTGTTTCTGTTAACCAATTGAAAGACAATATCCAAGTACATCCACGTATTAAAATATGAGAAATTGAGGGAAACCAGAAAATATCCATGTATAGGGAGAGGATAAGTTTAATTTTATGTAAATATGGGAAATAAAAACATCACAATTAAAGGTAATTGAAATTTAAATAAGTAGAGATAAATAGTGTTAATACTAGTTGTGAGTAGTAGTAGGTACAGTAGTAGTAGAAGTCACAGCAGAAGTAATAACAGCAATATTTGTAGCAGTAGTAGTAAAAATAGCAGCAGCAGTAGTAGTAGAAGTAGCAGTAGTAGCAGTAGCATCAGCAATGTCATAATTAATAGCAGTAGCTGTAGTAGCAGCAGCAGCAATAGTAGAAGTAGCAGTAGTGGCAGTAGCAGCAGCAATAGTATTAGTAGCTGCAGTAGCAGCAGCAGCAATAGTAGAAGTAGCAGTAGTAGCAGTAGCAGCAGCAATAGTATTAGTAGCTGCAGTAGCAGCAGCAGCAATAGTAGAAGTAGCAGCAGCAATAGTAGAAGTAGCAGTAGTAGCAGAAGCAGCAGCAGCAACAGTAGTAGTTGTTGTGACATCTTTAATACATGTGGTACCAAAAATAACCCAAACCAGCTTAGCCTCTGTTAAGACTATAGAAAGTTAGTATATCTAGCAAAGTATATCTAGCAAAGAAATGTGATATATGAGTTGTCCACCAGGTGATAATATCGTTGAATCACTTGCTATATACTGTCTGAGTCTCATGAGAGATTATTCATATTATAATTTAGTATCTATGCTACTTAAATTAAATTCAACAAATGCTTTCTGTACATCTTTTACATGCAATGATTTGTGCATTGCTGCTTGAGGGATTGGAGGTTGGAAGAGGGAAAAAAAAGTATATTAGAACTTTTAGGAAGACAAAGCTAAGTATCTGTGAAATAGAAACTGTTTTCAACAGTCATAATTATAGCAACATGTTTTTTCACTGACTGTGGGAATCAAATAAAAACAGAGTAAGCTCAGGCATTTAGATTGGTATTTTTACAGTGGCCTTTATATTGTAGAAGTGAGTGTGTAAACAGAAAGGAGAGGAAGAAAAAGAGAATCAATTCTAGGAATCCTTTGTTACCTGGGTGATTTTCCTCATGTGTTTGTGTCACCCTGCTTTTTGTATTTGCTTCAGGGAAATTGTATTATTTTGATATGCTACAAGGTACAGAATATCTTAGGTAACAGTGCTATTATAGAAGGCTAGGAATATTTTCTTCATCCTTCCTTATTCTGTTGGCCTAAACTGTTTGTGTGTTTTTAAATAAATAGAACAATTTTTAAAATAAATAACATAAGTGTAATCTGTTACCATCGAAGGTATTTTAAACACTTTTTGTATTAAAGTTTTTAGAAGTTAATATTTTAAAATATCTAACAAGTATCACAAAACCCCTATTAAACAGCTTAGATAAAGATTTATTTCTGATTATGTGATTCATTACTGAAAAACAAAAACAAAACAAAATCCTTTTATATTTTTGATTTGGAAGGTGATTTTTAAAGAGATACATTTTGGGGCATATAAGTGTTTCTCCTTTTTAGTTCTTAAAGTAGCTCAGCTCTAACATGGGTCCTGAAAACTTTCTCCTTTCATCTTCACTGGGCTATTTCAAACTCATTGACAATGTTACATAAAGATATCATCCTATTCTAAAAAACTTTAGAGGTATAGATTTTTGAAGAAGGAAGATTTAAGGATTTTCTATAAATTTTTGATGTATCTTACTTTGGTCCTTTGCTCAAATAGCTATTATGATTTTGTTATTCTCTCTCTCTCTCTCTCTCTCTCTCTCTCTCTCTCTCTCTCTCTCTCTCTCTCTCTCTCTCTGCCTCTGTCTCTCTTTGTGGTTGGAAGACTTGTTTTGGAATCAAGACAGTGCAATTTCCTACCTACATGTTCTAGTGCAAGTTGGTTAATCTCTCTTGGCCCCAGTTTACTCATCTGTAAAATGGAACCAATAATAGCACCTATATTTCAGAGTTGTAAGGTTCAAATTAGACAATAATTGGAAAACACAGTGCTTGGCACATAATAAATATTAGCTATTATTATTATTCATCTTCTTCACAAGATCAAAGTTAAAATAGTTTCAAGAAAGAAGACCACTACGTTTTGTTTTGTTGTTGTTGTTTTGAGGGGGTTTCTTTTTTGTTGTTAATGTTGTTGAAATCCCCATCTTCAGTTTCTCTCTAATCATGGCAGGAAAACAGCATCTTTAAGCCATCACTTTGAACAGTTTTTTTTTTTCCAAACTGACAGTTATAATGGGCATTTTGACAACTTTCAATCTGAATCTTTACACTAAGGATAGCTTCTGTTAGAGGAGTTTTCTTAATTTTACTTTTTATCGTAGCTTTTTATATACAAAACATATGCATGGGTAATTTTTCCACATTGACCCTTGCAAAACTTCTGTTCCAACTTTTTCCCTCCTTCCCCCCACCCCCTCCCCTAGATGGCAGGTAGTCCTATACATGTTAAATGTGTTAAAGTATATGTTAAATACAATATATGTATACATATTTATCTTGTTGCAGATGAAAGATCGGATTTAGAAAGAAGATAAAAATAACCTGCGAAGAAAAAACAAAACAAAAATGTAAGCAAAGAGTAACAGAAAGAGTAAAAATATTATGTTGTGGTTCATACTTATTTCCCAATGTTCTTTCTCTGGGTATAGCTGGTTCTATTCATTACAGATCAATTGTAATTGATTTGGATCCTGTGAAAGGATTTTTAAAAACAGATTACACTTGTGTTATATTTCATGGAACATTCCTTGAATGTTTGTGAGTTGATTTGTAGATTTGTGAGTAGATTTCTGAGTTAAACTTAGCCAACATAATACCATTGTTTCTATGGTAAGAAGAAATATCCTGATGATTAATTGACTTTCAAAATAAAATTTAAGAAATTATATACATAAAACATGGCAGCAATGAACATCAAGTAAAACAATATTTGATAAGTACTAAAAAATTAATAAACTTTATTGATAGGATAAAGATTCTATGTTTAAAAAGGAAGTGATAGAAAAATTGTAAAAGTGTAGCAAAAATTAAATTGAGACTAACTTCTTATCATGCATCAAGATCAGTTCTAAATGTATTATTTGATTTATGCATAACAATATTTTATTATGTTTGCCTTTACTTTTTTCTAAATGTGCATCAATTGGGTCACACAGCTAGTAAGTGTTAAATGTCTGAGACTAATTTGATCTCAGATCCTCCTGACTGCAGGGCCAGTGCTCTATGTTGTACTATCTAGATGTCCCCTATAAATAAATGTAAAAACAATAAAGTAAATATCTTTTAGAATTATGTAGAGGGAAAGAGTTCATGACGAAATAAGGCATAGAGAAGATTTCATTAGATAAAATAAATAATTTTGTTTATATAAAGTCTAAAAGATTTTGCATAGAGTATTCAAGAAAATAAATTTTTCTGCATGTTTCTCTAAGTCTCATATCCAAAATACATAAGGAATTATTTCAAATATATAAGAACTAAAGTCATTTTAGTTCCAAAGGCAGAAATCCACACTCTTAACAACAATATGAAAAAAAACCTGAATCACTGCTAATTAAGAAAATGCAAATTAAAATAAATTTGAGGTTCAACTCATAGTTGTCAGAGTAACAATGATGATAAAAACAGAAAATTACGACTGCTGGAGGGGATATAGGAAAATAATCACACCAATGTACTGTTAATGGAACTTGGAATTGGTTTGGCCAATCTGGACAGCAATTTGGAAATATGCCTCAAAATTTACTATGCTGTATATACCCTTTTGAACCAATGATACCACTACCAGATCTATAATTTCAAAGAGTTCAAAGAAAGAAAAAAAGGATCCTTATATGTAAAAATATATAGGAATTTTTTTTACAGAAAAGAAATGGCAAAAAGGAGGAGATCCATCAATTGGTAAATTAACAGATTATGATATATTATATAATAAAATATCACTGAATTGTAAGATTTGACAAAATAGGTAATTTAAAAGGAATTTGGAATGACTTACACAAACTGATGCAGAATGAAATGAATAGATTCCAGAAAATTATATAAGTGCAACAAAACTGCAAAACAAAGACAAAAAAAAATTAAAAGAATTACAAACTAATCAATTCAATGACTAACCACAATTCCAGAGCACAAGCTATGAACCATGGTATTCACTTCCTGACCAAAAGTTGATGGACTAAAGATGGAAAGTGAGACATATTTTCAGACATAGTCAACTTGAGAACTTGTTCCTATTTTTTTCAACTATGCATATGTATTATAAGTATTTCTTTTCTTTTTTAAATGGTGGGAGGGGTCAGAGCAATAGAAAAATTAAAGAAATAATAATAACTAACATTCATTTAACATTTAGTACATGCCAGGTACAAAGGACTTTACAATCATTATCTCATTTGATACTCACAACGATAAAGTGAGTGATTTATTGTGACAATTTTACAAATGAAGAAACTGAGGTTAAGTGTCTTGCCCAGCATCCTACAACTAGTTAAGTATTTGAGACTGGATATGACCTCTGGTTCTCTTGATCTCAGGCACAGAATACTAGCCATTATACCACTAAGAGAGTCATTAAAAGATTTTTTTAATTCATAGAAGGAGTCAGAAGGGAACATGGGACAGAAGGACAGCTTTGAAAGTTACTTGCTGAATTTTTATTTATCTAAAAGGGAAAAAAGGATATATGTTCTATTTGTATACGGAAATGCTGATTTTCTTTGATTTTTGTTAAGTCTAGAACAAAAAACAAAACAAAGCAACATTGAAAACACAGCCTGTTCCTAACATTGGGGACTTTGTGAAAATACAGTTAGACACACATGTCTATAGAAAGACATAATTATTTGCTCCAGCTACTTGGGGTTGGATAGCTACTTACTATTCATTGAATCAGTGTGCATATGAAGTCACCTTTGGGGAAGTATGGCATAGTAAATAGAAAGCCATCTTTGAAATCAGGAAGACTGAGGTTCAAGTCTAGTCTCTGACATAAAGAATTTATATAGTCCCAAGCAATATTTTCATCTCTTTGTGACCCAACCAACTTTCTCAAACTATAATTTGTATAACTATTGCATATGCATTGTACAGAAAGTTAAACCTGCCAATGAAATAACAAATCCAGTCCAGAAAAATCCTGAAATGTATACATATCATAAGATTGTTATGAAGATTAATAGCATAATAATGCAATGAAAAAAGGGGTTTGGACTTTGGAGAATACTCAGCATTCTCAACCTGATCAAACCCTTTGGAAACTTTGAAGACTGCATTCTGTTTTATGTATCATGGAGAAGAACAGCCTTCTAAATGACTGCTGTAAAATGCATAAAAAGACACTAACTAAAGGGTTCTGGTCTTTTCTTTTTCTCCAATAGGCTGTAATTCAGGGAAGACATGCTGTAAGCTTCTGTATAAGATGAGATTCCTAGGTCCATAACATCCTAACTTGAGTGGACATTTCCTCAATGAATGTGAAGCCCCTGTTCTTCATTTCTTTGCATTTGTTCTTTTTCTCTTAGATGAAATAAAATCAGACTAGACTAAGATCCTGGAGCTTTGAAAGTGAAAAAGAGTAAACTAATAAAGGACCTGGAGCTGGAGTCCATGAGAGATTTTGCAGACAGACAAGTAAATTGAAGAATATGGTATCTTTCTAGTCAGTTGATTCAAAGCATTGGATCTACAGCTAACAAATAGAGTAAGCAAATTATTCTTTGGCTGTACCCATTCAGCCTGGCTCCTTTAACATTCTTCTCCAAACAACTATAAAATAATGCCTCAAATTTAATTCTGGAGTGACAGAGAAAAAAAAAGGTCAAGGTAAGATCTTCTTCTAACCCAACACAACTTAGGAGGTTAGAAGGAGAAATCTGTGATATGGGGGTGGTTGTTGGCCTGAAGACCATGTAGATGAAACATCAGTAGTGGGATGATGTGGTGGTGACAGAAACAGCAGCGTTTCCAGGAGCTATAAAAAATGACAAGCTGGAAACTTTCAGAGAAACCTAGAAATATCTATGTGAAGTGAGCAGAATCAGGAGAACACTGAGCATAATAACCACAATATGGTAAAGGTGATCAATTGTGAAAGACTTAGCTACTCTGATAAGACAATGGTCCAAGATAATTCCAAAGGATTTATGGATGAAAAATGCTTTCAATCTCCAAAAGGATAACTGATAAAGACTGAATGAAGAGTGAAGCATTTTTTTTACTTTATTTTTCTTTGTTTTTTGTTTCTTTTCTTCTGTAACATGGCTAATAAGGAAATATGTTTTGTGTGACTCAAATTATTTATATTCTCAAGGAGAGAGTAGATGGAGGGAGACATTTTGGAGATCAATATTTTAAAAAATGAATGTTAAAAATTACTTTATTGGGGAAACATTTAATAAAATAAATGACATTTTTAAAAGAAGAAAATACCCAGTACCTGTTTTCTTTCCCCTTCAAGCCTTCCATCTATAAATGTCAAATTAATTAACATATCCATCACACTTATAAAAATGTTTTCTTATTGTGTATTAATGATCTACCTTGGATAAAGAAAGAAGTGAAACCAAAAATGTAACTGTGGAATTAGAGAATGGGTAGAGAAAGGATCACTTGAATTTGAGATAAGATGAAATATAACTACAAGAGATTAGGTAGGCATGACTAGGTTTTGTAAGGGTGAATGTTGAAAGCTATCTTTGCATGTGTTTGGAAAAAATAAAAAGGTATTGTAAAAAAAAGAAAGAAAGAATAGGTGTGAGAGAATGGGAAATGTGGAAGGATAGAAGATATCCAGGGAGCAAATGGAGGAATATAAAGTAATATCAATTGATTACAATATGCAAGATGTGATTTTTCTTATGAGCATATTTAGTAGAGTCTGGGATTTAAGTCACTAGAGTAAAGAAAAAGGAAAAACATTGAAAATAATTTGTAAAAAAAAATAAAGTTGTTACTGGAAAAATTAAAAAGATAATTTAACCCCCAATTATTTATCAAGCATGTGTTATATAAAAGACATGTTCTCAGTAAAAGATACTGAAGAGTATTGTGACTTCTGGTCTCAAGGACTTTATAATTTATTGTGGGAAATAAAACATAAACACCTGACAAGTTAATTGATAGTACAAGAAATGTATAACACTTCACTATACCAATAGATGACATAGCGCATGATTAATTGCCAAACAAATGGTCCAGATTATAAATGCTGTAGGAGTTCAACAGCAGATCAGTGTGGGCTGGTAGTTTATATTGAGTAGAAATGACTCATGTTGAATCATGAAAGATGGGTAGTATTTGAATAGTTGGTGAGATGAGGGAGGACCCTCATATGCTCAAGCATAAGGCTACGCAATGGAACACTACAAAAAAAGTGAAACAGGTTGGGTTTGCACTAGTGTTCCACTTTGCAATATGTCTGTCATCTTAAATAGTATCTGATACTGTTCATTTCACAGGGAATAGTATCATTTCTTTCAACATACTCGGTGCTTTTTCTTTCTGTTGTAAAGCATCTGGTTTGTAGGTTAACTCTATCTATTCTAAATCCCAATAAAACAGAAACAGATTATGATTCTTTCATTGTAATATAGCAGTGTTCAGTACTTGAAGGATGTTTCATTTCAATAATGTTGGTCCTCTCTCTATTGTTTGCAAATCCTCTGAAACTTAGTAGAAGGGCTTTAAGAATAGTTATGGTAAAAATATTCATCATCTTGCAAATAATCTGATAAGACCTTCCAAATGTAACAAAACTGATTCACCTTCAAAAGATATAGTCCATCCCTAGGCCCATATTCAAATACTGGTTCCATGCTGAAATCCTTTTCATCTTGGTAGAACCTCCCAAAATTTGCATTTGGTTGAATGTTCCTCTTTCTTTTTTTCCTACCTCAGAGGAACACAAGTTTTCTAGAATCATCCTTTCACTCATGATGTGTATCTCATTCTATATCCATTGATAATATATTTAATTCAACAAAACCAATTCTGTTTTTCAATAGTTTGTAAATACTTGCTTTGTTTAAGGCAAAGCTTCTTAAACTGTGGGTTGTGACTTCATATATAGTCCCACATTTGGCAACAGTAAAAAAAAATTTTAAACACAACCACCAAAAATTAATTCAAAATCAAACACATAATGAATCCAAGGTGGTTCTGCTAGTGCTTGCTTTTCTTGCATGACATGTTTTCACTGTAGCATTGATTCTGAACACACTATGCATTACACATGAAGAAATGCTGCCAGAAACACTTCAGCTCAGATATGATATGGGGTCACATAAAAATTTCCCCAGCAAAAAGGAGTTACAAGTGGAAAAAGGTTAAGAAACTGATTTAAGGCTGCCAGCCTATGGAACCCAGGATTTTTCTTTCCACCCTTATTAAGCATTAGAGTAGCCCTTAAACAAGCAGGACTTTTGCTCCATTGGGATTATGCTGTTTCAAATCAAGTTCAACTAAAGACATATTAGGGATAAGGACTGGGCTTTGATTTTTTTTAATCATAAAAATTCATATTTTCTCCCTCTCAACTCTCCTATTCCAACAGAAAAAGAGAAAAAGAAATCTTTGCAACAAATATTCATAGTCAAGCAAAACAATTCCCAATTTCCAAATCATGTCCAAAATTATGCATGTAAATCATCTCTCTGTGAGTGGGTGGGTAATATTTCATCACAAATCTTCTGTAATCATGGTTGGACATTGTATTGATCAGGGTCCTTAAGCCTTTTAGACTTGTTAATATTTACAATGTTGTTGTACTTGTATAAATTTTCACTTCACTCTTCATCAGTTCATACAACTCTTCCCTGGTTTCTCTGTAATTATCCCCTTCATAATATCTTACAATTCAATAATATTCCATTTTATTCACATTTGATAATTTGTTCATCTATTCACCAATTGATGGCCACTTGTGATCTCACTGATATAAGAAACTCTTTCGTAAATAGCCAGATTAACAATTAGATTATAACTGCCCCAAGGAGCCAAAATGCAGCTCAAAAGAGTGAGATAAGGAGCTTGTGCAAGAAGAAGGAATGAAGTTGGGGGGAAAATGATATGTATTACTGTCTCTGAGACATGCTTCAAAATTGGCCATCATGATGAGGATAGAAGGCAGCATACCTCTCCAACTCTGTAATTAGTTGATTTATTGGCTTTTGGGGTCAGTTCTATACTTTGGGTATTACTGCTTTAAGTCATTCCGGTTATATATGTGAATGTGAAAAATTGGAAATAATCCAAAGAAAGAAGACACTAAAATTAAAGGGAATTGGTAAAGGCTTACAGTAAAAAGGAGGATTTTTGCCAGATACGGTGCCAAGGTGCAATGATTGAAGGGGCAATACAAATACAAACAGAAAGATAGTCCCTGTCCTCGAGGAGTTTACCTTCTAATGAGGAAGAAAAAATATAAAAAGAAAAAGGAACGAGAGAATGAAGTGGGCGAAAGAAATCTAGTTTATGGTAGAGAAAGTCCAAAGTGCAGACTGAAAAGTAATGAAGTGACTGGTAAGAGTCCTACCCAGCTTTTGTTGGGGTAGGGCAAAGTGAATTGCTTAGGATGAGCAGGCATGAATGGGTTGTGATCCCATCTCAGATATCATTATATTATCTTTCCCCAAAAACTCTCTCTCAAGAATTTCTCTATTATTGTCATGGACAACTCTACCCCTCTATTTACCCAAGTTCATAACTTCGACTCCTTCTGCCCCATCATACAAAGGTTTATTAGCACATTTTAATGCTTCTACCTCCAAAACATCTTTTACATTGCTCTCTTCTTACACAGTTACCACCTTTATTTCTTCTTGCCTGGGCTGTTTCAAAGGCTCCTTTTTATTCTTCCTACTAAATCAATCTGTCCCTTCTCCAAATCTTCCTGTACCAACTGCCAAAATATTTTAATTAAAATACAGGTATGCTGACCATATTAGTGTCCCATCAGTTAAGCTCTAATGGCTTCCTATTTACTCTAAAATGAATTGTTTTGTAAATTTCATTCTTTAACAATTTCTGGATTTATGGTTTATTAGCACAGTAGCTTATGTAATCTACATTGCTTCTCACTCATTCTCTGGTCTATTCTCCACACACAAGCTCCTACCAGTTACTTAGCCCACCTAAGGATGTCTTGTTCCTGAAAGGTCCTCTTTCATTGGTGAATCCCTGACTAGGATAGCCATCTTGAGAATCCCCAACCATTCTGGTCACTTGGCTTCCTAATACTCTTCCTGTCTGCTCTACTATCATGTCAGCTGACTCAGCCTCTCCCACCTACTAGCCTTAGTCCCTTCCTACCTATTTATATTTTGTGCTTTCCTTTTAGAATGTAAGCCTCCTGAGAGTGGCAACTGTCTTGTTACCTCAGTTTTCTATCCTCAGTACTTCGCACAGTTCCTGGCACATAGTAAGAACTTAATAAATGCTCTCTCTATCATCTATATTTACTAATCTCTAGCATCTGTTTCTATCATCTATCTCTATGCCCATCTGTATAATCTATCCATCTCTATCTTTTTCATCTGTCTCTCTCATCTATCTGTCTCTGTCTCATCTATATAATTTCTATCATCTATCTCTGTCATCTATTACCTGTCTTTATCATGTATTTTTATCATCTGTCTATATATACATATAAAATCTATCTCTATCATCTATCATCTCTATTATCTATTCGTTATCTTTATCATCTATCTCCATCTACATAATCTTTCTATCATCTATCTCCAACTATATAATTCTATCTCTATCAACTATTTTACCTATCATCTCTATTATGTATTCATCATCTGTCTTTATCATCTAGCTTTCTAAATATACACATTCTTGTTTGTTTTTTTAATCTTATAGGAGTACAAGATCAAAAAAGTTTATAAACTTTGGGTTTAGGGGACATTGGAATGTGGCAGCATTCTTCCCCCCCCCCCCAGCCACTTTAACAAGGAATACTTTCTATTTTCCACTTTTCTGGTTGCTGTTTTTTGCAGCTGCTGTCCATGAGCCCTTTCCTTATTGCAGGTCATCCCCTTTACTACTCCAGTCTTTTGTCTTTTCTTATCCTCCCCCTTGAATGTTCAGAAACCTTGGGGCAGAAATACAAGGGGCACTAAGGCTTCTGGGGGAAATGTAAATTCTTTACCCCTCAGAGTCTTGCCTTCTTTCTTATCAGAAGAGAGTGTATTAGAGGATTGAATTAGTGACACAGCCCCATCAAGACAAGATGGGTTCAGAGTAGTTTCTGTTCCCAGGCCCTGGACTCACAGGGGTGGGAGTATCTGAAGAGGGGGCACTTTGGGATGTGGGGGGAGGGAATAAGAGCGTTAAGAAACAGATGCTCTGGGTCTCTGAAGGGAAGCTGCAATAATCAGTATACAGCAGTCTCTCAGACAAGCCACAGCTTTAGAGAGCAGAAAAAACAAAAAACACAATCTCTTAGTCCAGTGCCTAATGTAAGAGGATTGCTTTAAGTGCGGGTGCAAGACTCTAGCCCACGAAAAATATTATTCAGGTTTAAAATAAAGCATTGTTTAGGTTTTAATGAAGGCAACTGAATTTTCACAACAGAAGTTCTGTTCCTGGATTTTTACCCCCTCCACATTCAGTTGCTCTGCCCCTGCACCTGCTTCCATTTTTGGCTTCCTAGCACCAATGCTCACAGAGACATCAGCTGGCAGTGGCAAACTGCTAAAGGGTTCCCTGCAATGCAGCTTTGCTAATGCCAGCCATTTATCCAATGGGGCATGCCGCTTGAACACAATCTCTCCCTCCCTCTCTCTGGTTTTCTCTCCCTTAATTTTTATTCTTTCTTATTCTGGGTCTCTCTTTTTTCTGTCTCCAAATTTCTCTTTCTCTCTCTCTGGCTGTCTCTTTCTCTCTGTCTCTGTTTGTGTCTTTCTCTTTCTGTCTTTCTGTTTGTCTGTCTGTCTTTCTGTCTCTTTGGCTCTCTGTCTCTATGTCTGTCTGTCTTTGTCTCTATATGTCTCTTTATCTGTGTTTTTCTGTCTGTCTATCTGTGTGTCTCTGTCTCTATGTCTCTGTCTCTGTCTCTGTGTCTATGTGTATCTGTCTCTCTCTCTTTTCCCTTTCCTTTCTTCCCTTGTCTACTTTTACTTCCAAATGTCTAATAAACGATCTAAGCAGGACAATTGTCTGGCCCTTTGAGTAACCCATAAGTGCATAAGACTTTAAATTTTCTGTGTTTCTAATATTTTGACCCAAAGAAGATTGTGGAGAATTTAGGCAACAATACTATTGCTTCTGCTCCATAAAGATCTATTGGCCCACAGACTCATTTCTTTCTCCTCAGCAGATGGTGGGATAGTTTTTTGAGGTCTCTTTGACTTGAAACAGCCTTTTTTTGTTGTAGTAGTTATACACTGAGAGCCAGTTGCCCCAAATACAATGAACAAAGCATCCACATTTCAATTTCAACTGAGCCCCGATAGAGAAATACTGATTTGGGGGTGGGGGTAATGAGTGGAGAGGGAGGATAGAAAGAAGCACTGGAACTTGAATGTTCAAAGGCTTTGCAGCCTCAAAAGAAATGAAGTTCTCCCCCCACCCCCCCATCCTATTCATTGTAGCATTTCAGGCTGTACACAGAGAAAGTGAGAAAGATCTGTGAGAAATTCAACATATATTTATTTTTCTTGGAAATTAGAGAATATCTTCACAGTGTACACTCTGAAGGGCTTTTGTTTTGTTTTGTTGTGTTTTTAATGATCTAAACCATCTGGGGAGTTGATAAAAGAATGTGATTTTTTCACAAGCTGAGTTAGTACAGCCTATTGCTAAATCCCAAACCTTTATACAGCCTGCAGATAAAACTAGGGTGGGAGAACTTCCCTTCTTGTTAAAAAATTCTAGGATTTGATGGTTCTATGCCAACTTCCTTTAGTAATAGTTTTAGGTAGGTTTGAAAAAATAGAAGGCTGAGGATGATATGGGCTGGACAGAAACTCAGAAGAATCCAGAAAATGACATTTCTCAGATTGGTGAAGTCCACATTTTATGGAAATAAGGTATTACTTTTGGAATAGAAAAAGGAAAGGACAAAAAACTATGGCCTTCAGTATTCTCAGAACCAGCTTTTTATTTTATGAGATGATTTAGTATTTGCAAGTATTTCTTAACTTAGTTCTCTTATCTGGAGTTTACAAGGGATCAAGCAGAAACAAAAAATAGCAATAGTCAGGGCAAGTATCAAAATAGAAAGCTCTTGCAAAGGATCCGTAATTTTCCCCTGAGGCATGGAGACTTTTCTCTTGCTTATAACCTGGTTCTACAGGCTGGGGATTAACTAATGTTCAATTCAGATTGTCAAATTTTGAACTTTTTTTTTTCCCCCTGAGGCCATAAAGCTAAGAAAAAGTTAGAGAAATTTGACTCTGAGGAACTAATTCATTTATTGAGAATGTCACAAAGTGGATTCTTTTTTTCTTCAGTTCCATTTCTTCCCAAAAGAATGAAATAAGGGAGACAAAAAGTCCCTTTGGAGAAATTATTGACAATTGTATGTTATACATCATCCTATAAGTCCCCTTTGTTATTTCTTCTCTTTCTTCTTTCATAGACCTGTAAGGGATGAAGGGGGAAGGCATAATTAATTATCTTCCAGCATCTTTACTGGAATATACAATTCTGTTCCTAGTATATTGCTAGAAATTACTATCTGAGCCCTTGACACATCATCTCAAACAACTAACTAGCAAGAAACATTGGTTGGATACTTACTATGGGCTTAAGATTCTGTTGTATTTAATCTAGGCAATAGACAATAATTCTATTATGATCTTCCATCAAGGATTCCTAGAGCATTAAGTCACTAGATTACCTTTCAAAAATAGCATGTCTTGACTAGCTTGAGAATCCTATCATAAACCTGAAGAAATATATCCATTGTTCAGAGTCAAGATAATAATATCAACCACTGTATTCTTCTTTGCTCTACTTAGTAGAAGTGACCCATTTGTATCTTAGTAATACTAAGACTATGTCTATACATCCTGGGTATCAATGGGTGATCAGCTCTTACTGCTTATGTATCTAAAGTATTTTCTAGCCTAGTCATATTTTGAGATTAGCTGGCACCAATAGATGCATGAAAATTGAACTGTATTTTTATTCCCCCCAGAATGTTCTTCTCTCTTTGATGTAAAGAATCAGGAGGAAGAGGAAGAGTCCTACTCTGGAGCTCAAGAGCCAGCTTGGTATTATTTATTAGCTGTGTGACCTTCAGTAAGGCACTTAGCTCTTCTAAATCTCATTTTCTTCCTCTACCAGATGGTGATGATGCTACTTGAAACAGCATACCTCAATACCTTATTGTATTGATGTGAGAAAAGTACTTTTAAAATTTATAATGATTCCAGAAGTATGAATTATTATCATAGCTGTTGAGCTATTTTTATCTTCCAGACTGGAAACCAGTTATGATGCATAGAGGAGCCTGAGAGAATCTTCCCTTATCAAGCCAAGAATTGACTTTTTTTAATTCCATCTCTTTCCTTAGATTCATTGCTCCTTCCCCACAATTTCCATTGCTTCCATTATGTATAAGTGTAATAAATATTTAGGTAAATGACCTATGGTGTTCTCTCCCCTGTGCCTACTCAAAAAATTGCAATGGTTTCCTATTGCTTCTAGGATCAAAATCTTTCTTCCATTTGTTATTTAAATACCTTCACCATCTGGCTCCAATGGACTTTTCCAACTTCATTAAAAATTATTCCCTTTCCCATTTCTCTTGGTACAACCAACCTGGTTTTCTAGCTGTCTCTCATATGCATCAAGCAGTCTCTTATCTCTATGTTTTTATGCTGACTGTCTCCATATCTGGAATGCACCCTCTCTTCATTTTCACCTTAAAGAATCTCTTGCTTCCTTCAAAACTCAGTTTAAATTCTACCTTCTTTTTGAAACCTTTTCTTTTATCTTCCATGACTCAGGTGATGGTGCCTTCCTCTCCCATTACTTCCTAAATATTTTGTACATAAAGATTTATATATACATTGTTTTAAGAAGCAGTAATGTGGATAGAGCACCTGGTTAGAAGTCAGAGAGCCATGACTTCAAATCTGGCCTCAGGCACTTACAAACTGTGTGACTAAAAAATTCACTTAATTTATCTCTGCCTCAACTTCCTCAACTGTGAAATGGAAATAATAATAGATGTTATTATTCCCAATGTTGTTAGGAGAATCAAGTAACACCATATTTGTAATGCACAGCTAAATAACATAATAAATAGGTACTTTAAAAAACCTGTGTTTCTTCTCTTCCTTCATTTGGTAGATTGTACACAGTCTTTGAGAGTAGAAACTATTATATTTTCATTTGGTTTTAATATATGCCTATAATTGATTGGTTTATTATTCTTTCTGCTTTAATCACCTAAATTTGTACTTTAAGTATATTCTTAGGGATATTCTTCTTGAAGACCATGACTCATCTTTTAGATGTGTTTCATCTGAGGTCAGTTCTCTTGGCCTCTATCCATATATCAAGTGCTGTTACAATGATCCATGATTCTGAAAATATGGAGCATAAGGGAAAATAATACCACAAGGTGAGACCATACAAGTTACAACTACTCCTTTGCTTCTGGACAGTTTTTTTTTTCACTTGTTACCTGAAACATAACAGGACTAGAGGCATTAGAAGACTTATTAGCACACTGTAGCTGTCTTCAAGTGTTTGAAAGGCTGTCACATGTGAGAGGATTATATGTGATCAGCCTGGTCCCTGAGGGTGTAGAATTAGAAATAATAGATGGAAGTGGGGGGAGGGGGAAGTGATTTGATAAGTATAAAGTAAAATTCCCTAGCAATTTGTCTTATATAAAAGAAGATTGGACTGTTCTGGAAGGCAGTGAATTACCCATCACTGGAAGTAGAAGACAGATGATCATTCATTGGGCATGTGCTACAAAGATTCTTGTTCAGGTATGAGTTGTACTAGATGACCTCTGAAGTTCATTTCATCTCTGAGATTCTGAGACTGAATCCTCAAGATGATATGTTATGAAGGACTTCAATACTCACAAGAAATTCTTGCATGTATATTCTACCCTGGACATCCTCTATCACAGGGAGAAAATATCTTTCGCAAAAACAGAACACCCTATTTAATTCCTAGAATTAATTCTAGAAATTTCTTGAACATAAGTATCTGTTATTTCTTTCAAATAAGTTTTATGACTTTAGTATCTGTACTTTGTTGTAGCTCATATTTAAGCTAGCACTTGGCTCTACCCAATCAAATGTTTGTGTGTGTATACACACACACACACACACACATATACATATATATATATGTATATATATATACACATACATACATACACACATATCTGTGTGTGCATGTATATATGTCTAATCAATAAGCAAGCATGAAGGAATCTTGTATTCTTTTCACCTCTGTATTTCACCTCTGTAAAGATGTGCTTTGCCCTAAGATATCATTTTGCATTTTTAGCCAGCTAGGTGGCATATTGGATAAGAGTATCGGGATTGAATTCAGGAAGACTCATCTATCTGAGTTCAAATCTGGTATCAGATACTTATTAACTGTGTGACTCTGGGTAAGCCACTTAACCTGTTTGCTTCTGTTTTTATATCTAAAAATGAGCTGAAGAAGGCAATGGTCAACAACTCCAGTATCTTTGCTAAGAAAACTTCAAATAGGTCACAGAGAAATAGATATGAATGAAATAACTGAACAAAAATAAACTATTTTGTAAAAATATTTCTTCCAATAGTTTTATGTAAGATACATTTGAGATAGGTAAGTGGATAGATAGTTATTATTCTCATAAATTTTTTAAGCAAATAGAAAAATAGATGAATAGACTGACACTTATTAATACCTTTTTAATTGATATTTTGGTAGAAGTTACTTTCAAGTGTTTGGTATCATCTTTTTCAATTATCTTAAATATTATATATTAGTAAAATGTTACTAAGAGGAAATTTAGGAATGAGAGGGAAGAAGCATGATAAAGTACAGTTGGATGAGGATCAGTGGAAGAAGAAATAGAAAAATTTTGAAATCTTAAAGAAATAGAAATATTATTATAATATAGAGGTAAATGTGTTATGGTTGATAGGGAGCTGCCCTTGGATTTAGGAAAACTTGGTTTCAAAGACCACTCCAACACATAATATCTCTGTAACGCTGGCCAACCAAAACATTTAAAATTTCAATGTCTAACTCAGCTATCTAATAGTAAAAATTATGAGTGGTTGCTGATCCACATTGGAAGACAGAATTTTCTCATTGTGAGTTCTCTATATTGATAAAACAAAAACTCATTAAAGAATGCTACAATCATCTTACATGGAAGGAGAAAAAAGATGAGGAATTCAGGGAAAAGATCACAAGCCTAACATGGTAGTGATTGTGGCCTTCAGTTATCCAAACATCTGATGAAGCTCTTACTATAGTAAAGGCAAAACAGCAAACAATTTCTTGGTTCTTATCATTTAGCAGACTGTGCTTGGGTTCAAAAATATGGGCTGTAAAAATTACTAGGTATTGGATGGACCTTGATGGCTGAAAGAGGGAAGATAGAAGGAAAGAAGGGTGAAAGGAAGAATGAAAGGAAAAAAGAATGAAAGGAAGGAAGGAAAAAGGAAAGGAGAATGAAAGGAAGGAAGGAAAGAAGGAATATGAAGGAAAAAAGGAAGGAAGAAAAGAAAGAATCTTAAGTGGATAGGTTTAAGATCATTCAAATATAGGTGATAGACATTGGTTTGAAAGCATATACTTTGGAGGCCTTCTAGCTCCCCTGATGTAAGGTGCCTAGGATTTGGAGAAGTATTCTTGAGTATGAATCATGGTATCTTTTAAAAATATAGCAGGACTCACATTTAACTTATTTGCTGTGAGGATAATTTAAATATCCAGAAAGATAGTATCTCGGATTTGGAAGAGACCTAGAAAGCACAAGAGAGGAAAAAACATGTTAGAAAGCATTTTGGTAAAGCTCAATGGAGGGAGAGATATGACATTGTCATTAGAATATACTACAGATTTCCTGAACAGAAAGGGGAAATAGAAGAGATTTGGGAAACATTACAGGCCTGGCATGGACTCATAATATAATAACAATGGGGGACTTCGATTATCTGGACATCTGTTGGAGCTCTTTTTCCTTGCCAAAAGCAAAGCAGATAATATTTTTCTGGCTTACCTAATGGTAATTTAATTCTTCAAAAGGTAGAGGAATCAATGAGGGGAACTGCTTTCTGGATCAGATTCTGACCAATAACAAGAAACTGGTTGTTGAAGTAGGAAAAAATGGGCACATTTGACTGATACCTTTTCATTTTAGAATTTGTAATAGAGAAGAGGAAAACATGAAATAAATGGACATGTACCCTAGCTTTGAGGAAAGCAGATTACAGAAGGTCTAATATGTTAGGTAGTAACTCAATAATTAACATTAATAGGAAAAAATAATCCAAAATATATAGGAGATTCTCAAAAATTAAATTTTGAAAATGCAAACAAAAGCAATTCCAATCAAAAACAAAATGAGAAACTGGCTAAAAAAATTTATGATGCTGTACAGAAAATTCTACAGTTGATCTAGTTTGTTAAAAGTCACATAATGCCACAGGCAAGTATTTGAGAATTATAAAAGAATAGTATAAGAATAATGTCAGGAGTCCAAAAAGTAAAAATCTATTCAGATTAATGATGAATGCTAGAAACAACAGCAAAAATAATTTTAAGCCATGTTAGAGGAAAGAAGATACTCAAAAAAGGAAAAGAACCATGACTCAAGGTGAAAAAAGGATGATGATGTTGTTAGAAGACAGATCTTTTTGATTCTATTTTACCTGTATTTTTTCTTCTAAAGACAATGCTCTCGGGAAGGCATAAAAGGACAATATCAAACACTTAGTAGACTGCTAAAACTGGAAATAAGAAAGGAGATATAAAAGAGCAAGTAGTTATCCTTGAGGAGTTCAATTCAGTTGGTCTAGAAGAACTGCAAACCAAGATACTGAAAAAAATCTGAAGAAATAATTGCAATGTTACTAGAATGTTATGGAAGTAGAAAAAAGATAAGGAATACAGGGAAAAGATGACAAGCTTAGCATGGAGGCTTGATAGAGTAGTGATTGGGGCCTTCAGTTATCCACATCTGATGAATCCTTTGAAAGATGAAACAAAATAGCAAAGGTGCTTCAGAATTGTCTTGTGTCTTTCTTACCTCTTATGTTAGATTCTAAACTTTTTTAGGGAAGACAACGGATGAGTTTGTTAGGTTCTTACTAAGTGCTAAGTCGGTACTTAACAATTCTCTAGTTCCAGCTTTTCCTGGTAGTTTGACTTGTGAATTCCTAAGGAAGAGCTTGGGTGCTTGGGATGAGCAAGCTCATTGGTTGAAGTGGTCCTTCCCAGAAGCCCTTGCATTATCCCACGCCCATTCTCTGGGAGGAGGTTTCTTTTCTGTATAATCTTTTCCTCTATGAGCAGGTTTCTTGGGAGGCTTCTGGAGCCTCCAGCCAGCCTCTTCTTCTTCCTGAATCCTGGCTCTGAATCTCCTCCAGCTCTTGTCTTTCCCCAGTCCAGACTGCTTGTCCAGGCCCAATGTTGCCTCTTTTTATCCTCCCAGAGAATGGATATGGGATAATGCAAGGGCTTCTGGGAAGAAGTACTCCAACCAATGAGCTTGCTCCTCTTAAGAATCTGAGCCAGAGAACTATCAAGTCAACCTGAGTTCTCACCTCGTAATTGTCCAGACAACCTGAATTCTCACCTTGTCATTGTCCAGACAACCTGAGTTCTTATCTAGTAATCCTAACATGAGTTGTTTTTCATTTTTGTATTCCCAAATCCCTAGAACAATATCTTGTATATAATTTGTTTTGCCTTCTTCCTTTTTTCTTCTCTCTACAAAAAATCATGTGATAAAATCTATAATCTAGGCTCTGAGTAATAGTTTGTTTCTTTTAACTTCCCTGAGTCTCAGTTTCCTTATTTGCAGAATATTACCTATTGTACATTATATGAAGAAAGTGTTTCATAAAACTTAAAGTATTATATACATTTTAAGGGGAATCAGACAAATGATTCCATAGGTATAGAGAACTCCCAAAGAAGATTTTCCCTCAAGAAATACAAGTTGGCACCTGTTCTGCAATTTAATCTTAGAAAGTTGTCTGGGTCATTGACAATTTAAGGATTTGAATTTTGTGGTACAGTTTATATCACAAGTGGAACTTGAAAGTGGGTTTTCCTGACTCTGAAGTAAATTATTTTTTTTAATTTCTCACAAATTTAAACATGATAATTTCACAACAATTCTTATCTGTATCTGATAAAAGCATTATTTCTATTATTCTATTTCTTTTTTTACCTTTTTTAGGTTTCTCTTGAGTTTTATATTTGTAGATCAAACTTGTTTAGTTCCAGTTTTTCATCAGAAATAGATGAAATCCACTTATTTCATTGAATGTCCATCTTCTTCCCTGGAAAAAGATGCTCTTTTTGGCTGGGTAAGTTATTTTTGGCTGCATACCAAGTTCCTTAGCCTTTTGGAATATCAGATTCTAGGCCCTTTGATGCTTTAATGTAGATGCTGTTAGATCCTAAGTAATCTTTATTGTGGCTCCTCTATATATGAATTGATTTTTTTCTAGCAGCTTACACTATTTTTTCCTTCGTCTGATAGTTCTGGAATTCGGCCACTATATTTCTTGACATTTTGATTTTAGGGTCCCTTTCAGTAGGTGATTGATGAATTCTTTCAATGTCTATTTTACCCTCTGTTTCTGTAACATTTGGGCAGTTATCTTTGATAATTTTCTAGAAAATAGTATCTAGGCTCTTTTTTTCATCATATTTTTTCAAGAAGTCCAATAATTCTCAGATTATCTCTCCTAGATCTATTTTCCAGGTCTGTTGTTTTCCCAAGAAGGTATTTGACATTTTTTTCCATTGTTTCATTTTTTTTGGTTTTGTTTGACTGATTCTTGGTGTCTCCTCAAGTCATTCATTTCCATTTGTTCAATTCTGATTTTTAATGAATTATTTTCTTCACTCATTTTTAAAATATCTTTTTCTAATTGTCCAATTGAGTTTTTAAGTAAGTTGTTTTGTTCTATGGAATTATTTTTTCATTTCACCAATTTTATTTTTTTAAGAGCTATTTTCTTTTTCCAACTCACTAATTCTGTTTTTCAAGGATTTGATTTCTTTTGGTGGGGGGGCTGGATGGCATTACCAAGCTTCCTTTACAGACTGTAGGGGACAGCAGTGAGGCACTAGAAGGACAGCAGTGGCTGTGATGAGTCTGTGCTCTGAGGTTCTGAGAGCATGCTGAGACACTCCAGGTGGGTGTAGCCAGGTCCCAAGAGACCCTAGCTTTTTGGGATTATAGTCTTTACCCCCTGTGTTTTTAGCTTCTCTGCTTGTCTATTGGCTTGTTGCCAGGGCAAAGTAGCCAACATTGTAATAAAGCTCTACCAGCAGAAATGGCTGAGATCACACCCCACCTCCCTCCAGTCTGCACAGCTGTGAGTTGCTTGCCTTACTCTCCTGTCTGCTGTGCTGTCTGCCTGTCTTCAGTCTTTGCCCGATCTAACCAACCCCACCCACAAGCAAAAATGGACCTTTTCTGGCGAATTTTGAGGATATCTTCTCTTGGTAATTATTTGTGTTTTTTTCAGTCAAGCACTGATTCCAAGGTTTGTCCTGAAATAAATTATTCTGAGAGAAAAGACAGAGCTTAAGTATATGTGTGTGTCCTCTCTGCTATCTTGACCGGAGGTCAACCGATTTCTATTATTCTAAAACATTACTTGTCTTTGGACTAAACCCCAATATCAAAATGGTAGTAAATTTAATCAACAAGCATTTATTATATGCTTCCTACTGTTCTGGGTGCTGGTAATAGATACAAAAATAAAAATGAAAGTTCAAGAATTTTGGTTTCATGGGGGCAACTTCTAATTGGAATTGGGGAAGTATTTATGAAAGCATCACAGAGAAACTGAAAGAAGGGTTGATCATTGAAGAATTAAAAAATATAAACAGAGCTGGTTCCAACATATAAAGGATGGCATGAAAAATGTAGTTAAGGAGTAGTATGAGCTAAAGCTAGAAAAGGAGGTTGAAATTAGATTGTAGAAGATTATAAGAGCCAAGCATTAATTTATGTAAGAAATTAAAAACCACTGAAACTTTTTGGTTTGGGGAATGACATGTTAACCAATCTTTGCAACCCTAGAGAAGAAGTAGAAATTTACATTTTTATCTATATTTTTTTACAGTTTAGACTTATTACCATTAAGGTGAAAGCCTTACAGTTTGTTTAAAACAGTATCCTAATAAGTCAATTAACCTTACCCCAGTCAATTCTAGGGAAAAATGACAATGTAGATAGTTGTTCATCCCACTAGTAGTCCCTTCTCCATTCTTGGTTTCACACTTTGCTATCCTTTGTTCTTCTGAGTCTCTACTGGCAATTATCCTTTCTCTAGTTCCTTACTGAAATGCATCTGTCCCACCTTCTTAAGTCCATAAAGCTAACCTCATAAATCTGAAATGATAATAAGGCCAGGAACTGAATCTTATGCAAACTTGAGATACTGACAACCTAGTACTGTAGTCTGCAGTGCTCTGCAGGTACTTATTTAAAGGCCTGTTGACAAATGAATAATATGTTTAATATCTTTTTATCCTAATAAGTAATGATGTAAATTTCAGGAAAATAGTAAGGAAGGATAATGCTTTGAAAGACTGATAATTTGACAACTCTGTAGTTATTTCGTAGAACACTCCTTATTTCAACTAAGTCTATGGGTAACCCTGATTCTCAATTTGGTCTCCAAATTTATCAATTCACTGTTTTGAGGAAACATAGGGCATAAGCCTCATTAATAAAATAGTGGACAGCAAGAGTGTTTTTCTCCTTTTAAGCACCTTAATTTACTGCATTGGGGATTTGTTAGGATTATTACAAGGTATTAAGACAGTGGAATTGATAGAGACAATAATTATGTACTTAGTTCTTACTAGAGTTCTGCAAGATTCACACCTTTAAGAGAGCATATATAAGCCTAGGAGCCTCAACCAGGATTTACTTTGGGAGATTCACAAGCTAGGATTCAGTCGAGCAGATTCACAAGCCAGAGAAGGCCACGTTAAGTGGTTCTATAAGACTATAGAAAGCCTTCAGAAAACTAGCTAAGGCCCAAGTGAAGGGGATAAGATTTTGATGGAGACAATAAAGGATTTGGACTTTAATCCCTAGTTACATTTAAGGTGATTATTGCTTTGAGCTGAAACTAAGGCTGCTCCCAGAAACCCCTGCTCCCAGAGAACATTACACTTTAGAGAAGAATATTACAGGGATTAATTTCATCACTTAGGCTTAGAATCTAGCTAAGTGAGCCTGAATTTCAATCAGCAATACGGGATTTACTCAAGGTCACATTATTGGCAAAACCTAGAATTAAACTTCCTTTTTTTTATGTACTCAGAGATAGGCCAAACAGTGAATTAATGAAATTTGCAGATAACTTAAATATTGCTCATTTAAGTGAGGTTTAAAAATGATCTGAAAGGAGTTGGAGGGACCTGAGCCATTATTACTTAATAAAAAGCCTGCATTAAAGTTTTACTACTATGCCATATCATGATGTGGAATTCATCTTGGGTTCTTTATGTCTGGACCCGTTTGGAGTATCAGGCCAGTGTTATTTCAGGAGCAGCTTGTCAAACTTGTCAAAACTCATCACTAGAAGTATGGTGGCTGTAGTGGAATGACTGTATCTAATACAGAAACTCATAACTATACTCTGCTAAGTTATAGAGAAGATTTTTGATTAGTACTCCAGGAGAAAGTACCAATGTCCAAGAAATGACAGATCCTTGAAATAACAAATCAAACTAGAAAATTAGGCTATGTGTAACCATCTGCAAACTATTGTCTAATATAGGGAGAGGGGTAATCTATCTATCTATCTATTTATCATCTATCTACATACATCCATATATCTTTATATATACATATATGTATTTATGTATACATACACATATGGCAAAAGAAAAAAAGTTGAGCTTGGGAGGCAGGAGAAAGAATGAATATTACCAGAAAGTAGTCCTATGCTTAGGCATCTAGGTGATACGATGGATATAATACTTGATCAAGAATTAAAGAAAACTTATATCAGATTGAGCCTCAGATTTCCTATCTATGTGACCTTAGGCAAGTCATGTAACCTCTCTATCTCAATTGACTCAACTCTGCAATGGGCACATATCTCACAGAGTTGTGAGAATCAAATAAAATAATATCTGTTTAATGCTTAGTATAATGTCTGGGTTAATAAATGGTAAATAAATACTTATTTTCCTTTTCTCTTTTCTTGCCTTCCTCTTTTTCTCAAATATAATCTGGAGGATTCAAACAGCAGAAAGATATTATTGAGGTATGTATATTCCATTTTCATACAAATAGAAACAAAGTAGAGTAGGTCACAAAAAGGCAACCCAATGATAGGTTTTACTTGGATACTGATGAATGAGCATGATACTAATAAATGTGGTTTCATGATTATATAACATAGGGTCAATCAAATGGCACAAAGAGTTAGTACAAATAGATACATATGAAAAAAAGTTTAAAATGACCTAACAAATAAATTGGAACAAAAAATTTAGTTGGTACTTCATATTTAATAACTCTTATTTTACATTAATTAGCAAATTAATTGCTTAAGGACTCAGTATAGGGAAATGGATAATACAGTGATGTTCAAGGGTTAAATATCTATGCCCCATCTGACCAGCTACTGATCCCCAGATCTTGCATTGGTCCCATTATTAAGGCTTCTGAAAGTGGGCATGATAAACCAACATGGGCAACCAAAGAGAAAAGAAGAGCCAAAGGGCAAGAGTGAAAATCACATAATATATTGAGATAGCATAATATGTGAGATCAAGAAGGATAAATGGTGACTTAAAAAGTCTGACTGACATATCCTATCTTTGAAATCCCATAAATAAATAAACATTTTTATGTGTTTACTACATGTTAGATACAGTAATATTATAGGGAAGAGATCAATGAGAAGTGGAAATAGACTAAGATGGTCTGCAAAAGAGATTCTAAACCGAGTCTTAAAGGAAGCCAGGAAGTTTAGGAATTGGAAATGAGGAATAGCTTTCCAGGTCAATCCTGAGTTGTGAGGTGGAATGTCTTGTTTTATGAAGAACAAGAAAGTCAATGCCATTTACAATGAGGTTCAAAAGCTAGAGGTAGAGCTAAGACGGTGGAGAAAAGGCAGGGGCTCACCCTATAAATTTCCAAATCTCCCTACAAATGACATTAAAAATTATATCTCAAAAAGAATTCTGGAATGACAGAACCTTCAAAATGACATAGTGAAACAATTTTCCAATCCACAACAACTTAGAAGGTCTTCAGGAAAATTCTGACTCACTGGAGTGAAAGTGGAATACAGTCTAGTAGAGACTGTGTCCCAGCAAACTAGAAGCAGACTTCAGAGGCTACTTAATCAACTTCAGTGACTTCTGGAGCTCCCAGCCTTTGGATGATAAGGCTTCAGACAAGTAACTAGAAAGCAGTTACATTTAGACTATTTAAAATAACTAATTGGTTTAAAGTTGAAATATCGCTGTGGTGCAGGCAATGATAAATTGGTGGATTTAGGAAAATATGGAAAGACTTGGACTTATGAGGGAATATGTAATCTACTTTAAAAGAAATAGAGGACAAAGTACAGTCTTACCAGATTATATATATATATATATATATATATATATATATATATGTACATATATATATGAATATATATGTGTATAATTATAAACATCTCTCTATATATGCAAATCTCTCTATATATTTGTGCTTAATTGTACTTCTTGGAGGTGAGGAGAGAGAGAAAAAAAGAACAAAATTAAAAATGCACAGCAGTGAACAAGAGAAAACCAACTAAGAAGCAAAGAAAAGATGAAGGCCTTAGAAAACAAGGGTAGTATTTAATATATGTAGGCTTTCTTGAAATGGAAAATTATTGCTTTATGTTGAATCCTTTTTCATGTTCTTCTGCATGTAGTACAATATTTTCTCTATTTTGTATGTTAATTTTAAAATAATTTTTTTAAAAGAAAGATTTTAGGGAATCTTTCCTGACAGTGTTGACCATACACAATTGTGGGTTGCGTTCCTAGAGTGAGGATTGCTAGCAAGAGTAGGAAACCCTGGTCAGAGTTATAAAGTAGAAGAATGCTTGTGGTTGCTCATAGACCAGAGCACAGGCCAGGAGAGTAGTAACCACAGATTTCCTTAAAGCATACCAAGTTGGTCTTTAAGAAAAAAAAAAAAAAAGCCTTAGAAATAGTTCTGAAAATAATTGCAATGAAGAAAAACAAAAAAACAAAAACAAAAACAAAACCTTGAGACAGTGTCTTCTCCATCCCAGGAGAATAATACAACTTTAACACAAAATTAAAAGTCAAAAAATACACAGGGAAAATTAGCAAATGAACAAAAGTAAAAAGAGCCTGACCACAGAAAGTTATATGGTGATAAAGAATATAAACTTAGGAGAAGACAACTATGTCAAAACAGATATATTTAAGGCTTCAAAGAAAAATATGAGTTGGTCTCAGGACCAATAAAAGATTTCCTATAAAACCTATCAAAGAATTTTAAAAATTAAATGAGAGGTAGAGGTGAAAATTTTTTAAAGAAATGAGAATGATGCAAAAAAATATGAAAAAGGAATCAATGGTTTGGTTAAAAAAAGGCATAAAATATACTGAAGAAAGTGACACCTTAAAAAACAGAATAGGCCAAATGGTAAAATAGGCACAAAAATCCACTGAAGAGAAGAACTTCTTTAAAAAGCAGAACTAGCTAAGTGAGGGGAAATGTACGAAAATTCGCTGATGTGAAGAACTCTAAAAATGAAATTGGTAAAATGAAAAAGGTAATAAAAAACTGAAGAAAATATTTACTTAAATTTTAAAATTGAGCAAGTGGAAACTAATGAATCCATAATACATCAAGAAATAAAATGATAATAAAAATGAAAACTAGAAGAAAATGTAAAATATCTCATTGGAAAACTTTAAAATACATCAAGGAGAGATCATTTAAAAATTAACTATCCAAAAGCTATGATAAAAAAAAAAACTTAGGCATTATATATCAAGAAATTATCTAGAAAAAAATGTCATGATATCCTAAAATCAGAGGAATATAGCTATTCTCAATGGCAATGGCATCTAGACAAAAATGACATTGCATTAAGGCAGACATACCTTATAACCAAAAGCAGAAAGGCAAAAACATTAAATGCATCATTTGCAGATCATAATACAATAAAATTTCATTCAGCAAAGGCCCATGGAAACATAAATTAAAAATTAATTGGAAATAATTTAATCCTAAAGAATAAGTGGGTCAAAGAATAAATCATAGAGACAATTAGTGGTTTTATTAAATAGAATGAATATAATTAAACATGCAAAAATGTATGAGATGCAGCCAAAGAAACATTTGGAAAGAAATTCATGATTTCAAATACACCAAAAAAAAAAAAAGAGAGAAAGAACAGATCAGTAAATTGGCATATAACTTTAAAAAGTAGTAAAATCCCCCAGTTAAATATAGGAAATCCTAAAAAAAAATCAAAGAAATATTAATAAAATAAAAAGGAAGAAAACAGTTGAACTAATAAATAAAACTAGAAACTCATTTTATAATAAAAAAATCAATAAAATAGATAAACTATAGGTTAATTTGATTTTAAAAAAGAAAGAAGTAACTCAAATTAGTATCAAAAATGAAAAGGATGAATTTACTACTAATGAAGAGAAAATTAAAATAATTATTAAGAGCCTTTTTTTTCCAATTACACATTCAATAGTGTGTGTGTGTGTGTGTGTGTGTGTGTGTGTGTGTGTGTGTATGTGTATGTGTGTGTATGCAACAAAAGAGAAATTAAGCCTTCCCAATAAGATCAGGGTGAAATAAGGATGTCCACTATCATCACTATTATTCAATATTATTTTAGCAATACTTGCAATAAGAGAAGAAAAAGAAATGGAACAAATTGGAATAGGCAATGAAAATGCAGAATGTCATCTTAGCAGATGGTATGATGGTATACTTGAAGAATCCTAGAGTATCAATTTAAAAGTTAGTTGAAATAATTAACATTAACAAAGTTGCAAGATATGCAATAAATTCACTTTTGAAGAGGCATGATGGAAAATGCTCTCCATCTCCAGAGAAAGAACTTGAATACAGATTAAAGCATACTTTTTATGACATTCCATAATTTTTTTTGTTTATTTTTATCTGTTTTTTTTTTTTTTGCAGCATAATTAGTAAGGAAATGTTTTGCATGACTGCTCCAGTGTAACCTATATCAAATTGCTTGCCTTCTCAAAGATTGTATGGAAGTTAGAAGGTAGAATTTAGAAAAAACACACATAAAAATTTAAATCAATGTTAAAATTGTTTTTAGATGAAATCAGAATAGAGATAAAATATATATTTTACAAGCTAAATCAAAGATTTTAATTTTGGTCCTAAAGACAATAGAGTTTATTAAATAGGAGAGATCTACACTTTAGAAAAGTCATTTTACAGCTGGGTAGAGTGTGGGTTGGAACAATCTATTGTTACATATTGGGAAAGAGGAAAGAGACAGTGAGACCAATTAAAAGGTTATTGTAATAGTCTGTAAGGTGAAGGGGTCTTGTGCTAGTTTGATGGCTATATAAGTGGAGAAAAGATATACACAAGAAATATCATGAAGAATGAGAAGATAACATCAGATAGGATACGTGATATAAGTACAGGTGTGGAATCTTGAATGACAATGACAAATCTGGATGACTAGAAGTATGGTAGTATGTGTCCTTGACAGCAATTTTAAAAATCGGGGAGAGAGAAGAGTTGGGAGAAATAATTATTTCTATTCTGCACAGAACAACTTTTTTCCTAACTCCAACTTTGAATTCAAATGAATGTGACTTGAATTAGAACTCTAATTGGATAAATCTATACTGGCCATATCTATTAGATCAATAAGATAAAAAATACACATATATACATATATACAAATACACAAATAACACACATACACATACACACACACATATATATATGTACATATATATATATTTACATATATTTGAAAAACTTTTTAATACACAATGAAATTGCATCTTTTGTGGAGTCCCTTTTGCTTCCACAAAAAGGTAGAGGTAGAGAATGGGAACAGCAGATATCTTTGCATCATAGAGAGGTTGTCTCACATTTAATATAATGTTCAGCCATGGGAGTCAGTATGGAATCTAGGTCTTTATCACTGAATCACGTGAGGTAATTTAACAAAGTACCTCCTGATGGTTATAAAATTATTATTGAGTATTTAACATGTATTAAATTAATGTAGTATTTTCTATGAATTTTTTAAATAAAAATGTACTCTATTCATGGAATACAAACCAATTTCCATTTTGCTTTAATGGAATGGCATGCACTAAGAAGCATAAAATATGAATTTTATTTGTCTTGTTAGTTAAAGGGCACAAATTCCATCAAAAGGACAATGTAGGGGAGATATTTTTGTTTGTTGTTTTTTAAGTGAGGAGGAAATAGATTATCTTAGTCTAACTTAAGCAAGTCATGGTTTTTAGAAACAAGCTAGAGTTACAAAAATGCAACGATGAAGGATGGGATAAATATTTTTAGTAGTTAAACCCTATTCCCAGACTTAAGGTAATATCTGAATAAAACACTCAGCATATTTTTAGTGGCCCATCATCGACCTTTCCTACATCATTTACCTTTCTACAATATATCACAAGCAGCATGTGTGCACATGTGTATACATACACACATATACACACACATTAGGGATGATCATTTCTCTTGATCTTTAGTCTAGAAACCTGAGGGGAGGGGAGAAAGGAGTTCTCATGCTGTGTCTGGCATTTTAAAAACTTTCAAACTGAGTTTACACTGCCATGGCCTCTGTAAAACCTCACCTAGCACATGGTTAGAATCTCATGGCAACTTGAATTTCCTTTGACCATTTTTTTTCTTCTGCAGGAAATCAACAGAATTTCTAACATCACACTTTTTGGCCTAGTATTTTTTTTAGGGAAAAAGTCACTCTCTTTTATAGAAGTTTAAAGAGACTATTTCATTATTGAGAGAATTATAATCTTCTCTCAATGTCCTATTTATACTTCATTTAAGACAAAGTAACTCTTCCAAGCATTCCTGTATGACTCAATCTAACATTTCCTTTTGTTAAGGTTTCAGAAAATATAATCTGAGGTGCCATAATTTTTCCCGTAGTCACATATCATTCTTGTTATGCTCCAAAGCACACCTTGTATAACATGCAGAATCTTTTACAATGTCTAATATATCTGGAGGATAGTAGTTCTAAAGAAATCATCTCTTCATTTTAAATGATTATATAATGCTATTACAAAGAGGGTAATGCAATCATTTGTTTCTATACATATACCCACTTATCAGTAAAGAAGCACTAGAACTATAATCACAATCATATTGTTAACAAAAACATTGCTAACAAATTCACGAAATAAATTCATATTTACATTTATGTCATCAACAATAATAATATGTTTGAGGCAAAATTATAGTCCTTTCTTAAAGTCATTACAGTTTTCATTAAGAAGTAATATAACGAAAGAAAGAAAGAAAGAAAGAAAGAAAGAAAGAAGAAAGAAAGAAAGAAAGAAAGAAAGAAAGAAAGAAAGAAAGAAAGAAAGAAAGAAAGAAAGAAAGAAAGAAAGAAAGAAAGAAAGAAAGAAAGAAAGAAAGAAAGAAAGAAAAGAAAACAATATAATTAAATTTAAGAGTAAATAAAAATTTTACCTTAATATCTCATAACAAGGACCAACTTTGCTTAAGTTTTCACATACAAAGTTATAGGGTCTTATTTAAACTAATACATTTTTGTCCTTTAAAATTACAGAGAGGAGAAGTTAATCAGTGAACCCCTAATCTATTGAATATTTTCAATTATCTTAATGGTACAGAAACAAGTCCAAAGTTATACTTCTTTCAAACTCCAAATGATCCATTTGCATTTTGGAAAGTTTTCATTTTACATGAAAAAGGCTAAGCACTCTACTGATAATTGGTAGACTGAGAATTCACTCCCAATGCCCTTTTCTCTATGTACTAACTGACATGAGCAAAACTGAATACTAGGAGCTGATTCTGCTATTAATAAGCTAACTTAAAAGAATTTAGACAACCATTTCTTAGGAGCTCTTCTTGGAGAATAGAGCAAGGTTGAGAAAGAGAATTTATTTCCAGTCTTATCCTAGAACCACTGGCAATGATGTAATCTTGTAGTAAAAGCACATGGTAAAGTCCAGATGTGGAGCTGTCAAGTTGATGAAAAAGAATGGAACGGGGTTCCTTGAGTTAGAATCTTGTTCAGGAGAGAGGCATCAGATTTAAAGTTACTGGTCTGATCTGACCAGAATTCTGGTTCTTTATTTTTAAATCCAAAAACATTTCAGTATAATAGGCCAAGCTGTCAAGTGAAACTGAAGCTGATGATAGTGGCAAGGAATTTGGAAAAACAAAGCATAAACATCAGTAACCTTTTAGGACTGTGGTATCATAGATATGAATTGATTCTTTTTCAATGTGTCCTTATGAATTCTATGTATGTTCACACTTCTCAATGATCCTAAACATATTTTCTGACAGGTTTATGAGTGGAAATTATTTTGCTCTTTTTTTTTCCTATGCTACATTAGTAAGTACTTTTCTGTTAAACTTGTTGCTGTTGAATTATCTAGAATTAAGGTAAAGTAAATGAGCAGGAGCTTGTGAAGTAGAGAAGTATAGACCCAAAATATCTTGAATGTGAGGATTTAAAGGCTTATTGTCCCCAGTCACAATTAAAATTACTAATAGGCCTCAAATCAAGAATTTGTTCTCCTTTTGAAGACATTAGTCAATATCCAATTCAAGTTTCAATCATATCAATCAACTTTCACTTTCTGGAAGTCATTTCTTATCAATGACTCCCTATCTTTTTTAATAGTTTGTGGCCACTAACTTAAGACTAGAAGTAGGGAAATTGATACTTAAAAAAAAAAAAGCTTTACTGTTGAAAAATGGAAATAATTTCTTCTTTCTCTTTACACCATTCACCAATATTCATGCTTATAGCAGATGGGAATAGCAATTCAAGCCAGTTATGATCCTGACCCATAGTGGCAGTAAAATCCCACTGTGAGATACAGCAGAATGGAGGATTATTTGAATGTAACACTCAGCATGCCGTTGCTCAAAGCAATCCCTTTTCTCTGAGAGTACACAGCAGTTATTTGTATCCAAAAGTAATCTAGCAGAATCTACAGAAAGAAATGTCTACGTAAAGAGCTAAAGGCTATAAGGAGGCTCTTACTTGAGATCTATTTCTGTGTTAATCACTAAACCTTGTAAGCAATGGGAAATTTTTCTATTTTGAGTTTTTTGGTTTTTTTTTTAACTTTGAATCATTTCTAGAGTAGGTTTAGAAAGCTGATCAGGGAGCCAGATCAGTTAAAGAGATTATAAAGAAGAGAACATTTGTTTGGGATTTTGACTATAATTTCCTATTAAGGATATGAACATATAATATCCTCAGTAATAGTGATTAGTTTATTCAATATGTAGACCCATTGCCTAGCAAATTGCCTGGTATACAGTAAATGCTTAATAATTTCTTGCCGATTGACTGACATCTCTTGGGCTGGGTTATTTGCAACTTATTCAAAGATCACATAGAGCTGAAAGGAGTATTAGAGGTCTGTTTAGTCAAATCCATTCGTTTTACAGATGAGGATACTGAGAGACAAAGAAATTAAATGACTTTTACATAATCATAAAGAAAGCAAGTGGTGGTACAATATGATTGAAATTTAGGTCATTAACTCAAATCCATAACTTTTTTCCACAGTATCATAATGCCTTAATTTCTCACTATGGATGAATGATTAAATTTCAGTATATGTGGATGATTTGATTAGCTCAGACTATTGTGGATCAGAGCCAGCCCTTTATAGTGGGCTAGGGAAAAGCATCTGCCAATCAGTCTGAGAGAACCAGAAAATATGAGGCCAGAGCCAGAGGCCTGATTTCAATCCCTGAGGGAGAAGCCCAAACAGCTGTACAATGCGCAAGGGATCAATCATCATTCCTCTCTCCTTAGCCCTTAAAATGGAAGCTGAAGAAAGGCACTAAGAAAATCTTTTTGCCTAAGAGATAGTAATTGAAAGAAGGACAACCTCTAAACCATGTGGTAGGAGGTTCCAAATCCAAGCTTTCTGGAAGAATTCTATTTTTCTGCAATAGTCTGAAGAGGTGTTCTAGACTGAAAAGAAATTGCAAATTCCAGAATCAAAGAAGACTCAAGTCACTCAGCTATGATTTAAATAGGACAAACTTGGACATTGCCCTCATTTATGAGTTATTTTGATAGTTCCAGTTCCAAGCAAAAGTATTTGTCTCCCTAAGAATCCTAAATTTATTGTACTTTCAGAAGGAATCGTAATCTTTGATTACTACAATGAGACTACTGGTACTTAAGGTCTTTAGCTTAAATGTGACCTCATTGGAATGGGTTTGACTTTCAAATAAATTCAGTTTTGAATATTCATTCAATCAACAAGAATTAAGTATGTACTTTTTGTACATAACTATGCTAAGCAATACGGATATAAGAAAGAAAGGAACAAAGGAAAGAAGGAATAAAGGAAGGAAGGAAAGAAGGAAAAAATGAAAGAAGGAAGAAAGGAAGGAAGGAAGGAAGGAAGGAAGGAAGGAAGGAAGGAAGGAAGGAAGGAAGGAAGGAAGGAAGGAAGGAAGAAAGGAAAAAATAATCTTTATTTGCAATGAACTTGAATTCTAATGGGAAAGACAATTATGTAGATATAAACACAGAAAGAGAGAGAAATAAATATAGATATATATTTCTCTATATAGAAAATATATACTTATTTATATAGAAATGTAAATTAATACATATACACATTTGTATTTACAGAGCTTATTTATCATTTATAAAACTATTTGATTCTTAAATATTATAAATTCCCCCAGTATATATGTTATATTCCTCCAGTAGAATTAAGTCCCTTTAGAAAAAAGACTGTCTCATTGTTATATCTGTATCCTTATTACTTAGTTCTTTGGGTAGAAATATCAGAATAGCTATTTATGAATCTCCTTTGCTCCAAAACTTCAATGGTTTTCCCTATCTTCCAATTTGCCAAGACAAAAGATATTCATTATTTTTATTCCATTGAAACTCTTCTATTTTTTCTTACATGATTTTAAGCTTTACAACTCTCATGAATCCCTCATCACTTGCAGGATAGAGAATTGGAATTAGTTAATAAATTAATGATACAATTAGAATAATTTCAAGTCCTCTTGGTGGACTGACTCAGATAAATGGAGGTTGATGGATGACCTTCTTAAAGAATGCCTAGAGCAGTTCTCAATTGCCATGCCATAATAAGTACAATTGTCTACTGTAACAAAAAATTTAAATGTTGGTTTTTCTCAACAGGATTAAAGAAGGAATTGCCTAAATTTTTTCTGATTTTCTGGCAATAAAATTTCTGTAAATTTCTTGTGAACTAGGCTGATTGTGGGAAAACTTTTGACATTATATATTGGAAAAAAGTAACCATCTAAAACCCATAATTCATACTTGTATTTAAAGAGATTGATATTCAGGTGACATCATAAATGACTTTTTGATCTTTACTCATGGTTTTTCACAGATGTGAACAAGATTTAAAAAGGAATCCTCGTTCATCTGCCTTTGACTAATGACAGACTCTGATTCAATCAGTCATATTGCAGGTGCTTGATCCTTTGAGGTACTCATCATCCCATTTAAGAGAGTCCTGGCACATAGCATTGGCCCTAACTCTGTTACTTAGTTCATAACATATTTTCAAATGCAATGTTTGATTGACTGAGATAAAAAGCATGTTGACAAAGGACAATAATGATAATTTGGAACTAGAAAAGCCTTTGGACACCATGGCTATCAAAAAGAGCAAATATATTGATTATCTATTTATGGGTCAGGCATTACAAAACAGATAGACATACTCTGAGGCAGTTCAAACACACTGGCATCCCTTTTTTGTTTTAAAATTATTATTTCAATAATCAGGAAATTTTGCTCAAATGAAAAGTCCAAATCTTTTCCATTTAACTAGTTTGTTTCCTGCTTTGTACATCTTTGCTAGATTTAACTGAAAAATTATGAAGTTTTGTCACATGCTGACTGTAACCCTGAAGTTCTTCTCTAATAATTTTGAAAAAGCCTAATACAAACTCTGCAAGTCTCACACATAGCATGACCCTGGGTGTAGGTAAGTGACTATCTAATCCAGTTTTTCATACTTTTTATCCCTTTATGAATTGAGTTCCTTGCCAGCAAGCTTTGCCTATGGGTGATGATTAGCCCCTCTCTTTCCCATCTTCTAAAATCAGCAAGAAACTCTTCCTTAGATTTATGATAGAGTCCTTTAAATTTTTTTTTTAATTGCTTCCATTCTTAAGTCCCATTTCCCCCTAATTTTAGCATAAGTTCTTAAAAGTTAGCCAGCAGAATGCAAATATTGGTAGGATCAACCAAGGTGGGTAGAGTTCACATAGGACTCAGTGATGTGTTTTATGTAATTAATCCATTATTAAATCCATAATTATTTGATGATGTGTAAAGGAGTTGTGATCTACGTTGGTTGAAGGACAACTCAATTCCAGTGCAATCACAGTATTGAAACAAATATTTGCCACTTTAAGTAAATATACAGAAGTTTAAAATGGAGGGCAAGATTATATGTATGGTCTGACATGTTAAAAGATAGGGAAACTAGGTAGAAATCTTTCTTAACCCTCCTCTTACTCCAAAACCAATGTTACTCTGTCCTATCTTTCCAAAATTTTCCCTCTAACTTCAGACTTATAGTAATTTTCTTACCTTTGGTCTTAATAGCTATGACTCTAACTGTAGTCCTATCTTCACTTTTGGTCCCATGGACTTTTCTCTATGTGGCTTTTAGAGATTATTCTCATTGTATTTATGCCATACTATACTGATCCAACAGTTGATTTTTTCACTCTTCTGGAAGTCTAAGTGACTTTATCCAAGAAAAGTCCTAACAAATACCTATGATTTACTTCTCACAATTGGTTTGATTTTCTTCATTCAAATCTATCATGTAACTGTTAAAGTTGATTCTTAATTTGAATTAAATCTTAGTGTTTCTAAGAGTGGTGTCTTTAGAATCCACTTGGCATGTGGCCTTGATTCCTAGTGGACCCCTTTCATGACCTTGCCGATCTTGTTCTGCTTTTTGAACAAGCTTCATTTTCTGATCACAGTCCATGACCTTTCTCTATACTTCTCTATAAGTTTATCTTTGTAAGGTCACTAGAATCTCAATGGCATGAATGAAATAGCAAACAATCCCTATGTTCAATGAATGAGCATTTTATGGATTATCATCTCTACCCACTTCTCTAGGTTTTTGTTTTCAGGGTTCCTTTATATTTCAAGGAACTATTTTCCCAGAACCCTTTTCATTACAGGTTTACAGCAGAATAAATGCTTTTCACATGGCCATTATTAAGGCACAATTTCCTTCCAGCAAAATGGGTAACATAAAAGTATAAAGGACTTAATGAGGCTTTTGAAAATAGTATTGGAGTCTCTCTTAGCTCAGGTGCAGGGGCCGCTGCATCCATCCAGTCTGGGAGGAAGCTGGTAAAGAAATAAATAAATAATTTCCTACCCCAGGGACAGACCCCAAAAGATTTTTTAAGTATGAGCAAGAAGCCCAAAAAAACCCATAGATTCCTTCTACACAGAGAAAGAGCGGGTATCCAACCCCGAGGAAGTTAACAGCAGAGAGTCAGCAGATAACAACCTAAAGGGGAACGATTCCTGCCCCCCATCACATAACTCTCTCCATGAAGAGACTATTAAAAAGTTAAGAGAGTTTGAAGAAAAATGGGGAAAGGAAAGGGAAGCTATGATAGAGAATAACAACGTTCTGAAATTGGAGTTGGAAAAAATAAAGAATTTACAGGAGATGCAGGGAAACAAAATTAGCGAATTAGAAAAGGTAAAAAAATCACAGGAAAATAGGATTTATGAATTGGAGAAGATAAAAAAGTCCCAAGAAAATAGGATTTCTGAATTGGAAAAAGAAAATAATTCTCAAAAAAAAAAAATTAGGGAAATGGAAAAAAATTCAATAGAGCAAAATAATTCATTTAAAAAGGAAATTGGGCATTTACAAAAAGAACTAAAAACTGTGAAAGAAGAAAATAACTCCTTAAAAGTCAGGATGGAACAAATAGAAATGAATGATTCACAGAGAACCCAAGAATCAGTCAAACAAAACAAAAAAAATGAGAAGTTGGAGAACAACGTCAAATACTTACTGGGAAAATCTATAGACCTGGAAAATAGATCTAGGAGAGATAATCTGCGGATCATTGGACTTCTCGAAAACTATGACCAAAAAAAGAGCCTAGATTCTATTTTACAGGAAATTATCAAAGAGAACTGTCCAGAGATAATAGAAACAGAGGGGAAAGTAGATGTTGAAAGAATTCATCGAACTCCTTCTGAAATAGACCCTAAAAAAAGAACACCACGGAATATTGTGGCTAAGCTGCAGAATTACCACACAAAGGAGAAAATCCTGCAAGCAGCTAGAAAAAAACAATTTAAATACCAAGGTGCCACAATAAGGGTCACACAAGATCTGGCTGCCTCCACATTAAAAGATAGAAGGGCCTGGAACCTGATATTCTGAAAGGCAAAAGATCAAGGATTGCAACCAAGAATAAACTACCCAGCTAAGTTTACCATCTTTTTCCATGGAAGAAGATGGTCATTCAATGAAATAGAGGAATTCCATATTTCTAAGAAAAAAACCAGACTTAAACAAAAAATTTGATCTACATCCACAAGACTGAAGAGAAACAGAAAAAGGTACACAGAACCCTTGAGAACTATATCTCTGTTGTGGGTATATAGAAAGTATGCATGGATAATTTGATTTTACTGATATAAAAGAAAAAAAAAAGGAGGGGTGTAGTAAAGGGAAGGGGGTAGTATCAGAAAAAGGGGAGGGTGTGATAAAAAGAGGGAAACTACATCCCAGGAAGAGGCATAGAAAATACACCATATCTGAGGGAATTTAAAGAGGGGGAGAATCATTGTGTAAATCTTACTCTCATCAGAAGAGGCTCAAAGAGTAAATAATTGTCATATTTGTTTTTCAGAGAATTCTTTCTCACCTCATTAAAAGGGGGGAGAGGAAAAGGGAAAAGGAAAAGGAGAATAAGGGAAGGGACGTGGAGGGAGGGGGGAGGGATACTTAAAAAAAGGGGAGGGCTGTGCGTCACAAGGGGGGTCTATAAATTAAATATTGGGGAAGGGGTTCAGGGGGGTCAAGGGAAAAAGCATAATCTGGGGATAATATGATGGCAGGAAATACAGAATTAGTAATTTTAATTGTAAATGTGAATGGGATGAATGCTCCCATCAAACGGAGACAGATAGCAGACTGGATCAAAAAGCAGAACCCTACAATATGTTGTTTACAGGAAACACACTTAAAGCAGGGAGATACATATAGAGTAAAGGTAAAAGGTTGGAGCAGAATCTATTATGCTTCAGGTAAAGCCAAAAAAGCAGGGGTAGCCATCCTTATCTCAGATCAAGCAAAAGCAGAAGTTGATCTAATTAAAAGAGATAAGGAAAGAAACTATATCCTGCTGAAAGGTAGCATAAATAATGAAGCCATATCGATACTAAACATATATGCACCAAGTGGTATAGCATCTAACTTTCTAATGGAAAAGTTAAGAGAGTTGCAAGAAGAAATAGACAGTAAAACTATAATAGTGGGAGATCTCAACCTTGCACTCTCAGATTTAGACAAATCAAACCACAAAACAAACAAGAAAGAAATTTAAAAAGTAAATAGAACATTAGAAAAACTAGGTATGATAGACCTTTGGAGAAAACTGAATGGCAATAGAAAAGAATATACTTTCTTCTCAGCAGTTCATGGATCCTATACAAAAATTGACCATACATTAGGACATAAAGATTTCAAAATTAAATGTAGGAAGGCAGAAATAATAAATGCCTTCTTCTCAGACCACAATGCAATAAAAGCTACATTAAGTAAAAAGTTAGGGATAAATAGACCAAAAAGTAATTGGAAACTGAATAATCTCATCTTAAAAAATGACTGGGTGAAAGAGCAAATTATAGAAACAATTAATAATTTCACCCAAGATAATGACAATGATGAGACATCATACCAAAATCTGTGGGATGCAGCTAAGTCAGTAATAAGGGGAAATTTTATATCTTTAGAGGCTTATTTGAAGAAAATAGAGAAAGAGAAAATTAACAAATTGGGCTTGCAACTTAAAAGGCTAGAAAAAGACCAAATTAAAAACCCCCAACCAAAAATTAAACTTGAAATACAAAAATTAAAAGGAGAAATCAATAAAATTGAAAGTAAAAAAACTATTGAATTAATAAATAAAACCAAGAGTTGGTTTTATGAAAAAGCCAATAAAATAGATAAACCTTTGGTAAATCTGATCAGAAAAAAGAAAGAGGAAAATCAAATTGTTAGTCTTACAAATGAAAAGGGGGATCTTTCCACCAATGAAGAGGAAATTAGAGAAATAATGAGTTACTTTGCCCAACTTTATGCCAATAAATTTGATAACTTAAGTGAAATGGATGACTTCCTCCAAAAATATAGGCTTCCTAGATTAACAGAGGAGGAAATAAATTGCTTAAATAGTCCCATTTCAGAAAAAGAAATAGAACAAGCTATTAATCAACTCCCCAGGAAAAAATCCCCTGGACCAGATGGATTTACATGTGAATTCTACCAAACATTTAAAGAACAATTAGCCCCAATGCTATATAAACTATTTGAAAAAATAGGGAATGAATACGATGGCAGGAAATACAGAATTAGTAATTTTAACTGTAGATGAACGATCCCATCAAACGGAGACGGATAGCAGATTGGATCAAAAAACAGAACCCTACAATATGTTGCCTACAGGAAACACACTTAAAGCAGGGAGATACATACAGAGTAAAGGTAAAAGGTTGGAACAGAGCCTATTATGCTTCAGGTAAAGCCAAAAAAGCAGGGGTAGCTATCCTTATCTCAGATCAAGCAAAAGCAGAAGTAGATCTTGTTAAAAAAGATAAGGAAGGAAACTATATCCTGCTGAAAGGTAGCATAAATAATGAAGCCATATCAATACTAAACATATATGCACCAAGTGGTATAGCATCTAACTTTCTAAAGGAAAAGTTAAGAGAACTGCAAGAAGAAATAGACAGTAAAACTATAATAGTGGGAGATCTCAACCTTGCACTCTCAGATTTAGACAAATCAAACCACAAAACAAACAAGAAAGAAATTAAAAAAGTAAATAGAACATTAGAAAAACTAGGTATGATAGACCTTTGGAGAAAACTGAATGGCAATAGGAAGGAATACACTTTCTTCTCAGCAGTTCATGGAGCCTATACAAAAATTGACCATATATTAGGACATAAAGATCTCAAAATTAAATGTAGGAAGGCAGAAATAATAAATGCCTTCTTCTCAGATCACAATGCAATAAAAGCTACATTCAGTAAAAAGTTAGGGGTAAATAGACCAAAAAGTAATTGGAAACTGAATAATCTCATCTTAAAGAATGACTGGGTGAAAGAGCAAATTATAGAAACAATTAACAATTTCACCCAAGATAATGATAATGATGAGACATCATATCAAAATCTTTGGGATGCAGCTAAAGCAGTAATAAGGGGAAATTTTATATCTTTAGAGGCTTATTTGAAGAAAATTGAGAAAGAGAAGATTAACGAATTGGGCTTACAACTTAAAAGGCTAGAAAAAGACCAAATTATAAACCCCCAACCAAAAATTAAACTCGAAATACAAAAATTAAAAGGAGAAATCAATAAAATTGAAAGTAAAAAAACTATTGAATTAATAAATAAAACCAAGAGTTGGTTTTATGAAAAAGCCAATAAAATAGATAAACCTTTGGTAAATTTGATCAAAAAAAAGAAAGAGGAAAACCAAATTGATAGTCTTACAAATGAAAAGGGGGATCTTTCCACCAATGAAGAGGAAATTAGAGAAATAATGAGTTACTTTGCCCAACTTTATGCCAATAAATTTGATAACTTAAGTGAAATGGATGACTTCCTCCAAAAATATAGGCTCCCTAGATTAACAGAGGAGGAGATAAATTGCTTAAATAGTCCCATTTCAGAAAAAGAAATAGAACAAGCTATTAATCAACTCCCCAGGAAAAAATCCCCAGGGCCAGATGGATTCACATGTGAATTCTACCAAACATTTAAAGAACAATTAGCCCCAATGTTATATAAATTATTTGAAAAAATAGGGGATGAAGGAGTCCTACCAAATTCCTTTTATGACACAGACATGGTACTGATACCTAAACCTGGTAGATCGAAAACTGAGAAAGAAAATTATAGACCAATTTCCTTAATGAATATTGATGCTAAAATCTTAAATAAGATATTAGCAAAAAGACTTCAGAAAATCATCTCCAAGATAATACACTATGATCAAGTAGGATTTATTCCAGGAATGCAGGGCTGGTTTAATATTAGGAAAACTATTAATATAATTGACCATATTAATAATCAAATTAATAAGAACCATATGATCATCTCAATAGATGCAGAAAAAGCATTTGACAAAATCCAACATCCATTCCTACTAAAAACTCTTGAGAGTATAGGAATAAATGGATTATTCCTTAGAATAATCAGGAGTATATATTTAAGACCGTCAGTAAGCATAATATGCAATAGAAATAAACTGCAACCTTTCCCAGTAAGATCAGGAGTGAAACAAGGTTGCCCACTATCACCATTACTATTCAATATAGTACTAGAAACGCTAGCCTCGGCAATAAGAGCCGAGAAAGAGATTCAAGGAATTAGAGTAGGAAATGAGGAAATTAAACTATCACTTTTTGCAGATGACACGATGGTATACTTAGAGAACCCCAAAGACTCTGCTAAAAAGCTACTAGAAATAATTCAAAATTTCAGCAAAGTGGCAGGATACAAAATAAATCCACATAAATCCTCGGCATTTTTATATATCACTAACAAAATGCAACAGCAAGAGATACAAAGAGAAATTCCATTCCAAACAAATGTTGAGAGTATAAAATATTTGGGAATCCATCTACCAAAGAAAAGTCAGGAATTATATGAGAAAAATTACAAAACACTTGCCACAAAAATAAAATCAGATTTAAATAATTGGAAAGACGTTCAGTGCTCTTGGATAGGCCGAGCGAATATAATAAAGATGACAATACTCCCCAAACTAATCTATTTATTTAGTGCTATACCAATCAGACTCCCAAATTTTAATGACCTAGAAAAAATAACAACAAAATTCATATGGAAGAATAAAAGGTCGAGAATTGCAAGGGAACTAATGAAAAAAAAGTCAGAGGAAGGTGGTCTAAGTGTGCCTGATCTAAAGCTATATTATATAGCAGCAGTCACCAAAACCATTTGGTACTGGCTAAGAAATAGAATGGTAGATCAGTGGAACAGATTAGATACAAAGGACAAAAAAGGGTACATCTATAGCAATCTAATCTTTGACAAACCCAAAGATACCAACATTAGGGACAAAAATTCATTATTCGGAAGAAACTGTTGGGAAAACTGGAAATTAGTATGGCAGAAATTAGATATGGATCCACACTTAACACCATATACCAAGATAAGATCAAAATGGGTCCATGATTTAGGCATAAAGAATGAGATCATAAATAGATTAGAGGAACAGCGAATAGTCTACCTCTCAGACCTGTGGAGGAGGAAGGAATTTATGACCAGAGGAGAATTAGAGATCATTATTGATCACAAAATAGAAGATTTTGATTACATCAAACTAAAAAGTTTCTGTACAAACATACTAATGCAAACAAGATTAGAAGGGAAGTAACAAATTGGGAAAATATTTTTAAAAGGAAAGGTTCTGACAAAGGTCTCATTTCCAAAATATATAGAGAACTGACCCTGATTTATAGGAAACCAAACCATTCTCCAATTGATAAATGGTCAAGGGATATGAACAGACAATTCTCAGATGATGAAATTGAAACTATTTCCACTCATATGAAAGAGTGTTCCAAATCACTACTGATCAGAGAAATGCAAATTAAGACAACTCTGAGATACCACTACACACCTGTCAGATTGGCTAAAATGACAGGAACAAATAATGATGAATGTTGGAGGGGATGTGGGAAAACTGGGACACTGATACATTGTTGGTGGAGTTGTGAAAGAATCCAGCCATTCTGGAGAGCAATTTGGAACTATGCCCAAAAAGTTGTCAAACTGTGCATACCCTTTGACCCAGCATTGCTGTTATTGGGATTATAGCCCAAAGAAATACTAAAGAGTGGAAAGGGACCTGTATGTGCCAAAATGTTTGTGGCAGCTCTTTTTGTTGTAGCTGGAAACTGGAAGTTGAATGGATGTCCATCAATTGGAGAATGGTTGGGTAAATTGTGGTATATGAAGGTTATGGAATATTATTGCTCTGTAAGAAATGACCAGCAGGAGGAATACAGAGAGGCTTGGAGAGACTTAAATCAACTGTTGCTGAGTGAAATGAGCAGAACCAGAAGATCACTATACACTTCAACAACAATACTGTATGAGGATGTATTCTGATGGAAGTGGAAATCTTCAACATAAAGAAGATCCAACTCACTTCCAGTTGATCAATGATGGACAGAAATAACTATACACAGAGAAGGAACACTGGGAAGCGAATGTAAATTGTTAGCACTACTGTCTATCTACCCAGGTTACTTATACCTCCGGAAGCTAATAATTAATGTGCAACAAGAAAATGGTATTTACACACATATATTGTATCTAGGTTATATTGTAACACATGTAAAATGTATGGGATTACCTGCCATGGGGGGAGGGAGTGGAGGGAGGGAGGGTATAATTTGGAAAAATGAATTAAAAAAAAAAAAAGAAAATAGTATTGGAAGTGCTAGCATTTAGGAGGAGGATCAGGGAGATTTTTAATTTTTCCAATCCTTGGATCACATTTGTTTAACATAACATAATCAGAAGATAAATACAGTGTATATATAAATACTTTTATGAAGAACTCCTATTATCCTGTCCATCTACATAATTCTATATATTGGTAGAAGTAGGAATAATAATGACTATTTCCTCTTCCTATAATAGAAGAGAAATTTAAATGTAAAGAGAGATATATTACTGTACCAATATTAAACCAATAATGGAAAGTGAAATAGATAGAAAGAACTCTTATTCCTATGCTTTTTGTCTCCACAAATCTTCAGGAGAACTGGGGGAGCAATATAAGGTGAATCGTTGAATATGGATACATAGGTGCCTGGGAATCTTAATAAAGACTTTATAGCAGTTTGCTCTAGGTAAAGTGGTGGCAGTTTGGACTCTAGACATGAGGATCAGATGCTTGATAATAAATCCTTGGAATCTAAAAATCAGTTTCTTTTTAACCATTGGATACAGTGTTGGTCTGGAAGGTAAAGTCTAGAATCCATCCTCATACACTACACTTGGTATATGGTAAGGAATAGTCTTTTGTCAGCCTAATTTTCTTGTTCTGTAAAACTGGGATGAAAATTTCACCTAACCCAAAAGGTTGTTATAAAGATCAATTTAAAATGTAAGCTTCTTGAAGGGAGAGATTATTTTTGCTTTTGTTTTGTTTATCTAGTCTTAGTTCAGTGATTAGCACTTACTACATACTTAGTTGTTAATTGATAAGTAGTGCAATAAAGGACTTTGAAAGTATATTAGAATACCATATAAAGATTAAATCATTATTATTCTAAACAAATTACTTGAACAATATTAAAAAAGTCATTTTAGAGAATTTATATTAAGAAAAATGCTTAATCAAGTTCAGAAAGGGTTCTTACATGCTCACAAACAATATTTCAGACATATTTTATTTGATCTTCTATGAATATTTTCTTTGGATACCACTGTAGACATGCAAACTTTATGGTCTGTGCTTTGTTAATAATAACAGAGGCTATAATGTGGAAGGCCATCACAAGAGAGAAAGAGGATGAGGCAGATGAAGGAAGGGCAGGATGGAGGAAAGAGGACTGGGGATGTCCAAGAGAGGTGAGGCAAGGACACTGTACAGAACTGACTGCTTCATTAGTTGAATCTGGAAGGATGCCAACACATTCCAAAGCACTGTGCTTGCCTTAGGATCTCCTCCGTGTTGCTCCCTGCCCCCCTCGTCTTTCTCTTAGCTAAAAAGGAGGCATATAATGTCATCTTTCACACCACAGTGCACCCTTTTCCTATGGAGGGCATGTATGCTGAAATGAAAACTCTGTTCATATTTCCTTTTTCTAAGGGAACTAGAAAGTAGCCATTTAGCCAATGACCCTATTACTCAGTTCTTGCTTCATTATTTTCTTTCCTTCTTTGATTATTCCAGATTTGTTTTTTCCTTTGGATTACACAAAATTTAAGAATTCACTTGGTTAGATCTAGAGGTTATTATTATTCTAGATGATTCTTGAAATCTGTTCCCTCCCCCTAACTCCCTGCAAGTTTAAACTAACACCCATTTTCTTTCTCTACAAGGCTAGTTTGTTAATGGTGTCTCTGAGTACCATCTGTGTGCCTATCTTCTGTATGCATATCCTGTTTTATTACAAGAAAAGTACTGCCATTGAACTGAGCTGGTAGTATATTTATTTTCCTTTTCTTCTCCCTTAAATCCTACCCCCTCCTTTTTCTCCCTCCCCCCTCTCTCCCCTACCTCCTTCACCCGTTCAGTCTCTTTCTATCTTCCCTCCCTCCCTCTCTTCCTCCTCTTCTTCTTCTCCTTCTCCTCTCTCTCTGTCTCTCTCCCTCCTCCCTCCTTCCCTCTCTCTCTTTCCTTCTCTCCTTCTCTTATCACTCTCTCTGTCCCTCATCTCTCCCTCCCTCTTTCTCTCCCTCTTCCTTCTCCCCATTACCCCCCTTTTTCCTCTCCCGCTCCCCCTCTTTTTTTTCCCTGTTTCTCTGTCCCTATCCCTCCCTTTCCTTCTTCTCCCTTCCTCTCCCTCTCCCCCTCCCTCTCCCCCTCCCTTTCTCTCTCCCTCTCTCTCTCTCTCTCTCTCTCTCTCTCTCTCTCTCTCTCTCTCTCTCTCTCTCTCTCACTCTCCCACTCATGTCTGTCTGTCTGCTTCTCTCCCTCCTTTTCACTCTCTGTCCCCCCTCTACTCCTCTCCCTGTTCTACTCTTTGTCTCTGTCTCTCCTCTCTGCCTGTCTGTCTGTCTCTCTGTGTGTCTCTGTCTCTGTCTCTTGTTGTATTTCCCACAACAAAATATTGCCTCCATGACTCCATAAGCCTATGTTGGCGGGGCTCCTTGTTTGTGGTGCAGGTGTGCGGGAGACCTCCTCGTGTCGTCGCCACAGCAACCCGCCTGTCTAATCTGCTGCATATAAAAAGAAGAAACAGAAAGAGAAAAGCCATCCACCCCCTTCTGCTCCATCCATGAGTCCAAAAGAAGGATATCGTCTCTAAGCATTCCTCATAATCCCCCAGCCATTGCCCAGGCAACAGTCACAAGGAACTGGCGGGCCCTGTGGAGAGAAAGCAGTCCCTGTCTCAAGTTCATACCTCCTCCTTCTCTTCAACCTCTTCTCTTTCTTCTAATGGCTTCCTCCCAACCCTGAAATCCAACATCTATTTCTCCCTCCTTTTCTCCCTCACCCTCTGGGGGTCATAGACTACAAATATATTTTATCACTTTTGACTTCCAGTAGTATCAAAAAGAAAAGAAGAGAAAAAATAAGATAAAGAAAGCAAGAGGAAGAAAGAAAGAGAGAAAGAGAAAGAAAGAGAGGGTAAAAGAAAGACAGAGAAAGAAAGAAAGAGGAAGTTTAAAAGACATTTCCATCTCCTGTCACCTTTCAGATGAGCTATGTGTTGCTACAAGTGTGTTTATGTGCTAGAGAGACAGGACCAAAGAGAGAATTCTTCTTATCAAAGCTAGTAGTTTAAAAAGCAGTCCCTTGCAGTTTCAGTTATGACAGCTGTTTCTGGGATATGAAGAGGTTTTTCAGAGCTATGGGCTCTCTATCCCCCATATCCAGCAGTGAAAGCTCTCATTTGTCTTCCCACCATCATGTTGATGCAGCTGGCTTGACACTGCTTACCTCAGCACTTTTTTTCTGGTGGGGGGGCTGAAAGACAGAAGGCTTCCTTGTGATCCCAGGCTCTTCCTATCAAATGACACTCAGGCAATGGTTTTGGTGACTTATTTACTGGCACTAGACCAGTAAAAACAAAAATGAACGTTCACAACTAATAAATCCTTGAGCCTAGATAGCTACAGCAACCGTGGTAGGATTACATCAAAATGTTAAAACTGATACCAAAAGGCTCTCTGGGAATATGGAACCTAATAAGTCAGAAGCAAGGGAAGGGGGTGGAGAGAGACAAGGAACAGAGAGGAGACTCTGTTAGTAATCCCATATCTTGAGCAACTCTAATAGGTTTGAGCTTGAGTCATGTGGATATATTTGGGGAGGGGGGAGAGGGAATAGTTACATCATTGGAACCTGAGATTGCTAAAGTAACCACCATCTCATCCATAACTATAAAGTCACATCAATTCAAAGAATATGCTGAAGGAGGCCAGCTTTCCAGGAGTAGATAGAGTGACTGGAGAAAGAAACCATGACTTTCTCAGCAGCACTGAAAAATACTATTTTTACCAAGGACAAGAGGTCAAGAATGTTTAGCAAACAAAAATATAAGACATTCACTACTAGATATTTCAGGAAGAACCCTTTCTTACCTCTGGTTCTTTTATTGAAAATTAGTGTATTTCTTCTATGCTAGGGTGATCATACAAGTTTCTGTTGTATTGAATATATAATAATATATGATAATATACAGATTATTATAATGCTTGAATGTAGATAAGGGGTATTCCTGAAAAATGTGGCCTGGAAAACCTTTGAACTTTGCTAAAAGCAAAGTGATTTAGAGGAAGGAGAGAGGAAGCCACTAACTATTTTTTGGCCCAACTTAGTTGTGTTCTCTCAAATCATGGCTTGCAATTCAATGCAGCTACATTTTCAGTGATGACCCAATAAACATCTTCATATTTGGTAAGCAGATAGCTGAACCCACACACAAGGAATTCATCCTTTACACTGAAAGCCATATTGAGAAGATAGCAAGAATTCTTTTAAAAAGTATGTGAGTGAAAAGGAAAAAAAAATAATATGAATAATTATACATTTTTGCCACAATTTGGTCAAGACAAGTCAAAAGAAAAATTAGGTATTACTTAATAATGGAAAAGATCATAAAATTATAGATTTTAGACCTCTAAATAACTTTAGAGAAGGTCTGAACTAAGGGAATTGCTATCTAAATAAGTAGAAAGTACATGTATGCAAAATATTGTAGAGAAAGGAATGGTGATATTTAACAAGAGCTTGAATATGTAGGGTGAAGAAGGACACGAAGTCAAAAATAATGGCAAAGTAGGAAGTGTTTTCAACATAAAATTATGTTTGGGATAAGGATGAGTGTAGGAAGAAAGATAATGTATTTTGTTTTAGATGGATTGAGTGTTAAGAAGTCTAGGGGACATTTAATATGACACATCCTATAAGCAATGTGAGATTCTCTGGTGGAGCTTAAGACCCAGACTAGGGTTCATTATTTAATTCTGGAAGTCATCTATATAAAGACAATATTTGAACTCATAGTAGTTGTTGAGTTCACCAAATGGAATTATAGACAGAAGACAACCTGGAACATAACTTTCAACACATCACTTTTTAAGGACCCAGTATCTGCCAGTTACTGTGCCATGGAATATAACATTAGTTATATCCATAGTTAGGGAGTATGATATGATATTGATGAGGTAACATGATGAGGTAAATACCTAATAATGAGGTATATACCTCAATAGGATTAATTAAGGTCTAGTGGCAGGATTCAGGGTACAGGGAGTCACATGGAGCTACCCTGCCACCCCCTTAGGATTCGGCGCAAGGATACAAAGTCAAATCAGGTCTATGGCGGCGAGAGTCCCCTGTAAATGAATTTACAGGCCGAAAACCTAGATGGGTAAAAAGATGTTTATTGCCAGGTTTGGAAGCAAGGTTAAGGTCTGGTTAGTAAAAGGCATTAGATAGAGGAAGATACACACCTACAGTAGAGGTGGGGACAGAGGGTCTCTGATGCAAAGCAACTTGGCTGGCATCTTTCAACTCTCTGACCAAAGATGATTCTTTCTTTGCTGTTTTTATCTGCGTGAAGAAGTAATGGGCAGAGCTCAGGTTGATTTCTTGAAGGCCAGATTTTTGGCGGGCTTTTCAGATAGTTGGGGGTTGGGTTATCCAAGCCAGCTCAGATCCGGTGGGGGGGCTGGGTACAAACCCAAACTGGCTCAGATACTGATCTCTCCCTTTGGGGTTTTGACCAGATCTTGTAAATCAAAGGTACAAGGAATCTTAAAGGGGGCTATGCCCGCATCAATATGATATGGGTAGGCCAGCAAAGAAAACTGACAATGAATAGTCAAACAGGCAAAAGGAGAACTAGATAGAATAGAATTACAAAAAATAAGTAAGAAATAATATCCAGAAGGACACAATGATTAACATTATCACATGTTCAAGAGAGAGCAAAACTGAGGCCTGAGAAAAACCGTGAAAAGTTGGCAATTAAGAAATCACTATGCCACTCCCTAATAGATAAGTAATTAAAAGATTCAAATAACCAGATATAATATATAAATAACCAGAATAACCAAAAGAAAAATTATAAAATATTGATAATCATGTAAAAAATTCTATAAATCATTCATTATAAGATAAATCGTAAATTAAATGGGCCTGAGGTTTTACCACATGCCTGAAAAACCTGCAAAGATAATAAAAGATGGAAATAATCAATATTCAAATGGTTGTTAAAAGACAAGTACACTAATGCATTGTTAGTGGAGCTGTTAATTTCCGGTTTATCTAATTTGCAAAACAACTTGAAATCATACAAACAAAATGATTAAATCTCTATACCTTTTGATCCAGAGCTTTCAAAGCCAGGCATATATCTAAGTAGGTTACTAATAAAAAGAAAAGCTCCTTTTTCATCAAAAATATTTATAGAAACACTTTAGGTGGCAGCAAAGAACTAGAAGCAGTGTGTGCTCATAAATCAGGGAATGGCTAAACACATTGTGGTACTTGAATATAACAATATGACTGCTATAAAGATTACAAAAATGGAGAAACAGGGTGAAACATATGAAATGGTCATATAAACTGAGGTAAATAGAGCTAACCCCCCCCAATAAATATAATGTAAAGAATAATTACAAAACAAAGAATCAACTTTGCCTCAAAGAAGAGATCACATGCTCAAGAGAGAGCAAACTTACCCTTACCTACTTGCAGAGGTTGGCATTCCATGGCTGTGAAACATTGTATTTGTTGACAATTTTCTAAATATCTATTGGTGTTACTAATTTTAATTTTAATTTTTCCTTCAGGCCACTAAATGGTGTCATGGATAGTGTACCAGCCCTGAAGTCAGAAGGACCTGAATTCAAATTTGATCTCAAACACTTAATACTTCCTAGGAGTGTAACCCTAAACTGGTCACTTAACCACAATTGCCTCAGCAAAAAACAAACAAACAAACAAACAAACAAAAACCCAAACAACAACAACAACAAATTCCATTTTTTCCCCTCAAAATTTGTTTTTATTTCTTGTAAGGGACAGATTTCTGAGAGGGAGTAAGAGAAGGAAATTTAGGCAATGTAAAAACAAAAGCTATAGCTAAATTGTGTGTGTGTGTGTGTGTGTGTGTGTGTGTGTGTGTGTGTGTGTGTGTGTATTTTACAAAAAAAGATATCATTGGTAACATTGGACAGAGCAGTTGCAGTTGAACAGTAATTTCAAAAGCCATTTTCTCTGTTATTTAGAGATGTAAAAATTGAAGTTCAGCCAGGGCTCTCAGGATAGCCAGATGGCGCACTGGCCCCAGAGTTAGGAGGACCTGAGTTCAAATCCAGCTCAGAAATTTAACTCTTACTACGTGTGTGACCCTGGGCAAATTACATAATTCCAATTACCTTGCCCCCTACCCCCAAATAACAAATCTAATATTCTTTACTCTGCAAAGAGGTTATTTTCTCTGCAACATTATGTTATTTGGACCTAGATACCCATTCAGTGTGTTAAAATAAATAAATAAATAAATAAAGCTGAATGAATATGCACCAAAAATTATGTTCAATAAAGAGCCAGGGAAAGATAGATTAAAACCAATTGGAAATTAAATAATATAATTCTAAAAAGAAAAAAAAAAGTGGGTCAAATAACAAATCACAGAAACAATCCATAATTTTATCCAAAAGAATGACAATAAGGAGACATCATATCAAAATTTATGGGATGAGGCCAAAGCAATTCTGAGGGGAAGTTTTATATCTAAATAGCTACATGAAAAAAGTATATAAAAAAAGGAGATAAATGAATTGGGCATGCAATTTAAAAAAATTAAAAGAATAAACTAACCCCCCCCCCAATTAAATAACAAATTAGAAATTCTGAAACTCAAAGGAGAGATTAATAAAATTGAAACTAAGAAATCTATTGAACTAATTAATAAAATCAAGAATTGATTTTATGAAAAAACAACAACAAAACAGATAAATTTTTTATCAATATGATTAGAAAAAGGAAAGGAAAAAATCAAATCATCAGCATCAAAAATTAAAAGGGTGAACTCATCAGCAATGAAAAAGAAATCAAAGAAATAAATAAGAACTATTTTGTCCAACTGTATGGCAGTAAATCCAATAATCTAATCAAAGTGAATGCATATCTACAAAAATTTAAATTGCACATATTAATAGAAGAGGAAATAAATTATTTAAGTCCCATTTTAGAAAAATAAATTGAATAAGCCATTAATGAACTCCCTAAGAAACAATCTCCAGGGTCAGATGATTTCACAATTAAAGAACAATTAATTCTAATACTATATAAACTATTTGGAAAAATAGGTAAAGAAAAAGTCCTGCCAAATTCTTTCTATGTCATTAATATGACACTGATAGCTAAACCAGGAAGAGCCAAAACAGAAAAAGAAAATTATAGAAACTCCCTAATGAATATTGATGTAAAAAAATTTAAATAAAATATTAGCAAAGAGATTGCAGAAGCTTATCAACAGGATAATACATTATGACCAAGTAGGATTTATATGAGGAATGCAGGGCTGGTTCAATATCATGAAAAGCATTACTATAATCAACCATATAAATAACCAAATCAACAAAAATCATATGACAATCTCAATAGTTGCAGAAAAAGTTTTTTGACAAAAAAATTGCACCTATTCCTATTAAAAATACTAGAGAGAATAAGGTAAAAGGGAGCTTTCTTTAAAATAATAACCAGTATCTATCTAAAATCAACAGCAGGCATTATTTTTAAGAGAGGGAAGAGAGGGGTAACATGGATGTCCATTTTCACCACTATTATTCAACATTGTACTTGATATGTTGGCTTTAGAAATAAAAAAAGAAAAAAGAAATTAAAGGAATTAGAATAGGCAACAAGGAAATAAAACTATCATTCTTTACAGATGATACGTTGATATACTTTTAAAAATCCTAGAAAATCATCCACAAACCTACTGGAAACAATTAGCATCTTTAGCAGAGTTGCAGAATATAAAATAAACCCACACAAATCAGCAACATGTGTTTATATTACTGATAAAGCCCATCAGCAAGAGATAGATAGAGAAATTTCATTTAAAATAACTACAGACAAAATAAAATATTTGGGTGTCTACCTACCAAGAAAAACCCAAGAACTATATGAACACAATTACAAAACATTTCTCACACAAATAAAGTCAGATTTAGACAACTGGAAAACTATCTATTGCTCATGGGTAGGCCAAGCTAATAAAATAAAAGTGAAAATTCTGCCTAAAGATTGATCTATTTGGTAAGTACCATATTAATCAAAGTGCCAAAATTTATCTTATAGAACTAGAAATATAATTTAAAAATTCATCTGCAAGAAAAAATGGTCAAGCATATCAAGGGAATTAGTGGGGGAAAAGTACAGAGGATGGTAACTTAGCAATATCAAATCTAAAATTATATTATAAAGCAGCTGTCATCAAAACCATTTGGTATTGGCTAAAAAACAGAGTGGTGGATTAGAGGAATAAATTAGATACTCTACAATAATAATATACAATATACTAATGTAGTATTTTATAAACCCCCAAACTCCAGCTTCTGGAATAAAAACTCACTATTTGACAAAAATTACTGGGAAAACTGGAAAACAATGTTAGAAATTTGGCATAAACTTATGGACACATCCCATACCAAAATAAAGTCAAAATGAACACATGATTCAGATATAAAGAATGATGCCATAAACAAATTAGGAGAGCAAGGATAATTTACCTCTCAGATCTTTGGAAAAGGGAGGGATTTATGACTAAAGAACTAGAGAGCATTATGAAAGACAAAATGGACACCTTTGATTAAAGAGTTTTTGCACAAATAAAACAAACAGAAACAAGATTAAAAGGGAAGTATAAAGCTGGAGAAAATCTTTACATTCTGTCTCTTTATAAAATATATGAAGAACTGTGTCAAATTTATAAGAAAAAAAGTTATTTCCCAGTTGTTAAATGGTCAAAAAATATGAGACAATTTTCAGATGATGAAATTAAAGCCATTTATTGTTATATGAAAATACTTTAAATCACTATTGATTAAAGAAATGCAAATTAAAACAACTCTGAGATACCATCTTATACCTCTCAGCTTGGCTAAAATGACAGAAAAAGATAATGATAATTTTGGAGGGGATGTGGGAACACTAATACATTGTTTTTTTATTATAGCTTTTTATTTACAAGCTATATGCATGGTAATTTTTCAGCATTGACAAATTGCAAAACCTTTTGTTACACTTTTTCCCACTAATACATTGTTGATGGAATTGTGAAATGATCCAACCATTCTGGAGAGCAATCTAGAACTATGCCCAAAGGCTGTAAAACTGTGCATACCCTTTTACCCAGCTGTGTCACTATTGGATCTGTATCCCAAGGAAATCATAAAGGAAGAAAAAGGACCCACATGTACAAAAAAGGTTTGTAGCAGCTTTTTATGTGCTAATAAAGAATTAGAATATAAGTAGTTGTCCATCAGTTGGGAAATGGTTGAATAAGCTGTAGTATATAAAGATAATGGAATATTATTTTTTTTCTATAAAAAATGACATACTAGTGATTTTACAAAGGCTGGAAATATTTACATAAACTGATCCTGAGTGAAACAAGCAGAACCAGGAATATATTGTGCACAATAACAGCATATATGTGCAATGATCAACTATGAAAAACTTGGTTCTTCTCAGTGTTTCAATGATCCAAAGAAATCCTAATAGACTTTGAACAGAAAATTCCATTTGGATCCAGAAAAGGAAATATGGAGAGGGGCAATAAATCAACACATGCTATATTCACTTCTGTTTTTTTTTTCTCTTCCATGATTTTTACCTTTTGTTCTGATTTTTCTCCCCCAACATATAGACTACAGTTATCACATATCATTTAGTAATTCAATAAGTATCAGAAAAGAACTCTATGATCAAAGCAGAATTGAAGTAGCTCAAAAGAAACATGATATATTCAAATTTAGAGAATCCACCTCAAATGTTCACATGGAATATTTGTACCCAACTTGTAGTAGAGTATTCCAAACTTGTTTTGGTCATCTACCATCAGATACATTATAATTTGATTCTAAGGTACTGATGTCATTTTGGTTCTCTTCAAGAAAAAAGTACAATAACCAGTAAGCATCGACAAAACAAAATGTACTATCCTAAGCCCTGATCCTGATCCAAAGACAAAATAAACTACATTTAAATCTACCAATATTCTATACTCCAATATATATCTATTTTTTTAGGAGAAAGCTATTTCAAATAATTTTTCATATGAAATATTTTTCTTTGTGCTGTGAATCTTTCTCTGTATTCATTAGTTAGTTGATATCTCCTTTATTATCTGGCAAAAAGAATTCAAAATACGTCAGCTGTGTCTGACTACTGAATATCACATCTGTTTTTGGAAGGTAAGGGAGAAGCCATTATTCATATTTAGTTGAACTTTTTATTTCATGCAAATATTTATTAAGCTGTACCACTGATATCCTAAACTTAAGCAGTTAATTATTTTAAATTTAAATTCAGAACTTTTCATTTATTTATTTCTATCAAATTTCCTTTTCTTAGTTTAAAGTTATCGTTCCAGTCTAACAAGATCTTTGTGGATTCGTATTCAGTTAGCCATCCAACTTGTTAATTATCCCTTTCAGCTTCATGTGATTGGCAAGTTTGATAATATCATTTGTGCTTTCATTCAAATTACTTATAAAAACAACTAAGGTTGAAAATAAAATGGAAGTGTTCCTTCCAAGTTAAATATATCCATTAAAAACCATAAAGGACCTCCCTCTGAGTTGAAATTTATCTATTAATAACCTCCCTCCAGCTTAACAATGGCCCATTAAAAACCTCTTTGGATTATGGTAATTCAATCAATTTTTACTCCTGATGATACTGTTACCCCAACCTCATCTATCCTTTGTAATCTGCAAGATATTATGAAAAACTTTGTCAAATACTCTGATTAAATTTTAGCATATTATATCTAAAACATTCCTTCTGATTTACAAGTTTTATAATTTTTTTTAAGGAAAAGGAAATGAGATATTACTTGCCATGACTTGGTCTATTCAACCCATTCTAGTTCCTAATGATTATTGTTTTCTTTTCTAAATGCTCAAAAACTATACTTTAAATAATCAATCCATTCAAACTTTTCCCAAAATCAAATAATCATTAAGATTTGGAAGAGTCTTGAAAAATCAACTGGTCCAACCCTTCATATAGATGAAGAAACTTAGTTCAGGAAGTTTAAAAACATTGTTCACGCAGGTAATTTAAATCTCCATATTTGAAATTTGGAGTTATTTGATTCCAAATTCAATTTTCTGTCCATTATACTATACTAGCCACTCATTAACTTATAGTCTACAAAATGAACCTTTGAAAATTGGCATTTGCTCTATAGCCTCCTGGTATTTTTTTTTATTATAAACTTGGCTTTGGCCTTCATTGGATCTTGATTATGGCCTCAGTTGTTGGAATATTTTAAATGGAGTCAAGATCTAGGTTTTAATTCTACTTCTGCTATTATATAACCATGGTAGCCATATGATAATTAGCAAGTCACTTACATCTGAGTTCCCATTTTTTTAATCTTTAGAGATAATAATGCCTATGAAATCTAATGTAAAAGATTAATATGAGCTTCAGATAAAATAATCCATATTATGATCTTTGTAAATATTGGAGTGTTATGTAGATTTCAGCTATTGGCTATACTGATCAATATCATGATCCAAGACAATTCCAAAGAACTCTTGATGAAAATAAAATAAATATGCTATCCACCTCCAGAGAAAACAGATGAACTCTGAGTACAAATTGAAGTATAATTTTCTCACATTTTTTTTGCTTTTCTGTGATATGGCTAATATGGAAATATGTTTTGCATGATTCCACATGTACAAATGATATAATGTTGCTTGCCTTCCCAGTGAATAGAGAAAGGGTAGGAGAGAGAGAAAAAACTTGAAACTCAAAAACTTAAAAGAAAAGAATGTTAAAAATAAATAAGCCATAATTTTTTAAGAAGATAAAAATTTTTATTTTCTAAAAGGAGAAATGGTGGGATACGCCAAGAATTTACCATATGTTCTGCTTTAAGTGAAGTTTGATTTTCAGTAGATTACTGTTTAGGCAAAATTCCACATTACTACAATGGTGTAGAAAATCATTATCTGGGGACAGCTAGATGGCACAAAAGATCAAACACCATTCCTGAAGTCAGGAGGCCCTGAATTCAAATCTGACACATGATACTTATCAGCTATATGACATTGGACAAGTTACTTAATCTTAGTTCCATCACAATATTATGTCTGTTTCTCTCTCTTTCGATACATAAGTAATTGTTGTTTTAGTTTTACTTCTAAATCCAGAGATTATTAGGAACTCTATTTGAAAGCAAAGTCAAGATACATAACACAGGGATGAAGATAAAAAGATATTAACACTGTTCTCAAATTTAATTATTTTGAACATTGTCTGCCTTTCTAAGATAATTTATCTTACCAAATTCTAGCCATATTTATCAGGTTATATTTATATCTTTCTGCTAGAAATTTCAAGTTTACTACCAAATTCTGGCCATATTTATGAAATTTCAAGTTTACCCATAAAATTAAATCTTAAGCTCATTGCTTTTATAAAATATTTTCTTTATATTATAAAACAGACATCTGAGGGCATAAGCATATGTCTTGTTTCCCATTAATTTCTGTTGAGTAATTTATCCACTAATATTCTTCATTTTACATATCTTAATATTGAGATCTTCTATACAGAATCTAGTTTTGAAATTTAATGTAGGTATTTTTCTTCTCTCTTTTACATGTTCAAATCTCTACATGACTATTAATTTTCTTATCAGACACATTCTCATATTTATGAGATACACTTTATTCTTAATTAGAATTCCAAAATTTTGGTATCTTAAATTTTTAAAATTAAATTACAATTAATTTGCAAATTATTTTACAAAATTGGGAAGTTGCAGCACATTTGGTGTTCTGCTAAATGTTTAACAAATGGATCTCCAAAAACAACTTTTTTTTAATTATAGCTTTTTATTTACAAAACATATGCATGAATAATTTTTCAACATTGACCCTTGCAAAACCTTGTGTTCCAACTTTTCTCCTTCTTCCCCCCACCCCCTCCCCTAGATGGCAGGTAATCCAATACATGTTAAATATATTTAAAATATATGTTAAATCCAATATATGTGTACATGCTTATACAGTTATCTTGCTGCAGAAGAAAAATCATATCTAGGAAGAAAGAAAAAAGCCTAGAAGGAAAACAAAAATGCAAGAAAACAATAACAGAAAGGGTGGAAATGCTATGTTGTGGTCCACACTGATTTCCCACAGTTCTCTTTCTGGATGTAGCTGACTCTCTTCATTATTGAACAATTGGAACTGGTTTGAATCATCTCGTTGTTGAAGAGAGCCACATCCATCAGAGTTGATCATCATATAATCTTCTTGTTGCAATGATCTCCTGGTTCTGCTCATTTCATTTAGCATCAATTTGTGTAAGTTTCTCCAAGCCTCTCTGAAATCACCCTGCTGGTCATTTCTTATAGAAAAATAATATTCCATAACATTCATACACCACAGTTTATTCAGCCATTCTCCAATTCATGGGCATCCATTCAATTTCCAAATTCTAGCAACTACAAAAAGGGCTGCCACAAACATTTTTGCACATGTGGGTCCCTTTCCCTTCTTTAAGATCTTTTTGAGATATAAGCCCAGTAGTAACACTGGTGGATGAAAGGGTATGCATAATTTGATAACTTTTTGAGTGTAGTTCCAAATTGCTCTCCAGAATGATTGGATTTGTTCACAATCCCACCAACAATGTATCAGTGTCTCAGTTTTCCCACATCCCCTCCAACATTCATCATTTTCTTTTCCTGTCATCCTAGCCAACCTGACAGGTGTGTAGCGGTATCTCAGAGTTGTTTTAATTTGGATTTCTCTAATCAATAGTGATTTGGAACACCTTTTCACATGACTACAAATAGTTTCAATTTCTTCATCTGAAAATTGTCTGTTCATATCCTTTGACCATTTATCAATTGAGAACCGCTTGGTAAAAAACAACTTTTTTTCAAGACATGCATTTAAATTTAATCTGCATTAATATTTTCTCCATCACTTTCTTGAATCTAGACCAGGGATTGGCAGACTACAGTTTGAGGGACAAATCTCCAAAACCATTCTTAGCTTTCAGGCTTTACAAAAACATGTAGCAGACAATAATTGGCTTTCAGGATTATTGTTTGTAATCCTTTGGCCTAGAAAATAAACAAAATTTTTAAAAATCACAAACAAAATAAAAATCATTTTATGGAATTTACTGGTTTTCAAGATATAAATGCTCAAATTGAAAAGTTAACAATTGGATCTTGCTATCTGATAAGACTCAGCTTTACCACATCCCTGGGTAAATGTAAAATTACATTTTGACTTAAAAAAAAAAAAAAACATCCTAGTACAAGATGGGGGAACAGGGAGAGCCAAGTTGAGTATACAGAAAGTTTATCTAAAAAAGATGTAAGTTCAATAGTGGCTTGCAAATGTTATATTTGTCAACAATATGCCATAACATCCCACCAAGGCAATATTGGATTGCATTAAGGGAACCAGAGGAGGGAGATTATAATCCCTCTATTTTCAGATCATCTCTGGAGTATTGGGCTCAGTACTGAACAATACATTTCAGTAAAGATATTGATAAATTAGAGAGCATTTAGAGAAGGGTTATCAGGATGCTGAAATTTTGGAAGAAGATGTGTAGTCTAGAAAAAGAATACTGATTGAGAGACAGGGAAAGATAATTATTTTTGTGCATTTGAAATAGGTCCTGTTGTACTGTGACATTCTGTGGTCATAAGATTCTTAAAAGATGACAACCTTTAAATGGAAAAAAGAGGTGAAAATACTTCCTGTGTCCTATATCCTTTGATTTCTTCCCTAAAACCTCAATGGCTAGAGATACAAACTTCTTTCAATATACTTTTAGTGATTTGTTTCGACTGCATATTAACTAGAAAATTCTGACAAAATCAGAGGATATGTTCTGATATTTTCTCCTTAATTATTCAAAATTGCAACATCTTATATTAATTAATGAATTATCTCTGAACTCATGGCCTCTGGTTTATTAAATTTTATTTATTAAATATGGTGAAATAACCTCTTTTCCCATAAGCTTTTGTTCATCTTTTTTCTAAATATATAAAATTCTTTGATCTCCTAGTATTAAATAAACATAAAGTTGCTGGCCATACAATTGATAACCTTTACACTAATTATAGATTAAATGACAAATAATTAAACAATAGACATAAATACTTACCTTGTTTTAATTTTCAGAAAGACCACAGACAAAGTCATATTTAACTATCAATATAACTGCTCACTAAGGATACTTTTAAATATTTAGAGTTTTGACCTCATCAATTTTGGAACTCCCTCCAAAAATATAGATTTCAACCCATCAATATGCATTCATTTTCTATTGCTCTGGTCCCTGTCCTCCTAAAAGTTCACTCTATGGGATCTATACAATATACTGGAAATCTTTCTCAATTTCTCCCAACTCTTATAGAGAGGCACTCTGGCCATCCATTTATCTTCCCTTGTTCTCACCATAAGACCAATCCATCTTCTCTTTCTGTCATACAATTTTCTGATAACATCATTCATTCTTGTGTTTCAGAGTTCCTTACTGACTGCATGCTGTAACTGGTTCATCTCTTTTCCCTTTCTTTTACTTTCTGTGACTTTTAAAGACATTGATATCTTGACCTTTTTTCCACTTCTCTGGCCTTATGTACTCAATGATCCAGCAAAACTGGCCTCCTTGCTGTTCCTTATATAAGACACATCATCTCCTAACTTTGTTGAATTTTTACTAGTTATCACTCATTTCTGGAATTGGCTCCTTCCTCATTTATGTCTTTTGATTTTCTTCAAGTCCCATCTACAATCCCACTTTCTATAAGAGCCTTTACTGCATAATTCTAGTGCTTTATCTCAGGTTATCTCTAGATTATCCGTACCTATCTTGCTGGTATAAAGTTATTTACATATGACCTCACCTACCCCCTGACAGTAAGAATTGGACTTGTGGGGTTTCTGTTTGTTTGTTTGTTGTCTTTATTTCTGCTGATCATAGTATCTAGCACATAGTAGATACTTAATAAATGATTGTTGATTGGACTGCATGCATGGTCATTTTTAGTTCTTCAGAAACAGTGGTACACAAAGTTTCTTGGCTTTTCAACAACAACAATAAAATGTTTGTATGAGAATACGAAACTTGCCTGCTATGGGAAATTTAAGATCAATAAGAGAGATTTGCAATTTACTGAAAGCAATCCAATCTACTTTCCTCTTTTTCAACTCTTGGCTAATGTCATTGTCAATCTGCATTATCTCTGCAACAAAGAATACAGAGATGACAACATCATCAAGTGGCGGTTCTTGCCTCAATTTGCCTATAGTCTACTGATGGATATGATATGTATATAAACTTATCAAAATTAATCCATCAACAAACCTCTATTGAGCATTACTATATGCCAGGACCTGAGGTAGACACTGAAGCTGCAGAGACAGAAAATCTTCAAGAAGTTTAGACTCTTGTATAGGAAACATCAATACATAAAGAATACATAAAAAATACAAAGCAGTTTTAGGAGGTACTGACAGCTGGGAAGGTCAGGGAAGGATTCAAAAATGAAGTGGTATTTGAGTTATATTTTGAAAGTAGAAATTTTTAAAAGCTGGAGTGGGAAGAGAGTGAATTCCAGACATAAGGAAACAGCCTATTCAAAGATATGAAGATGGGAGCCTGAGTGATGTATAAAGAATAGCAAGACTAGTTTGGCTAAACTTCAAAATGCATGATGGGAGTATATATAATAAGGCTAGAAAGGTAGTCAAAACAACACTGTGAAAGGACTTTGCATGGCAAACAGAGGATATTGAATTTGATTCCAGAAGTAATAAGGAGCCACTGGAATTTCTCAAACATGAGTCATACCTGTGCTTAAAGAATAATTTGGCATTCATGGGTAGATGGATTATAAAAGGAAGAGACATGAAATAGAGACCAAATCAGCAAGCAAAAGATAATTTGAAGGAGGGAAATAAACATTTCTAAAATGTCTATTATGTGCCAAGCTATTAAGTGCTTTACAAATATTATTTCATTTGATATCCCCAACAACTCTGAGAGGTTAGTGCTATTATTATCCCCATTTTACAGTTGAGGATTAGGAAAGTAAGGGTACTATCAACTTGGAAAATCGGAAAGATTTTACTATAAGACTTGGTACTAGAACTGTTAATGATATCTTAAGGAATTTTAAGAAGTAGTGGGGAGAAGAAATGCATGATAACACAAAGAACAGCTTGAATGATGGTAGGTGCAACTAGATAGTGCAGCAGATAGAATATGGGGCCTGGGATCAGGAAAATGTATCTCTGTGAATTCAAATCTCACCTCAAACACTTAAAGGCTATGTGATCCCTAGCAAGTCACAACCCCATTTACCTCAGTGTTTTCATCTATAAAATGAGCTGGAGAAGGAAATGGCAAACCATTCCAGTCTTTTTGCCAAGAAAACTCTAAATGAGATCAAAAACAGTCAGATGTTACTGAAGAACAACCACAACAGAGACAGGAGAGAGAATAGTGGATTTTAGGGAATTTAGGGAACAGCTGGTGGGCCAATTTGTTTGAAATATACATTTTTTAAAAAGAGTAATAATGTGAAATGTCTTGAAATGTTTTTGGAGCCACTCTATGAACTCTATATTTGTTTTCCCCTTCTAAGATTTTTCTCCTTTACTGTCCTTTTCTTCCACAGAGATAATTTGAATATTAAGGCCTTTGATCCATGCACTGAAAATGATGGACATCACCCTCTAGTACAGAGGCAGCTTGATACTCTCAAGGTTTAAGAACATAATTCAGAACCTAAAGTCATTGAAGGTCACTGAAAACATTCTCACTGCCTGGTAGCTGTGGATGCCATCAATCACTGATGTAAAATGTCATGTCTTGAACTAAAATGCTTGTTCAGCATAAGTAGGTGAGGAAAGCAGCAACTGATGGGTGGAAAAAGTCCTGAAGAGGAATGAAAAAGAATAGTAATGAGAAAGAAAAAGTTTAACACTATTTGTTTTCTTCACTTAGTTTCCAAAGGGACTGGAAAAGAGGTTTTCTCCTTTTTCATTTATCACAGAGCATTTGAGGAGCCAGTCTGTACAATCATTGCAAGCCTCTGCTGTATTTCCTATGCTAGATAGACTTAGTAACTGGGAATTGTATTTAATCTTACCCAGCACAATATTAAAAAAATCAATAACAAATGCATACTTTATACTCTCTTCTGGTAATGGACCACTTAGAATAATAAGGCCCTTTAAGTTGTGCTAAAATACTTTTCCCTCAATCTTCCCTGTGTCAAAGTCAAATAACTCAATACAAACTTGTCCTTTCCACATTAGGTTGCAAGCACCTGAAGAGTAGGGACTGTGTAGGATCTGTATTTTTATCTCTAATAGATAGGTGTTAAGTTGAATGAAATAGGATTCTAATTCTACATCTTTAAGCCTAAAGAGTTACTATCTCAAAATGAAAATTTAAAAAAATTAATTTCTATATGTACTTGTGAGCATAAATACATAAAAATATATAAATGAAAATATGGGCATAAACATAAATTCAAAGCTATAAGTGATTATTTTCCTTTTTATGAAAATTTTTATTGATTTTCTTTGTTTGTACATTAAAAATGCCTAAGAGATTATCCGAATTCTGTGAGAGGTCTCCTGTGGCAAAAATAAACCAATTAAGCCAAGCAAACAATGCAGTGACCTCATCTGAAAGTGCATACAATGTTTCATATCTTTTTCACACTGTTATTATTTTTTTAAAAGTCTGTTTTCTCTTTCTCCCATTCCAAATGCTATTGGGAAAAAAGAGAAAAGAAAAAACAAATTCTTTATAACAAAAAAAGCGAAGTCAAATAAAATAAATTCTCTTTTTAGATATATACAAATCTGTATACATAGTCATGCATTTAAGATATGCATATACATATGTGGACAGGCAGCAGAGATAGATAGATAGATAGATAGATAGATAGATAGATAGATAGATAGATAGATAATATAATGCTTCATTCTGTACCCCATCACTTATCTGTCAAGAGATAGAAAGTATATTTCATCATCAATCCTTGGGAAAGATGAATAGTCATTTTACTGCTCATAGTTCTTACAGTTTTCAAAATTGTCTTTACATTCTTCTTGCTATTATATTAATTCTTTTGGTTCTATTTATTTTGTTTTTCATCATTTTATAAAATTCTTCAAAGTACTATATGTTTATAATATTGATGTTATGATACAAAGTATGCTTTTGATTCTCCCAACTTAACTCTATATCAGTTCATATAAGTCTTTCAAACTCTCTTTGAAATAATCTCCTTTCTGAATTTTGCAACACAATAGCATTTCATCATATGAATGTGCTAATATTTACCTATCCATTCCTTAAATTGATGAGCATTCATTTAATTGCCTGGGTTTTGCCATTATAAAAAGAAATGTTATAAATGAACATATTAGATTTTTTTTTCTATTTCTTTACTCATTTTCAGGTAGAGGCCAATCAGTGAAATAGAAGGGAGAAAGGCTTCATTCACTGTATAATTTGTGTGTGTGTGTGTGTGTGTGTGTGTGTATTATATATTTTCAAATTGTGTTTCAGAATAGTATTTATTCAGAGGCCTAATAAGAATCCATTAATATGCCTATCTTTCCACATCCCTTCCAACATTTATAATTTTTTTCTGTCATCTTTGTCACTCTGACGATTAATTAGAATCTAATTAATTGCTTTAATTTACATAATCATACAACTAAAGCATAAATATTCATATAATAGACATATTTTTTCACTCTGAAAATTTGTTGTTGTTGTTTTTCCCACATATCTTATCTTCTTTATGTAGGATTACAAAAATGCAGGATTTCAAGAGACTTTATGTCAAAAATGAGAAAACTAATACCCAAGCAAATTAAACAAGCAAATAATACCTAAGAAAACTGATACCCAGGTAAATTTTCCAAGATTACATAGCTTATATGTAGTAAAACAAGGATTCACACTCAGGTCTTTTGACTGAAAATGTAAAACTTCTTTGTCCTTTCTACTTTTAAGTCCCCCTAGAATGTATACTTTTTTTTTCCTATTGTTGTCAGCTCTGAATAGCTATTCAAGAAAATGAACTTAATTTTCCCCTCCTTTTTTGGACAATAAAAATGTGTCCTCTGATTTTTGTTGTCAATAATTTCTTTACCATCTTAGTACAGCAGAGAACAAAAATCTCCCCCTTTCTCGAGCAAGTATCAGTCTCAGAAATAGCCTTCATGAAATAGCCTCAGAATCACTTAAATAGCTCTTCCTAGATTCCCTGGAGAAAGAAGGTACATGGAAGATACAACAGAGAAAAACCAAAGATGACTGTAGAATAGATACATTGTAGAAAATGCTATCTGGATATTGGGAAAGGGAAATAGTACGGATTCACCATACTCTTGTATATAGTTAAAGTTGACTTGTTTGATGAGTTGCAATAAAGAGGATTTCTAAAATTCCCAAGCTTTCCCCCATCAAGTTTCTCTCATTCTATTCACAAATCCTGCCATGGTAAGCCTATGATATGAGGTGTGGAAACTGAGAAGATTGTGTACAAATAAAAAGATTTAAGAGTGAAGAAATGGCTTTGAGCTGTAAAACACGTTCAGGGGCTGGACCAATATGGAACACGTTAGTGAGGTGGTCCCCAGGGAAGAGAGATTAATGCCATCTGGTGGTGGAGAGGCCACCTACAGAGTGGAAAAAGAGCTTGGAGTAGTTACAGAGCGCACTCCTCTCTCCTTCCTTCAGTTCTCCAGCAGCCAGGTAGTGAAACTTCCTAATTGTGTGGTTGATGGCAATGATCAAGAGACACAAGAAGTTCCACAAAGTATACACAGGCCTTTGTTTCAAGAAAGAGCTTGCAACCCAAGTATTTTATTAGAGTAAACAAAATTTCTGTTTCCTTCCCATATCAAGGATCAAAAAGTACTTGACTGCCTTACACTGGTACTAATATGCTCAAAAAAGGAGGTATATGTTGCTATCTTGGTTTTAGTAGATTTGTGAGTGTAGTCCAGATGAAATCTCCCTTGTTAGATGCAATTGTTTATCTGTTATTGTGATAAGTGGTACAGTGGAAAGAATTAGGCAGATTTATCTTCTTGAGTTCAAATTTGGTCTAAGACACTTACAAACTGTGTGATCCTGGGCAAGTCATTAAATCTTATTTTCCACAGTTTCCCCATATGTAAAATGAGCTGGAGAAGGAAATGGCAAATCACTCTTTATCTTTGCCAAGAAAATCCAAGTGGGATAACAGTCAGATATGATTGAATAATAAAAATATTATTAGTGAGAAAGACCATGGGGCCAAACAGAGAAAATTAGAAAAGTCCAAGTTTTATCTTTTTTAAAGATTATTTAATTCTTAAATCTAATTCTTTCTTTAAAAATTCTTAAACATATTATTAAAGGGATGATAACTAAACTTCTAGAAAAGGAAGCAGTGATCAGATATATGGCTTGATGACATTAGGTCATATCAGACTAACACCATTATTAGGCTATCAGGTTGCTATATCAAAGCAATGTTAGAAGTATTTTTTATTTTAATTTCAAAATGAAGTTTTTCATACTTCCCTGAAGAAAAGATAGAAATATATAGGCCAAACAATAGAACAGTTACATGAATTCAAAACAATTTGGAAGGGGAGGGGAATAGTCATAATATATTCTATTATAGTCAAACTGCCATTATATATAATTACCTTATATGCATTTTGTACATTTTTATATAATTTTACATATGTGTGCTATTATACTCAATAGAATAAACAGAGTTTAGAGTTTCATTTTTATCTTTGAATTTCAGAATATTGCACAATATCTGGATCATAGAATGTACCCTGAATGAGGATATTGGTGAAACTGGAGAGCGATGAGTTAATCCTTCACATGCCCGTAATACCAGCTGGGACTGTTGGTGATAGGGTTTGATACAAGACTTGGTGCAATAGCTTCTCTTTGAAAAAATTGTGATTCCTACCCCAATCCTACTAATAGCCGAGGCAGAGATGAGGGCAATTACATTTGGCCAGTAGGCAGCAGATTGGACAATATTGGCAGCAGGAGACCAATGGGAGAGAAATGGTTCTTAGTACCAATATTACTGGCATCAGTCACAAAAGTATACTTAGAAATGACACCCAGCCCACATTCAGCAGCTCCAACAGCACCTGCAATGAGATAGAATTAAAAGCACCCTAATTTGCTGGATTTAGTCAGCTGGGCAGATAGTTATATGGGCCTGAGGCTGTTATGGACAAGCCCAGGAAGCAGCTTCAGAGTGTATAGCTAAAAGTAGCCATAAAGTACTGTGAAAGCAGCATTGGGTTTAAAACAGTTACATGCAAGCAATCCTTAGCTATCTTAGTAGACCAGAAGCACTGTGAGTTCTGGGTAGCTGGGTTGTCTACAAAAAAGGCAAAAATCCAGGAAGGCTCTTTTTTTAATTCTTTTTATGGGGCCCCATTTGTCTGTGTGAAAGATAAGGAGGTGGGAAAATGTATGGTTGTGATTTTTGTGTCCATGGACACCTATATTATAGAAAGCAAGAACCAAAGGGGTAGAGTTATGTTGGGCAGAATCCTGATAGAAACTGCATGCTTACAACCTTTCACTACCATTCAGGACTATTTTGAGCAAATAAATTTTCAAGCAGGTCAGGGCAGTTTAAGTTAACTTTGCCAGATGCACTGACCTTGGAAGTATCTGAATACTTCAAGTTCATTGATTTAAACCTCCTCGTTAATTTTCATTTGCTTTTATATTTCTATAGCAAAAACTCTGTAGCAAAATTGGCTACATCTCCTCCTCAAGGTTCTAGGAATAACTTTAAGAGAATTAAGAGAATGGGATTTTTTTTGTCTAATGCTACTATTTCAAGTCCCATTCTTGTATATTCTTCCTATTAATCACCAGTAACTTGAATCCTAAGTTAACTATTAAGCATCATTTAGCTTTTTACAAAAACTTATGTGATTTGGAGATGTAGCAAGAACAGAAGTACAAATACTACCCCCAGCACCTTAGAGGCATATTCTTCCCTGTATAACTATTGGTCCCTGTGGAGAATAAGCTCAGGCTTAACTCATTATCTACATAACATTAACCTCACCAAATTTGCTTCCAAATACAGTATAGTTGTTGGATTACTTTGTATCTCACTTATCACTGGGCTGGGTGCTGAGGACATCAGTGCTGAACTGGCTGCTCATTAAAATCTAGTTTGGACTCTGCTCCTAGTCCTCTTGTTGTCTGGCTATCTTGAACTTTTGAAGTTCAAAAATATCTCTAATCTCCTTCACTAGAAATATCAAAGAATACACATAAATATGAAAAGAACAAAAGGTTATATTCCTAGGCTACATGTCAGTCTCAGATAGAGGGCCTGGGGCCCACCCCTTTCAGAATTGTCTTGCTGGAATGCAGTCAGGTAAGAAGGGGTCAAGACTAAAGGACCTGATTCTAGCTGATTTGAAAACGCCATAGTTCTGGCTTGGCAGCCAATCAAAAAGGTTCCTCTTCATCAAATTCTTTGTGTAATGAAATCAATTACAAAAGTTATGTGCATGCTCATAAAGTCCACTAAGGTGTGTCCATTGACCAATCCATCATTACATTAGTGTGAATTCCTTTTTTAAAAAGTGGAGAATTGCTTTTACAGAGGATATTTGAATATGTTTTTATTCAAGGGATTTATTATTTGAATCCTTAGGGTTTGAATGATTCATTTCACCAATCATTGAACTTTTGGCCAATGGGGGAAAATGCTTATTGATTAATGTCTTGATTAATTAGTTAATTTGATTAGTTACTGAACATCTAGAAAAAAATGTAGTGATTACCAAGAGATAGCATGCTTTCATAAATAACAGGTAATGTTAGATTAAATTCATTTCATTTTTTGATAGCTCTATTAAACTGGTAAAATATAGAGATGCTAAAGATAGTTTCCCCAGATTTTGTCAAAGTACTTGATAAAGTGTCTCATATAGAAAAGATGAGAAAAAATGCTAAATAATAATATAGTTAGATAGTTATATATGAATTCCCAAAGTAATCATTAAACATTTGTTGTAAATTTAGGATTAAGTCTACATTGAATTAGCTAAAAGAAATTTTTATCGACAATACACCACATAAAATAACATTTTAATTAGTTTCTTGGATGAAAATAGAGATACAACATCTTTGTAATTTTCAAAAAACAAAGTTGAGAAATATCTAATTCATAAAAATAATAAGGTCTCAAAAGATCTTGATAAGACTAAAATATTGGCTAAATTAATAAAATGAATTTTAATAGAGATAAATGAAAAAGTCTTACACGAGTTCAAAAGATCAACTTCACAAGTACAAAATTGGAAAAACATGAATATATAGCATTTTGCTTGAAAAATACTTGAGGATTTTATTAGACTTCAAGCTCAATTTGTAGTAGTATCATAATATGAAAGCTAAAAATTTAATGCAATAATCATACTTGTTCAGATGCCATGTTAGAATTGTGTTCAGTCCTTGAGGACTCTGAAGGACATCAATTAGCTGGAAAATATCCAAATGTAGGCAATCAGAATAATAAAAAAACTTTAATATTATACGAAGATTAGCTGAAAGAAGAAAATGTTTAAATTGTAGAAGGGAAGACTGAGAGAAAATAGAAAGATTGAATTCCTTGGTGACAAGGTCCTCACTGAGAAGTAGAGAAAAATCCCAACAGAAAGGTACAAAGTCTTGTTAGGGAAATAGGTGAGAAAGATAAAGAAAGGGTAATGCTGAAAGAGAATATCATTTCAGCAGGAAGAGGGTTCCTGCTATGCCAGAGGGAGATAGAGGTTCCTTGGCAGGGCATATTAGATCCTTTGCAAGGATTGAGCCCCAAGTTGACTCATTTTATAATAGAAGCCTAGGTTAGCAGCTCTTGATGGGGACTGGGTGCAATTTGAGCTGGAATAAGAGAAAATTCTTGGAATTGAATGAGTGTCTCCGGACTAATCTTGACCTCAAAGGGAAGCTTAATCAGTAGTGAGTATTATCAATGGGAGTTCTCAGGATAACAGAATGAAGCTGTTTATCCTGCTTCCCTAGGGCAGGGTCTTTTACAGAGGCCAGGATTCAAGAATACTTTCTCCTTGAAGGAGTTTCAGAAAAAGAATTTCGGGGTCCCCCCTTCAGTTTCAGGCTTCCCTCTTCAGAACTATAGATGGAAGTTACAAAGAAGAAAAATCAAGTTTAAAGATAGAAAGTATTTCCAAACAACTATTTGTTTATCCAAAGACTCTCATAAACGGGCTGTCTTTACAAGAAGTATATTTTCTTCATAAACTTGCTGAATGAGTTATAATAGAGAATCCTTTTTAGGTGCTACTGGACCATGATATGGTTGTTGAATGCATTTCTGACTTAAAATCCTGTAGCTCTGGAGTAGTTTTTTTGGTTCTGCATTTTGCATTTTAGAAAGGATATTAATAAGCTGGGGAGTAGTCAGTAGTGTGACCAGAATAATGAAGACCATCAAGATAATATGAAGAGAATTGGTGAAAGAAATGAAACCTATGTGCCCTTGCTAAGGGAAGACTAAGACAATAGTCTTCAAATATTTGAAGAGCTGCCATGTGTATTAGAGAATTGCAGTAAAAAGAGAAGAATAAATGGAAAGCCAAAACTCATGCTAGAATCTACCTCAAAAACAATAAGAAATTGATAAAGTAAAAAAACAAAAAACAAAAAGAAACAGTTAAAGACTTAAAAGAGAAACTTTTGAAATGGCATGAATACCAAAAAAGATGGAAAAACAAAAATATACTATTGCTTGATGATCACTGAATCCACTCTTGAGCTAATGCCAAAAGGAAAAATTACATGACTATATAATCAGAAATTGCATGGAAAGGAAGGAGCCTTGAGTCACTGTTGTATGATTCAGTCTTCTCAGAAAAATGCAAAAGTGAATGCAGCCAGGGGCAGGTAGGTGGTGCAGTGGTTAGGGTATCAACCCTTAAGTCAGGAGGACCTAAGTTCAAATCTGTTCTCAGATACTTAACACTTCCTAGCTGTGTGACTCTGGGCAAGCCACTTAACCCAATTGCCTCAGAAAAAAAAAAAGGGGGGGGGGGGCTGGAAATGGACTCCAAGCTCTGAATTCACATTCATCTGGCTCAGGATTTGACTTATTCAGGACTACATTCTATTTCCTTTTCTATTCTCTATGAAATTTTGTAGAAAAAGAAGGACACAAAACCTTCTGTCAGCCAGGATTTGCATCTGCTTTACTCAGACTGAAAACTGAAAATTCAACAAGGCAGCCAGAAACCATCCACTCTCATATCTAGCCCTACCTGGAGGTAACTGGTATAATAGTAACTACCCTAAGAAATGGAGTAGAAATGATGGGAGTGTGAAAATGTTTTCCCTTTTGAAATTAACACTCTGAAATGCTGTCTCCTTTGATTCCTGACCCTCCCAGGCTCCATGGAGTCTGTGAGAGAGCTTCTCAGGCTGGGACATTTTTAAAGCAAATCACCTCCATTTATAGGGGGATCTCCATTCAAATTCAGGCTGAAAAAGCCTTCAAAGTAATTTCAGTTGGGAGATCCTGTCTGATCAGCTCAAACTACCCTCAGCCCCCCCACCAAGATCAACTCATAAAATAGGTTTCTGCTCTTTCATTTTTTTTACAGAATGTCCAAAGTCTACCAGGACTTCTGCTCACTGTGGAGAGACCCTCTGCTCAGTGGAAAAAACCTTTTGTTATTTCCCTATTAGGACTTTACTATTGAAGAAGTCAGTTTTTCTAGCAAAGCTGACTTCTCATCCAACAATAAACTTCCATTTTTGCCACCTAAAATTCTTCAAATTCATGAATTCTTTCATGAAGGACCTGAGTCAACCAAAAGGGGATTTCCACATCTCTCTGACTGCCACTAGAACCCCATCAGAAACAGCAAAGGAAGATCAGCCTTACCTAGTGGAAGAAAGGAGCATGTTATACTATATAGGCTGCTGGATTTGGCGTCAGAAAAGCTTGGGTTCAACTACTGCCTTAGATACTTACTAGCAGTATAAATCATGACAAGTCACTTACTAATAATTATAGCACCTGCAAAGTACTAAGCACCATCCCATCTGAACCTCCACAAACCCCATAATTTTCATGATAAAGTTGAGGAAACCAGATCAGACAAAAATTAAGGGACATGCTCAAAGTCACTTAGCTAGTAAGTGAGAGAGACCATATTTGAATTCTGATGTCAGGAAGACTCCAGATACAGCATCCATTGTAATAACCAATTGTCTTTTTTTAAACTTTCTATGCCTCAGCTTCCCCATATGCAAAATGAGAGGAATGAACTTGGGGACTTCTGAAGTTCCTTATAGCTCTCAATCTATGATCCTACAACTGAAGAAATCTAGGAAAAAACAAAACAAAACAAAGAGATACCCAAGTTAGGATTTGAAAAGAAAAGGGTAATCCTACAAGTTGAACCCCACAAAAAAAAAGAGAATGAATTGGTCAAAGGACCAATAAAAAGGACCTAATAAAAGGATCAATGGAAGGTCTTATGAAAGATGTTGACAATTAGGAATCAATGAGAATCCCTGGAAAGCATGTTGGGAAGAACAAAATCAACAACAACAGCAACAACAAAATCCCACAGGATTCTGTTTCAAAAAATCATGAAAGTAAGTTGCTAAGAACTATTGGAATTTTAAAATTATTGTTTGTTTGTTTTTTATCTCCCCTGATAGACCATGTGTTCCCAGAGGACAGGAATAGCTCTGTACATAGGAGATATTATATATATATATATATATATATATATATATATATATCTGTTAACTCTTAATTGAACAAATGTTTGTATTTTCCACTTTTATATATAGTATCTATTCCAAAGATACTCAATGAATGAAATTTCATTTTTGCTATTGTAATGACAAAAGAGATTTGAGCAAAAGTGAAAAGAAGCACCTAAATCCTAAAGAATATGTGACTGTACTTTAAGAAAATTTCCTGATTTAAGAAATGGATTTTACCTTATGTGGAAAAAATGGTCCTAAAGCAATGGAATAAGCCATAAGAGAAACCAATAGAAAAATCTTTTCTCTTAATTTAAGTTCCTTATCTCTAAAGCCCCCAAATTTGAGAATATATAGTTTATCCTCAAAAGAAAAAACAAATTCTACTTTCTATCTACATCTCAAACAATCAGATCTTCCAATATAAATTTTGCATTTAAATACACATTGGTCAAAATATGTCATTCAAATTTGAAAGGGAAAAATTTTGTCCTGAATTTAGTCTTTAAAAAACTATCCCTAATCCAGATGTGAGTGAAAATATGTTAAGAGCATAGCATATTTCAAGCGTAGTCCCATGATAGGCCAAACTCAATATTATGCTGAGCAGGCCCCACTTTAGAGCAAAGTATTTTTCTGTATGAAGTAAATAAATTCTTCCAAGGTATGAAATGTTACTCTCTGGGGGCATTTTACTCACCTAGACTCATTCTAACATCAAGACTGTTTAGAAGAATTGAGTTGACTCTGATTTCTTTTTCCATCTTTCAGTTTCTAAATAATTTTTTTACCAAGTACTATTTTTAAAATCCCTTCTACCATTCTATTCCTCAAACCCAATTTCCATCTACTCCACCCAAGGGAAAAAAAAAAAAAATCACCATTTAAAAAAGTACAAAATACTTTTAAAATATTCCCTGACTACATAAGTGATCTTTTAACAAGAGATCTCTAAAAAGTATTTTTAAATTACAGAAAAGTGTTTATTTTTCTGTGGAAGGAAGATCAAGTAAATAGCTGCCTTCAGGGTGAGGAAATCAAAACTCACAGTAGAGAGGCAGTTCATGATCACCCTATGGAATGGATGAAGTACTTGTTTATGTAGAGTACTCTCCTATGTGCTATATAAAGTGAATGAAATACTTTAAATGTTTACAATCTAAAATGCATGTACTAAACAAACATATAAATTAGTGTAAGGAGACCAATGAGGTTTTTTCCTAGGGAGGAATGCTGAACAAAGACCAGAGACTGTGTTTCTGGTGTTTCTGGTGGGTATCCATGATAAAGGTTGAAATATAGAAAATGAAGTCTTTAAACTCCTGGTGGAGAGATCCTAAATTTACCTAACTCCTATAGGTTTATTTGCAAAATAACCAAAATCATTTTGGGAGTCTGAGGGCCACATCCTTGCCAGGCCACACATACCTTCTTGATGGTTTTATTAGGTTGAATCTCTAAAGAATTGAGGGAAGACAGACGAATAATTTAAAATTTGATGAATAGGAATCTTCTAATCCCATTCATTTGGTTTGCTGGGACAAAGGACTATAGACCTGGCAGCAGAAGAGGTAGAGTAAGAACAGATTAAATTCTGATTTAAGGACTTTGCTTATCTCTTGAATGAATTCTTGACTCCTTTCATTGTTATGGTTTTAGGTTATGTTAGCCAAAAAGAGATTTAGCTCTCTCTAAAAAGAGAGAGGCTTTATTAGCCACTGCACTCCCAGCAGATGGTAGCAAGGAGCACTAGATGGACTATAGGGGATGACACCCAGCAGATGGTAGCAGAGTATATAGCTCATCTAAAATTGCCTAGCTGGGGAACACAGCTGTGACCTATGTTCAAATGCACACCTCTGATTATGGGGCATAGAGGGGAGGAGATTTTGTCTTGTCACTTAATTTGTTATTTGATTAAATGTCTTTTGCTCTGAGCTAATTTGTGCTCTCTGGTTGACTTAGTAAAAGTGAATACATCAGTGAATGTTAATCCACAGAGTGCTTTGAACTGAAGTTGGCTTTCCTGGGTCCAATGTGTAATGGTGGATATTACATTAATACATTAATTACTCTTGTAAATGTTTATTATGTCTATTACAAATTCCAAAAAAATTCATACATTTGATGTTCTAGAGATTAGGAAAAAAGCGACTAGTTTGATGTAAGGACTTAAATGAAAGTGAGATTGTAGATATGAAAGTGCTTTAAAAATGTAAATGGCTACATAAATGCAAGGACTTATTTATTAATTAAGAATAGATTATTGAAAGGTGATACAGTAGGGGAGAAATTAATAAATGAAAACCTGTAGAGTGGAGATATAAAAAACAATCTAATGCATGATTATGACCACATCATTATTCCATTCAAAATTCTCAAAATGTCTCCCTTTTGCCTACTACATACAAAATGAACTCTCAATCCTTGTATATAAGTCCCTCCATAATCTAGCTCCAATTTAACTGTTGAGTTTTTATTTCATTATATCCCTTACTTCCAAATATTATTCCTTCCAAACAAACTGGAATATAGTCTGTCTCCATCTTCATGCTAACTATTCCCATCTCCATGACTTTGCTCAAACTATTCCTCATGTTTCAAATAGACTATTCCTCCTAAAATCTCTTTATGTTGAAAGTTCCTTCTTTAAATATCATCCTACCCACATCAGGAAAAAGTGATCTTTTCCACCTCAACTTAGTCCTATTAAATTCTATTTATAATATCCTTAACGAGGCATATTCAGATATATGATCTTTTAGGAAAGAGGTTACGTCAATGTTTACATTTGTGTCTCTGATGTCTCCTTTACTGCATAGAATAGGTACTGCTTTTGTAACTGAATTTAAAATATTTCAGTAATAAGGATAGTATAGAGCACTACACTAGATATCAGAAAACTTCGAGGCTTAATCTTGGTTCAGTATTCATTAGATGTTGTGAAATTTACTGCACATTTGAGCTTCTGTTTCTTTATGAAAAGGAGACAAAATGTATGCTTTGATTATGCCATAGAATCTTTTTTAAAAAATTCATATGAGATAATGTACCTCAAATGCCTTGAAAGCTATAAATAAATCATGGTCTTGAAATGAAGTGCATGGGGCTAACTTGTAAGGATAATCCAAGGTATTCTTTTACATATGCTTTTACATCTCCAAAAAACATACTTCACAACCCACACCAATGAATTTACCCTTAAAGTTCAGTGGTCCCAATTAATTTTAAAATGTATCTAAAATGAAATGGTAAGAGAAGCAATCTTAAAAAGATTTCCCCATGAAATTGCTCCTTTAAATGCAAACAAAATTATTTGGGAGAGTGAACTTATATGGACAATACATATGGAAGGTGATATATAACACATATAAGGAACATAATAGCCCAGGACACACACATGGAACTAATTAAAACTAACACTGCAGGAATCTCTTCTTATACTATCATCTCACTGTTGGATTTTTCTCACAGGTTCTACTTGTGGATTCATAATGAAACAGATAGTCCCCACCTGATCTGCTCTACTGAGCATGTAGTTCTCTATACTGCTGCCTTGACCTTGGTCAGACTAGTTGCTGCTGCTGCTTCACTGTTCACTGGTGAACAGATTATGTTGTTCCGTGGCCATCCTTCAGCCAGATATATGCTCTCCCCTTTCTCCAGCTTCTATGACTTATTAGGTAAGGAAGAAACAAACACTATGCTAAGCACTGCAGATACAAATAAAGGGGTGTGTGGGAAATAGTCCATGCTTTCAAGGAGCTCATAAATTAATAGGGGGAGACAACATGAGAACAATTATGAATGAGAGAGAAAGAAGAAGAAAGAAGATGATGAAGAAGAAAGAAGAGGAGAAAGAGAGAGACAGAGAGATAGGGAGAGGAAGAGGGAGAGAGAGGAGGAAAGATGTTAAGGGCTGAAACTCTTGAGCAAATGCACTTGGACAACCTAGCACTTGAGGCTAATTACCAATTAGACAATACTCTATTAACATATTCATGGAGGATGACCCTACTCAACTACTCTGTGCTGGCTCAATCTGTGGGTGTGGACAGAGAAGGGGGAGAGAGATCCAGGGGTGGAGTAGGACAAGCAGGATCTTTCTTTGGCAGCGAAGAGAGAGAGAGAAAGGAGGTGTCTAGAGTCCTATATTTAATCCCCTTGCTGGCGACCCCAAAAAGACCAAGAATAAAGACTTTTGCTTATCCTGACTCTGGCTGATTCTAAGATATCCAGGGTCACAACAGAAAGGAAAGAGGCTGAGAGAGAGTGAGAAGGCTTCTTGCATCATGATTAACTAAGACATGAAGGAAGTCAGGGAACCCAAAAAGAAGAAAGAGGGAAAGAATGTTAGATGTTAGAGACAGTCAGTGAAAGAATACAGATTGAGAAGAGCAGAGATTGTTGAGAAAAGTATAGGATCAGAAAAATGGAAAGATAGAAAAGGGCCATTTCTTTTGAAAGGCCTTCAGAGCCAAACTGGATTTTCATTTTGATCCTAGAGATAATAGGGAGCCATTTACCGAATAGTTTGTGTGACATGTTCACACTTGAGCTTAGGAAAATTATTTACGTGGGACAGTAGAAAGTGTGCTGGACCTGGAATAGGAACATTTGATTTTATGTCTTGCCTCACATACTAAGTGACCCTGTACAAACCATTGTCTGTTTCATGTAAATACAAATAATAGCAGCACCTCCCATGACTGTTGTGAGGATAAAATGAGAGCATATTTATAAAATAGTTTGCAAAACTCAAAGCCTGTATAATGCTAGATTATTATTATTATAGTAATGTCAATTAGAGGATGTACGGAAGTGGGGAGAGATTTCACTGAGGCAAGGAGATTGAGCAGAAGGCTATTGCAATAGTCCAGGTGTCAGGTGATGAGGTTCTGATTGATATGGCAGCAGTTCCAAAAGGAGAGAATGGAACATATGGGAAAGATGTCACAAAAATAGAATTAATAGGATTTGGCAACAGATTGGATAGAGGGTAGATTGGGAGTGAGAAGTCAAGAATAACACCTTAGCTGCAAGTCTGGTGACTTAAAGGGTGAGGGGCTCTTAACAGTAATAAGGAATTTAGAAATGGGGGATTATTGCAAGACAGATAAAGAACTTAGTTTGAGTTTGTTGGGTTTAAGATGTCATTGAGAATATCTGATTTGAGATGTCCAATAGGTCATTGAAGATGTGAAAATGTTTAGGGTTGCTAAAGCTGAAATTGTCAGAAGACATAGGTATAAATCCTGACTGTGATTTCCTGTCTGTATAACTTTGGGCAAATTATTTTATCTCCTAAGTCATCAGTATCCTCATCTACAAACTGGAGACAATACATTTACACTATCAGCCTTACAGGTTTTTGTGAGGAAAATATAAAGTTTTCAAATGTTGGAGAAAGGTGAGTTATTCTTAATAACAATAATTCTAATATTTAAACTGTACTTAGTATGCTCAAAGAAAGTTTGATTATTAGTAAAATGATTGAATCTTATGGCTGGAATGGAGCTAAAAAAGTACTAAGGCAATTTAATTATGTATCCTAGAAAAGTTTCAGAGTCAATAATTTGCTTTTCTGGATTCCCACAGTTCAACATTTTATCCCTAATTGTATTACTTTTCACCAGCAACTTTGAATCTTATCTTCCTAGCCCCAACTTCTTAAACTGTGGTATTAACTCCATGCAAGGTCTTGTAATTGAATATGGGCTCATAAAATGATGATTTATTATCAGTAAATGTTTGCTTTGTATCTCTATTTTATATACCTATATAATTGAGGTCACATAAAAATTTCTTGGGTGAAAAGGGGTCACAAGTGGAAGAAGTATAAGAAGCCCTGATCTAGACCAATTCCCTCATTTAACAGATGCCAGAATACTGGAGTCACTTGCCCAACATCAAGAGTAATAAAACTAGGATGAGAACAAAGGTCTGGTTTTCGTTCCAGTGGACTTTTCACATCATAATTATATCCTTTACGCTTTTCACTTTTCTAACATGAAGTGGCTGATTACCATCGTATAGCTGTTTTGGCAAGAAGGAAAAAAGCAGGGGGGGAAGCACCCCAGTATGATTCCCAGGATTACCAGAACAATTTGATCTTGAAACATATAAGTCAGTTTGTGCTTATCTCTGTCAGCTGTCAAATGGTTCTTTTTCTTCTTGGTTCTGATAGGATCAGAAGCTGCTGGACTAGTTTGTTCCATTCTCTATGATCTTTGCATTGCTGACAAATATAAGATCGAAGCAAGAGTCAAAGAAGGAATAGCTCCATTACATCACTAAATAGATCATACTATGAAGGGAGCTAAAGTTTTTCCCCAGGCATGGAACTTCTGATCTGTCCTTTCAATCAATCATTCAATCAATAAAGATTTATTAAGCATCTACTTTGACTTTTCTTCTTCAATTCCCAAATTTCATCAGTTTAGCCACTAACATTTTGGGTAATCATAATCCACCCACTCCCTCCAGCAGCATTTCTCAGGGCAACAGAAAATTTCCTCTTGGGTGGAACCTTTGCTGAAGTACTTTGACACTGGTGTATATCTGAACAAAGAACTCTTATACAAAATAAACAAAATAGAACATATTGAGCCAGGATTTTTCTACCAAATATAACCCTTGAAGGAGGTTTGAGGTTATTTATGCATCTTTGTTTACTCTTCTCTCCCACCCCATGCCGATTTGCCAACAGAATGAAGTGAAATGATTTGGTGTTTTCCACATTGAATGGACAGCGCCTGGGAATGGTCTGATAATCAATTATTTGTTTTTCTTGGACCTGACTGAATCTGAGATGACACAGAAAGAAGCTGCTCTTCAAACAAATGCATTTAGGGATAGGCAACATTTCCAAGAAAAGGAAGTTTAGAGGGAAAAAAAAAAACTTAATAAAAAGACAATAATGTGTTGTGTGTAGAATTAGAACTCCCTTCTCCCAATATGTCCCAAATTTGAAGGTGTTTGGGGTAGGACAAGGTGTTATCTCAGGACTGTCTCTTTGTTCATAGCCAACCCATTTCTTACCTGGCTTAATATCAGGCACTTTTATCACATCCAACAAGATTACCTTAGTTTACATTTCTTTTTCATCAGAGGTAAAGAAAAAAAAAAAAAAAAAGGACTAGCACAACCTTTAAAGACTCCTTCCATTCCAGAAGTTGTTTCTCAAAGATTTCAATATAAATCTCAGGAATCAAAATGTTACATCCAATTTCACAGGAAACCAGAGTTGAAAATAAAGAACTCCTGAACACATTTGTTGCCTTCTTAAAGCTTTCCATTTGTCATAATGTAATTCTTCTTGCTTTTCCACTAGGTTTCTTTTGGAACTTGACAACCTGGGTTATAGATGAACAGCTCTATTAAAATGTTACAAATTTGATATTTACAGTTTTAAATCAGATAAATCCAAGTATATACAGTCTAATAAATACTCAAAGAGGTAAATAGCTGCCAAAGAGAGTGTTTCCTCAAAGTTTCTTTCACAAAGGAAGAGTGAGTTTTTAAATAAAGTTCACATGAGCTATGACACATTATATACTGTGTAAATGGAGGGGAAAGACCACAGGTCTTTTGGTAACCTGTCTTTCATTTGAAAAAGTGGACATATTCTTTTTTCTGAACCTGTTTCTGCCTATGGTAGATGAGAAGATGGGATTAATTGTTATCTACTTTCTCTGTTGGCTCCAAATCTTATTATATCACTTTGGATTAGGTCTCAAGTACTTTGTGCTTGTCTCTTGAACTTTTAGAAGGAAAACAGAGAAAGTGTGGAAGGGTTAAACAGCCTTATTAAAGTTAGATGACTAAATAGAATGTAAAGAATACCTTGTCAGAAACTTGATTTAAGTCCTCCTTTTCTTGGTCATTAAATGCCTGACCTTAACCAAATCATTTAAGCTCCTAAGAAGTCAGTTTTCTCATTTGTACAAAGACAAGAGTACCAGGTCTGAAATGGAAGGACCTACATTCAAATCCTATTTCTATCTATTAAGAGATACCTGCCTAACTTTGACCCAATTAGTTTCTTCATCTGTCAAATCTAAAGTCCCACAATCAAACTTGGTGCTCTCTGAAATATGTTTTAGCTGTAAACCTATGACACTTCTTTAAATCTCAGTTTTCTGACCTGGAAAACAAGAGGTGTTAAACCATATGTCTTTCAAGTCCTAAGGGGGGGGAAAAAAATTTCATTTTGGGCATTTCCCCTCCCACTCCCCACCCCCCACAGTGCACAACTTTCCCGGCCCTTCCTCTTCCCCTCATCCATCACAAAACATTTCATAGGAGGAAAACAGAGTTTCATCCTCAAGGGAAGTGAATAAAAGTGACATCGTATTCCAAACTGATCTGATCAGCCTCAAACCAGTCTCCTTTTGAAATACACACGCAGCAAGTTACTAGTATCTTGAGAGCACAGAAATCAGAGGCTACACTCCCCTCTGTGAGTTTGACAACACTTGGAAGGGAGCTCGGCGCACTCAATTTATAAGTAAATGTTTGGCAAGTTCAGCTGTCCTCAAGTTTGGCAGGCAGAATATAATCAACAAAGGGGCATTACTTTTAATTATATTTAAAAATATAACTCCCTGCAGATTAAAGGGCCTGGGTAGAGAGAGGCCCGTATGCTGTTGGCCCCAAGCTCCAAGGGGGACCCGGTTTATATAAGCAGGCTTTGTTTTAATTAGGTCGGCAGCGGCTCCTCCTCTTACAGTTCCTCCACATTACAATCCCTGGTAAACCCCCTCAGCTAAAAAGTGTTACTAAGAAAAACACACAGGCCCAAAACACAGAGCCAGGCAAAAAGTTGTCCCTAGGAAAAGCTTTTACAGACAGAATATACTTATCAGAGAGGGAAAAGAGGCTGGGTCAGGCCCTATAGTTCCAGGCAGAGTCCCCAATTGGGACAAGATAGTGCCTTTTAAAAATTATAACTAGAAATCTCTCCACTCCACATCCCTTCAGTTCCCCAAGGTCCCCAAGGGGAAAACCCAACACACCCACATTTAAATTAAGTCCAGGATCTTGTCTGAAGGGACAAAAGCCAGGAAATCTCAAAGTTAGGGACATCTCCAAGTCCCGGGCTTTGTAAGAATTAAATAAATAAAGGCACAATGGAGGGAGTTAAGGATGAAGTGCCAGCATTAACCCTGCATTTCCTGGCCTTTGTCACTTGCCGAAAGAACCGTTAGTATATTTAAGTGGGCAGTTTGTTGGCCAGAGCTTTTTATTTTTTTGGGAGGGGAGCAAGGGAATTAGGTATTGAGGGGGAATGATGATGTTTTATGGAAAAAATAAAACTAAAAAAGTCTAACTAATCCTACAAAGGTAAAATGAGGAAGGTATTTTATTTCCAGTGGAGACAGTCTGTCTTTTAGGTAAATTCTTTTTTGGTTTGACTTAGAAAGCTATTTAGATCCCATGCTTTTCACTAAGCTTTTGTGATCTGATTAAATACACATTTCCTTGGCCTATTCTGTGTACTTTTATATTGAACTACAGGGTGAAGAAAAAGGCCTAGCTCTTCCTTTACACTAAAGCTAAGTTGGGCTCCTTAAAAAAGAGAGAGACTTAATTGGAACAGCTACTTTTGTAAAGCATTCATTTGAAATTCATAATAATGCTAATAGTAGCTGACTCTCTTAAAGTTTTACAGGACAATTAGACTATCACAGCCTTGAGAAGGAAAAAAAGCAAGCTAGACTCATTTTCCTGTATCTGCGCAACTCTAAAATTTTAGTTTTAAAGTTCATACCTTTTTAAGATGAATAAATGGAAAGATCTTTATGTTGTTGGACCATTTGACAAGTATATATACATGAAAATATATTTATTTAAAAGAAGTAAATGAAAAAGTAGAGTAATCAAGTCTATTAACAATCAGTAGACCCTTTTTTTTTTTTTTTGAGTTCCAGTACAGCTAAATTTTTAGACAGGAAATTATGCCCTCAGCTGGCATGGAGAGAGAAGAGAAAGACCTTTGGTTTCCTCATTAAACTGGAGTTTGGTACAAGCCACTCAAGCTGACCTTTTAAACCCTCTAATCTTGGGTTTAAACTAATCTTTCCCTGTCCCAAACTTTGAGTAAACATTTTTAACTGGGGAGCTAACAAAAAAAAAAAAAAAAAAAAAAAAATCACTTCTTCCTCATATTCTTTTGTGGAAGGAAATCTCATTTCCTTCCAGTTATTCAGTTAGATTAGACTTAAGGTTTGTTTTGGTGCCTGTGGCCACAATTGGTAATAAAAGAGTCTCCTAGGTGGGGACCCCTGAGAAATGATTTGCTCTTCTTCTCATCATATCACGGAACAAGATTGTATAATGCAAAGAGATCACTGATCTCTGGATATGGAATGAAAAGATGAGGGTGCAAGTCTAAGCAAAGGCTATGCTACTCATTGATTGTAAGAACTTGGGCAAATCAATATCTTTCTGTGATTCTAGTTGTTTCTTTTTTTTTTTTTTTATCTTTAAATTAAAAAGGTTGAACTATTGTTCTTCAGTTGTCCAATTCTTAGCAAAGTTTCTATGATCATTTGTCATTCCTTACCTAGCTCATTTTATAAACAAGGAACTAAGGTAAAGGGTTATATGACTTGCCTAGGATAATACAGCTAGTATGATTCAAGGCTGGGTTTGAACTCAGGAAAATGAGTCTCACTAACTCCAGGCCTGACATTCTATATCCATTTGATGAGGTTTAGATTTTGGGGTTCCCTTTAGTAGGGAACCAAATGATAAGGTCTAGATTTAAGGAACCAAACTGAGATTAGAGTTTCTGGTGGTCAGGGAGTTAAATGATAAGATCTAGTGGCAGGTTCGGGGTTCAGGGAACCAAATAGAGAGGTTTGGCTCCACTGCACCCCCTTGGAATTTGGCACAAGTGTAGGGAGGTTTGGGGAACTCCCTTCTGGGGGCGCAGAGATTCTCTGGTAAGGAATTTACAGACCTGAAAACCTAGATTGATAAAAGAGGTTTATTATAGGAATTTGGGTAGTAAGGTTTGAAATCCTGACAGAAAGGCATAAATTCTGGTTAGGGAATAGATAAGGATAAAGAGAGGATGGCACTAAAAAAGAGTATTATCCAATGGGCAGAGATAAAGTTCCTAGCAGAGAAATCCCCACAGAGAGGTAAAGAGGAGTGTGGTCTTTTTAGGGAAATAGGTGAGAGAGATAAAGAGGGGTTAACACTGAAAGGAGAATGTCTTCTCAGAGAGCAGAGGGTCCTTAAAGGCAGCCAAGGAGAGAGAGAGAGGTTCCTTGGCATGACATGTCCTGCTTTTAGCCCTCTGCAAGGAATGAGCCCCAAAATTGCTTTTTTAAAGAGATCTGAGACTGAAGTTTCAATTGAATGAGGTTACTCTCCCAGTAGAATGGGACAGCTACTGGGAGACAATTTTCAGCTCAAATATAGATCTCCATCTGGGGCTGAGTAGGAATGGTCCTGGACTCATCTAGCAGAATGAAACTACTTTATCTTGATTCCCTGGGGTGGGTCCTTCCTAGAGACAGGGTTCAAGGAGAATCTCTCCTTCAAGGAGCTTCTCAAGCGCTTTACCTTATGGTTCACCCACAAAGTCAGAGGGAGACAGTTTCAGGGTTCCCCACATCAGATAGATAGATAGATAGATATACAAACTGGAGAATATTTGGAGAAAAGACCTTTATTTGGTAAAGAGCTTCTGATATAAAGATTGCTGAGGATATTTAGCCTGGAGAAGAGAACGTTTTGAGACAACATTATAATAGTTTTCAAAGAACTTAATGGCTGTTATGTGGAGGAGAGATTAAAATCATTTTGCTTGGCCCCAGAGAGCAGAACCAGGAAAACTGGGTAGATAAATATAGAGTTGATAGCAAAAAAACAAAAAAAAAACAAAAAACAACAACAAAAAAAACCTCTTTCTAAGAATTAGAGCTATCAGTAGAATGGATTGCCTCACTTTCCTTTTTGCTGTGGGTCTTCAAGAAGAATCAGAATGACTACTTATTAGATATTTTGTAATGTGAAGTCATTCCAAATATGGCTAAGGATATCTACTAAACTCTTTCAATTCCAATACTGTTAGAACCCTGTCTTCCCAGAACCAGCCAGAGTCAGGATTATCAAAAGGCTTTATTCTTGGTCTTTTGAAGTGAAGGTCAGGGGATTAGATCTAGCAATCTCCACACCTCCTTCCTCTCTCTCCACCCCCAGGAAAATGCCTCAATTTCCTCCTCCTACTCCACCCACTCATGTCACTTCCTCTTCTTTGTCCACACCCACCAATCTAGCCAGCACAAAATAGTTGGGGAGGGTCATCCTTCAAACATGTTAATAGAGAATTGTCTGATTGGGAATTAGTCTCATGTGCTCCATTATCCAAGTGCATTTGCTCAGTTCTAGCACTTTACACAATACTTTGAAGTTGTTAGGGATGGGATCTAGAATACAAGTAAAAATTAGGAAATTAAACCTTGCTTACACTATCATTTAAACCAATAGATAAGAAATTAAAATTTCCTCCACACTTATTTTAAAAACTAAACTAAGCCCCTTCCCTGCCCCCATCATTGCTAAATCACCTTAAAGATATACTTCATATAAATGCTGTGAAATGACTTGCTTTATGTTATAATAGTGTGCTGGTAAAACCACTTATAAAATTTGGAATGAAATAATCTTAAAGCTTTCTCATTATACGGATAAACAAACCTAGACCAGAAAGAGCGGGAGACCACGATGACATATGGCATGCTAGCCGAACTATAACTTGGGAGAGGATAATTGAGGATTTGATTCATCTAAGGGGCATATATCCTCCTTATAGTCAATTCTTTGGCTGACTCCAAGCTTTAGAAGAGAATATTGACTCTACCACATCCCTAACAAGTGGTCATATTTGATGCCATTGAATACCTTTCCTGACAGAAATTTATATAAAACAAGGTAGTCCACTTCACTTTTAGATATCTCTAATTATAAAGAATATCACTACCTTACTTTGAATTGAAATGTCTCACTGAAACTTCTACTAATGGTTCTTGTTATCTCCAGTAGGGCTAAACATAAGAAATCTACTTCCTTAAACTTGGTAAATCTTAAAGTACAAGACATCAGCCATTCTCTCTCTACTAAGTCTTTTCTAAAATAAACATCTCCAGAAAATTTAACTAATTTTCATGTGCCATGATTTTAAGTTTCTGCCATTTTGATTGCCATCTCCTGGTTATTCTCTGATTTGTCAATGCTATTTCTAAAATATGATATCCAATTGAACAAAATTCTTCATAATCATCTCTATTTAAACAGATTTACTTTGTTTTCCCTATTCTGGAAGGAATAAGGATATAAAGAGACAATGAGTCCAATCAGTCCTTGAGGAGTTGGGTTTTTGTTGTTGTTGTTGTTGTTGTTGTTTTTGGCTGAGGCAATTGGGGTTAAGTGACTTGCCCAGGATCACACAGCCAGGAAGTGTTAAGTGTTTGAGTCCAGATTTGAACTCAGGTCCTCCTGACTTCAGGGCTGGTTCTCCCTTGAGGAGTTTTTAAAGCATTTGGGGATTTATAATCAGTAACTCCTACTCTGAAGCTGTATTATGGCATGGAGGTACTACTAAGTTTTCAAAGGCTATGCCTTTGGAGAGTAAACTTATCAAAGAATTTCACAAGAGCGTGGGTACAACGATTATGTACCTAGAGATGCTCAGCAACTTCAATGTAAATGTATCCTTAGTAGGGTAATCAGCATGATGAGAGGAATGGAGAATGTCATATCTTAAAGAAGAATATACATATAGGGGCCATGACTGCTATCTTCATTATACTCAACTCTAATATTATAGTTTCTGAGAGCCCTTTTACCTCTTAGAACAGTTTTTCTAAAGTAGTAGTTTTCTAAATATGGGCCAATGATCCTGTAGATCTTTGAGTCTACAACATAGTTTTATAATATTAAGATATTTCCATTTCTAATACAATTCATATTGATAGATACAATCACAAGGGGCAGCTAGGTGGCATAGTACATAGAGCAACAGGATTTGTCAGTTAGTTTTGAGTTCAAATCCAGCTTCAGATATTTAACTAGCTATGTGGCCCTAGACAAGTTACTTAACTATATTTGCCTCAGTTTCCTCATCTGGAAAAATGAGCAAGAGAAGGAAATGGCAAACCATTTCAGTATTTTTCCCAAGAGAACTTCAAATGGGTCAAGAGTCAGACATGACTGAAATGACTGAATATCAACAGCAATATAATCCATGTAAGCAGAAACTTTTTCCAACAATTTTTAAGAGTAGAGAGGGGACCTAGGACCAAAAAATTTGATATATACTGCCTTAAAAATAGCTCTTGCAGGTTCAAGGTTCTCTATGAATCAATATCCCTATAACTCACAAGCCTCCATCATTGAGTCTATAAACCACAGAAGACCTTTCAAAACAAAGACATTTAATATAATAGCATAATAAATAAAATAATAACAAAACATCTATCCCTATAAATCTGGAAGACATTGTATCTTGAATTTTCATAAGATCAACGGCAAGAGTAAACACATGTAAAGAATACGTGTGGAGAAGCACCCATGCAAGGACAACATGTGGTCAGGGAACATATTGAAAAGTTCATATTTCTGATGCTGCAAGGCAACTATCATCACAGTGCTCCCACCAAGCCTGCTCACCACTAGTATCGTAGACTCTATCCAAAGTTACTTCAACAAATGCTACTTTTGTAAATACAGAGCCTCCACCGGCCACTGCATGGTTGGATGCTTACTCTCCAGCATTGCTCTGCTAGACATTTTTCAGATGGATACTCCTCCATAGGACACTTCTTGGCCAGATGTTGCTTCATGTTTTCCAACTTCTGAATCAGCTGAAATCTTTGCCTCTCTTTTTTTTCAAAGGAAGAGTATGTACTGCCATGCATTTTAGCTTAAATTGCATAGGTGTTTTCCAACTCTTTTAGGGAAAAAAAAAAAAAAAAGGCAGAAACCTTTGCTGGGAACCAGTAAAATGTTTTACTTTTTCTTTGCCTATCTTGTCCACTTTCCATATTGACTAGAAGTCTTCCATCCGTTTTAAGGAACAAGAGTGTTCTTTTATTAAAGGATTCTCCAAGATCACTGATATCCTCATGGGGAAGGAAAAAGAAAAGATATCTCTTCTAAATCAGTCATTAGAAATCCATAAGAGAAGAATGAGTGGACAAACTAAGATTGTTTTGTTTTTATCTTTGTATCCCCAGAGTGCACAGTACCTAACACACAATAGACACTTAAATGTTATGTGAATTCAATAGGAAGCAATGTTAGACATATTAGGAAGTCAGTCCCTAGGAGTTTACGATGAATTGAAGAGAACAATTTGAGAGTATGGAAACAGAGAACTTGTGTTTGGTTTTCATGACTGTGGAAATTCGGGGAATAATTAGCTAATGTATATAATAATTAGGTACCTACTTAAGTAAAACATCTAACAATGCTTACCTGATTGAAGTGAAGCAGATAGTATTAGCTTTGTCAATGCATATATAGGTGATAGTGATGCTCACCAGGCAATTTGGTGAAGTATTTTGCATATAGAACCCCAGAGGATTCTGGATGTCCTCTTGTACAAAATTCCTTTTGGGGAAATGGTGGTAACTGAGAATTAAGGAAATTCTAAGAGACAGGCACCCATAGTCTTTGTCTTTCTGGCAAGACTAAATATGTAAGGCATCCTTGTAACAATTTCCCCTGGAAACATCCTAGCATTTGGAAGCCTTTATCATAAAATTCTGGCATATGTGAAATATCTGCATAGCATAGTTCTGAGATCCTGGTAGACACTTTGTAGGAAAAGAGCATTCAGGATAAGCAAGTAGGCCCAGAGTCAAAGAACCCAAATGTATTATGAATTAGTCCATGCAACTAAGTAGGGGATAAGTTTAACTTTCCAAAATCATCATTGAATTTAAAACTAAAAAGGACCTTAGAGGTCCTATTGGCTAAATCTTTTACTTTATAGATAAGAAAGACCCAATAAGTTTAAAAGACTTATTGAAGAACACATAGGAAATAAGAATCCAAGCTTGAATTTCTCTTTGCAGCTGGTCTCCACAGCTTGCTGAATTTCCCACATACACTTTGAAGACCCACTTTAGCTATTCCTTTTTCCAAAAGGCTTTTCCTGATTTTCCTAACAGGCAAGTTATTGTATATTTCTTAAAAATGTAGCAATTTATCTGATTTCTCCTTTCCTTTCTACAGTGTATTATATTTATTTGTGTATAGGTTGCCCATTTGCCCCCCTTACAAATGTCCCTACTCTTCATATTAGCCTAACAGTACCCTTTAGTTTGGGAACTAAACCTTTCTTTGCAGTACCTGGATCTGGAGTCAGAAAATCCTTAGTTCAAATCTGAACTTCTCAGGTTGTCATTCTTTTTGACCCTAGGCAAGTAGTTTAAACCTGCCTCAGTTTCCTCATCTGTAAAATGTGGATAATAATAGAACCTGCCTCCTATGGGTATTGTGAGAATAAAGTGAGATAAAATCTATAAAGTGCTCAGGAAATTTAAAAGTTCTATAAATGCTATTATTGTTGTTATTATCATTATCGACATCATTATCATCCTTGTGTTCTTAGTGCTTCCATAATAGTGGTATAATCTCCAAATTCTGAAAATATCATACCCACCTCTAAAGTTCCAAGTACCACTCTCTGCAACCAAACATCAGGTAAGTAACTTATAGAGAAAAGATCTGACTATTGCTTGTACTTCTTTTATTTTTCTCAATAGTATTTTATTTTTCCAATTACATGTAGAAATAGTTTTCACTCCTTCCCTCTATACAGAATTATACTTATATAACCTATATCAAAGTATGAGGTTATTATATAAGTACAATTATTTTAAACATAGTTCCATATTTTCATGTTGTGAAAGAAAAATCATAACAAAAGGTGTTTGTGTTTTTTTAATTGAATTGGAGTTTTAATATTCTTTTCAAAAGTATCTCAGGTTTTGTTTTGTTTTTCTTTTATCTGAAATTAATGTAGTATATAAAGTGCCCCAGACTCTAATCTGGAGACCTGAGTTCTAATGCCTACTCTGCTCCAATTTATTGTATGATGCTGTGCATGTCATTTTTCTCCTTCAAGCCTTAGTTCCCTCATCTGTGAAATGAAAGAGTTTCACCAAGTGATCTCTTTTTACTGTAATATTCTGCTTATCTTTAAAGAGAAGAATCTACTATTTGTTTACATTCCTTTCTTGATTGTGAGTGACAGACAAAAATCCACCTACATAAATCTGAGTATTTTCTTTTAAATGTCATCACTTACCTGTTCACAATGTATTCATCCATCCTTGGAAATATCTACTTGAAGTTTATCACCAATTCACTTGACATTTTACTCTATAGAAGACATCATTGCCCTCTGAAAACTTGAAGATTTTCCTGTATACTCTTCATTCTAGATTTTGGGTTTGATTCCTGGCTTTAGTATTTATTCTCTACCAAGCACTAAGTCACTAAGCTTCCATCACCTTATCTGTTAAATGGGAATAATACAATATATCCTCAGTGTTGTGAGAAAAATGCTTTATAAAACATGAATGATTAAAGTGTCTGAGAAATTACTTAATAAAATGTTATTTAAGATAAGCTTCATTAGTGCTTCTAAGAAACCCCATCTTGTGTATGTCTCCATCAGAGATAAACCTGCATAGCTATACTTTTTGTTTCCTGATTCTAAGCTAGCTCCTTATTTATAACAAAATACTTCCACCAATCCCATATTAACTCAGTTTATAAAATGGTGCTTCCTGTGAAACCATGTCTGAAATCCTAAAAAAAAAAAAAAAAAAAAAAAAAAAAAAAAAATCTAGAGATCATATTTTCTGGTTTCCTCATATCTATATGCATATTTATCCCCTCCAGGAACTCTAGTGGATTAGTCAGATGTGATGTCTCCCCTGACAGAGCCAATGTTACCTGATCCTCAATAGGCTATGTTGTTTATGAGTTCATTGGGCCTACCCATTATTAACAGCTTATATAGAACAGAAGTAAGCTTTACCAGCCTGCGGTTCCTATAGTCCCATAGGCTTATAGGCTGCCAGAGCCAGAAGAGAGCTTAGAAATCATCTTGTCTAATCCTTTCATGTTATAGCTCATAGAAATCAATTGCCTTGCCCTTTTAAACTTTCTATAATCTGGCTTTCAACTATAAGACTTGACTGAAACCACATTTTCTAAGGGAATTTTCTTGCTGGTGATCTATTAACTACTAAAACCAATGCCTTTTCTTAGTGTTCATCTTACTTGGCATTTCTGTCCCTTTTGACTCTACTGACCATCCCATCAATATTGATAATATATTTTTTTTTCTTCTGTGTTCTCTACAATGTCCTCTCTTCTTACCTGGCTGACAAGTCCCCAGAATCCTTTACTGGATCATCATATATTTCTTGTCTCACATTTTTTTCTCTTTCTCTGTCTTCTCTCTAGCAATTTTATTAGCTCTCTAAAATGTATCACCTCTAAGCAGATGATTCCCAACTCTATATATCCCCCCAAATTTCAGTCCCACATCTATAATTTACTGCTAGTTTTTCCAAATGAAAGTCTCATAGATATTTTAAGCTCAATATGTTTGAAGGAAAAGTGATTATTGTCCTTAGAGATAGTCCTTTTGCATGTTTTCCTTTCTCTGTTGAGAGTACTCCATTGATTCTTGTACAATTTTACAATCTCAATGTTAGCCTTGTTGTTCTCCAAGGAATCTATATATGTGCGTGTGCATGTGTAGTAGGTGGATGGCCTAGGTAAATCTGAATTTCAAGCAATTCGCTATGATCTCTCTTCAATATTTTATGATATTTAATCCTAATCAATCATAATTAATTAAATAAACCATTGATTATATTACAGGACACTTATAACATAATAATTTTATTATGTCATTATATGATACAGATATAAATATATTTATATAAATGAATACTAATATGTTTATATTAATGAAGATAACTTTAATTTATATAAACATTATAATGTTATTAATCAATAATGATTTATTATTTAACTAAATTTAGATTAAATTGTGATCTGCTTTGGTAAAGGGAAGTCCTAGTGAAACAAAATTACAAATACTTGGTACATTGACATTTTCAGCACATTTCCATTGATAACTTAAGCATTGTTAAAATTATTCCATGCTTTTATGACTGCAAAGGCAACTAAATGGGAGAGAGGATAGAGTACTTGACTGAGAATCCAGAACTGAGTTCAAATCCATCTTCAGACACTTAACTAGCCGTGTGATCCTAGATAAGTTATTTATGTTTGCCTCTATTTCTTCATCTATAAAATGAGACAATGATAGAGCCTACCTCTCAGATTGCTGTGAAGTTCAAGAAAAATAATAATTATAAAACAATTTGAAGAAAAAAATTAAAAGTTATTAAAATGCTAGATATAATTATTATGCTAATAAAAGAAGATGGGTTAATCATGAACAGATTAAGAACAAGTATTATAATGGTACACATTGATACTTCAGTAGATCTATGATTTTATCAGGATGAATATTCCCTCTAACAGAGCAGATCATGACCTCCTTTGGGGACACTCTTCCCTATATCTTCCAGGAGGAACTGTTCTTTAAATCTTTTGATGTCATAAATGCCAACCAAATATGTAAATAATTTATCCATTATCTATCACAATCACTTTGTGATTACTTTCCTCCTTTTTTGATCATTCATATCTGTATACCTATATACCTCAGTCTACTCACATCCATTAAACATTGCTGTCTTGCCCTCAATCTCAAGATCTGGCTTTCTATAATTTGTAGATATATAGTACCACTGAAGAGATCTGATGTTTAAAAGAGGAACACATTTGTTTCAAGGTACATGACATAGTAGATAGAGTGCTGACTGTAGAATCAGGAGCTCTGGGTTCAAGTCCTATCTCAGATGCTAACTACCTGTGAAATCTTCAGTTTCTTTATCTGTTAAAAGTATCTAATAGTAAAATATGGTTGTAATGAAATCAATGAAATATTAAAAGTTCTTTTAGAGTATTGAGTAGATTATGTCTGAATGATTTCTATTAAGAAAAGAACATGAATTGTACAGAATCAGAAAATATGGGCTATAATCTGTACATATGTTGAGAGAATTCCTTCAGTAAAATCATAAATTTATTGCTATTTTGACATATTGACAAGTTTTTATTATAATGATTACAGATATGACTTATGTAACATTTTTTGGACTTTGGAAACAGCAAAAATTAAGATAGTCTTGCCTTTCTACTAAAAATAACTCAGTCTTAAATTAAAAGGGAGAAATACAGAATTAATGCAGATTGTAAGAAAATATGTTACTCAGCTACTCCAAGATTCAGTGTTGGGCTTTTGGAGTGAAAAATATTCAGCCCTTGGCCTAATCCTTAGTCCAACGAGTATTTTTAGATAAAACGGAAATATGTAGCTGTAACAGTAAACATTTAATTAAAACCCAAAACAACATAAATAATGAGAAAAGAAACTTCAAAAATTCTCTGCCTGTATATATGAAAAGGTACAGGTCTCCTGCATCTCCAGGGAAATTATAATCAATTTTACTTTCTTTCCCTTTAACTTTCCAACCGATTTAAAAGATAGAGTTCTTTAATTATGTACAAAGTGAGGGGGTAGACCCTTAGTATGTGATGCTATTTCTTAAAATCTTTCCTGGTAACAGAGTAGGATATATTGGAGATGGACTCAAAATGTTACTTCATCTCTATAGAAACTGCCATGGTATAGATGCAATACTGGGATTTTGGACACCATGACAACTACCATGAGCAATCCTTTTCTCTTCTTTCTTTGAACATATCTCCATATCTTGTTGCTTCTGTTTTCACTAATCTAAAGCTTAAGTTGCTTCCAAAACTCGCATAATTTTCTTCCTTTTAAAACTTTTCTCTTTGGAATTCCTTCATCCTATTAAAATTCTTGCCCAGTGATCTTACTATGCATGAGTCCCTGGTAGATACTCTCAGCTTCAAGCCTTATGTCAAATGAAGTCTCATATTTTAAAAAATTCATATTTTATTTATTATTATTATATTTCATATATTATTACAATAATATATATTATTATATTTTCTCTAGACCGTGAGCATTTGTATACTGAATATTATAAAAATCAATTAATATCACTAAAACATGTTATACTTAAAAGTTAAAATTTAATAAAGCAATAGCATTTAAAATATGTGCCCTAAAAGTCATTTAACCATGGGTGTCTTTTTTTTTTATTATTATTATAGCTTTTTATTTACAAGATATATGCATGGGTAATTTTTCAGCATTGACCCTTGCAAAACCTTCTGTTCCAACTTTTCCCCTCCTTTCCCCCACCACCTCCCCCAGATGGCAGGTAGACCAATACATGTTAAATATGTTAAAGTATATGTTAAATACAATATATGTATACATATCCATGCTGTTATTTTGCTGCACAAAAAGAATCAGACTTTGAAATAAGGTAAAATTAATCTGAGAAGGAAATCAAAAATGCAAGCGGATAAAAACAGTGGATTGGAAATGCTATGTAGTGGTTCACATTCATTTCCCAGAGTTCTTTCTCTGGGTGTAGCTGGTTCTATTCATTATTGAACAAATGGAACTGATTTGGTTCATTTCATTGTTGAAGAGAGCCACGTTCATCAGAATTGATCATCATATAATATTGTTGTTGAAGTATATAATGATCTCCTGGTCCTTCTCATCAGTTCATGTAAGTCTCTCCAGGTCTTTCTGAAATCTTCCTTCTGGTCATTTCTTACAGAACAATAATATTCCATAACATTCATATACCACAATTTATCCAGCCATTCTCCATTTGATGGACATCCATTCAATTTCCAGTTTCTAGCCACTACAAAAAGGGATGCTCCAACATTTTTGCACATATAGGTCCCTTTGCCTTCTTCAAGATCTCTTTGGGATATAAGCCCAGTAGTAGCACTGCTGGATCAAAGGGTATGTATAATTTGATAACTTTTTGACCATAGTTCCAAATTGCTCTCTAGAATGGCTGGATGTATTCACAATTCCACCAACAATGTATCAGTGTCCCAGTTTTCCCACATCCCCTCCAACATTCAGCATTATCTTTTCCTGTCATCCTAGCTAACCTGACAGGTGTGTAGCGGTATCTCAGAGTTGTCTTAATTTGTATTTCTCTAATCAATAATTGTTTGGAGCATCTTTTCCTATGACTAGAAATAGTTTCAATTTCTTCATCTGAGAATTGTCTGTTCATATCCTTCAATCATTTATCAATTGGAGAATGGCTTAATTTCTTATAAATTAGAATCAATTATCTATATATTTTGGAAATGAGGCCTTTATCAGAACCTTTGACTGTAAAAGTGTTTCCCCAGTTTATTGTTTTCCTTCTAATCTTGTCTGCATTAGTTTTGTTTGTACAAAAGCTTTTTAATTTGATATAATCAAATTTTTCTATTTTGTGATCAGTAATGATCTCTAGTTCTTCTTTGGAAACAAATTCCTTCCTCCTCCACAGGTCTGAGAGGTAAACTAACCTATGTTCTTCTAATTTATTTATAATCTCATTCTTTATGCTTAGATCATGAACCCATTTTGACTTTATCTTCGTGTACAGTGTTAAGTGTGGGTCAAGGCCTAGTTTCTGCCATACTAATTTCCAATTTTCCCAGCAGTTTTTGTCAAACAGTGAGTTCTTATCCCAAAAGCTAGAGTTTTTGGGTTATGGGTGGCTATTTTTGATGTACGGAATCCTTCTTTTCAAACATAAAACCACAATCATTTACACTGTTAAAGATGAATGGTTTAACTTGACACTTCCTTTTTCTGCCTTAAAGATACTTACTTCTTCTGAAATAGTCTCAGATCTACATTATTTTAGAATATTCTAGTTTCTGGTCCATGAAGTTGGTAAATACATAAAATGGCCTTCGTTCAATAATCAAACTCTGATTTGTAGCATTTGCCAGTTTCTGAGGTGTGAACACATATCCTGAAAATTTAACAATTGTCTCTTTAGAGCTGGCAGAGGCTAACTACAAAAGCTCTTAGCTCTAATACTTTGCTACTTCCCTCAGACAGAGAAACACAGAAGCCTGTGCTGGAAGGGAGACACTGAGTCTCTCCTTATCATTTTTACAGCTGGGGAAACTGAGGACTCTGAGATAATAAGTGATTTGACAAAGATCACACAAAATGTCAGTGGCTGAAATGGGAAAAATATTGGGTTTCTTGATTCCAAGTCCAAGGCATTCTCTGAACTTTGCTGAATGAGTATTTGTAATTAATAGTTAGTAACTAGTTTTAATGTCCTTCCTCCCCACCAAAAACTGAAACTCAAGACAATTATCAATGGTATTATCTCTATAATCAAAGTATATTTAGTAATTAATTCATTTATTCACTCAATAAATTTACATTTATACAGAGAACATTACATATGTTCAGAGAACTATTCTAAATACCAAGAAAGATGGGAAATTGAGATAAGATTTGGTCCTACACTCATAATGGCACTAGAATGATCAAATGATTTAAACAGACATGATCCCAGAACTCTCTTCACTCCTCCAGGATATTATAAGGCAAATTAGTTGAATAATATAATTGAATATGCATATTAGTAATAGCTAGCATTTCTTTTTTAGGATTTTCTTTTAGTATTTTCATATTCCCATTTAGTGTTATTATTTAAGTATTTCTTTAATATTTTAAAATATTCAAATTATTTCCTATCTTCCTCCTTTCTTAGTTACTCATTGCTTCTTGGTTATTGACTTCATTGTGGTTCACAAGCTACGATAACACATAATGTATATGAAAAGTAATGACAAACATATTGCATGATGTCATTTGGTTTCATGTGATGGTTATTCATACCATTCCCAAATGATTGATGCTATCTGCTTCCTCTATCTTTTCTCAATCCAATTAATCGTTCCTTTATACAAATTATTATGAAAAAAAAAAGAAAAGAAGGCATAACCTGGCTTGGCAGACTGAATTCTTAAAAAAAACAAAAAAACTTTATAGGATTATACAAAATGATGAGGAACTTTGGAATAAAAAAAGGAGAATGTTTCATAATAGGATTTAGGCAATAGAATATGCAAATGAAATACAGTCCTCAAATTCCAATTTTTAAAAAATAGGTGAAATTGATTTCATGGGAATGCAATAATTTCATAGGTTCATTTTCTAAATCTTTCTTTGCCACTCTAACTTTAGCTTATCACCTCATCTCTTGGAAATATCCTCTTTATTTTCTTTCACATTGTCTTTGGAGTCATCTCTACAATTTTTATCTAATAGCTTATCTGCAAGAAAGCTTTTCCAACCTGAGGAAACAGCCTGATTAAATTCCACATATGCATGCCAAAATTAAATTGCTCAGCACAGGTAGTATCCAGCATATTCCCACCAAGACAATAAATTACCAAGACAGATTCCCTCTATCAATACATACCATCTATCCGGCTCTATCAACTGTGTGATCTTATCTATGTAAGGTTGAGCCCAGAAAATGTTCTAATTTTGCCTTTGTGTAATAATATTAGCAATTGCGGTGTGTGTGAGGGGGGGAAGTTCCTAATAGAAGATGATTCAGTTTTTCTTCATCAGTGACAAGAAAATTTATTCTACAGGAAGACTATCTCACTTGGGAAAAATCTGAGTTGCATTGGAAAAAAAAATATTACAATTAGTGCAAACATTTCTGGCGCCCCTTCTAATGTCAATAGAATGGAAGTCCAGTAATAATTCCATTTTCTGGGTTGTTATTCCAGCACAGTTTCATAATTAAAAGATCGTTGTATATGATTACAGGTGGGAGGAAAATCCAGCCATTCTTTTGGCTACATCTGGTTATCCAGAATCTCACAAGTCTTGTTTTGCTTATGTTGGTTCAGGATTCCAATAATCATGTAGTGTTGAAGGGTGATATTTGTCATTAAAATTACAGATGCAAGACCCAACCTGCCAAGGAAACTTTGACAAATGAAAACCAGAGGGAGGTATTGCTTTTGGAAAATGAATTGGTGGGCTCTAATCAGCAAACAAATTTTGATAAATTGAACTGACTGTTTTGCTTCTATGATCTAAGATATTCAAAATACTTCCTTAAATCAGTTCTCCAAAAGATTTGTGCATAGAGTCAGAAGACCTTGATTCAGATACTAATCCTACTGTTTCATAGCCATGTAACCTAGGACAAGTTATTTAATCTCTCTAAGGTTCAATTTCCTTATCTCTAAAATGGAAATAATAAACCCTTCCTTGCCTATCTCTCAGGGGATTTATGAAGATCAAAAGAGAGAAACACTATAGAGACTGAAAATCTTAGCTACTGGTTTACTAAACTGGGATTTATTCCTATAGAACACAAATATATCACTCCTAGACTGGAATCTAAAATTAGTTACAGTTATTGCTTCACTAAAGTCCTTCTCTAATGCTTTATTGTAGTATAGATTGTTTGAGTTCTTGAAAACTATGCCAGTAGAAATTTTTAGGTTCTCTCAAACTAGAAAGGTTTGAGTATGACCCCAGTTAGCTGGAAGTACAGAAGATAATATACTTACCTGGAATAAGGAAGACCTGATTTCAAATCCAATCTCAGATACTTTCTAGTTTTATGACCCTGAGCAAGCCACTTAACTTCTGATTGTCTCAGTTTCCTCAACTATAAAAGTAGGGATAATAACATTATCTACCTTATAGGAAAGTTAGAAGGATCAAATGATATATTTGGAGAGAGTGCAGTTCAATACCTAGCACATAATAAGTTACTATATAAATACTTATTCCCTACATTTCCCTTATCAGTACCCAGCAGAAATACCCAATGTCTTCTGACTAGCTAAGTAAGGAGAAATTAATCACCTGAAAGATAAATATCAGATCAGAACATTTCTGAGTAATAAGACTTCTTTGAAACATAACACAAACTTTGTAAACTTTCCTCCCCCAATGTTAGGAATACAGGTATAGTACTATTATATGTTGATAAAGGAAATATATGATGACAAAATGCTACTATGAATCCGGTATCACATTCAAATAAATGTATAGCTCATAATCACTATAGTTCTACATCTATTTGTACAATTATTATTACATGCCATGTATATAGGAGATATATTACTCATTTCAGAAAAAAAACAAGATTTATTATACCAAATCATGTTGCATATTTTATACGCTAAATAAAGAACATACTAAAGACATTTTTTGAACATATGGATTTGCAAATCCATTGCAAATAATTCATTGACCTCTCAGGAAACCCCACAATGCATTGGGGGCTGAATTCTTTGGACATGGTGATTCCATTATGCCTTTAACATGAAAATATTTTTAAAATCTATAAAAGAGTCAGGAAGAAGACATGTAGGATTGGCAACCTAGAAATCTGAGATATGTTCTTAACTCAGCCACTCACCAGTTGAGTTGCTTTGGACATACCACTTCTCTTCTCAGTTTCCACATATGTAAAAGGAAGGTGTTGATTAAAATAATCTCTAAAGTATGATATGATGTTGTTTAACTCAAAATATTTCTTCATCTCTCTGTTACAATGATTTATAGATGTCTAGAGACAACGTTAAGTCTCAGTCAATGTGAGCAAAAAATTAGTGCCTGACAATTAGGCAAACCAAAACACAAATGCAAAGCTCTGACTTCAAGAAGCTTAGATACAACATGTATAGGAATAAGTAAATACAATTTAATTTCAAGAGAAAGAGGGTGCTAATGACCAGAGAAGTCTTGTGTAGGAGATAGATTTGTAATCATACTTTGAAAGAAAAAGAGGAATTCTATAAAACTGAGGGGAGAAGAGAGTGCATTTCAGATGTGAGGACCACATGTTCAAAGGCAAAGATGGAATGTCATGTATGAAGAACAGCTTTCAGACCAGTTTGATTAGAATAGAAAGTATAGGAAGAAAAGTAGCACAAAGTAAGATTGAAAAGACAGGTGGGAACCAGATTGTGGAAGGCTATAAATGTCAGGCTGGGGTTTTGTATTTTGTCCCAGAGCAGGGAATCTTAGCCTTGACTCCATGAATTTGTTTTGTTATTGTTTTGTTAAGTGAATATAAATGGTTTTCATTGTAATACTATGTATTTTATACATTAAAAAATTCTGAGAAGAGATCCAAAAGTTACACTGGATTGCCAAAGGGATCCATGATAAAAAAAAAAAAAAAAAATTAACAACCCCTGTTCTAGAAGAAGGGACCCAATGAAAATATGACTTTAATGTATGCATTTAAAATATGTATTTTCCAAAAATATCCTACTGAGCATAACCCATTTCCATATTAAGAATAGAGTAGTTAACATAGTAAATGACTAAATCAAATTCAAAAAGGTCATGCTGAACTAAAGTATTAAAGATAATTAATTAAATATTAAATAATATAATACTTCATAGATTTAGATAGATTACAATAAAATTTTTACAATCCACTTTATAAGTACATGAAGTCTAGAAATTTATTTATAACTTAAATACTTTATAATTGTATAAAACATGGAAGGCATATATAAATAACAGTTTGTCTGAATAGTATCTGGGACTGAAGTAGATGGTCTACATATTTGGAATGAGCCATCAGAATGATGTAAGAGCCCTGAAAGCTGAAGTCATCTACTATTGGCTATATTGATCCAACCATGTTTCATGTTCCAGAAATGATGAGAGTTCCAGTGTACTCTGTCCAGGTCAGACTACATCTGGTATATTATTTTCATTTCTGAGTACTGTATTTTAGGACACACAGAGATAAATTTGAAAGGTTCTGTAGTGACTTTGAAGTCTTACCCTATGAAGACTGCTTGAAGAAATTTTGGGTATTAGTCTAAATAAGTGGTTGGTTAAGGAGGAGCCATGATAACTGTCTTTAAGTCCTTGAAGACCTATGATGTGTAAGAGGGATTAGCCATATTCTATTTGTTGCCAGAGGGTAGAAATATAATGACAGCAAATGGAAGTTACAAAATGGTCTATTTAAACTTCATGTAAAGATTTTTTTTCTGATTTTTAAGAATCAGAATTGTCCAAGAATACAATTCCAAGGGATAGATCCATTAACTACTCCTGAGGGAAGTTTTCAAGCCAAGGTTAGATAATCAATTGTCAGATCTGGTGTAAAACGAATTCCAGTTCAAATAATAGTTGAGTGAGATGGTCACTGAGGTACCTTTTAACTGTGAGATTGGCTAAAACTAACTAACTAATCCTTATGTCTATGTGAGTCAAATAATTCCTTCCCCCAAATGAATGTAACTTGTTATACATGACTGGAATGCATGTATGAGAAGCCAATTTGACACTCTTAGCAAGAGAGCATATTTTTCTCTCTTGAAGTAGGCCTACAGGTGGGGAAAAAATGAAACTGTCAACCATTGCCTTCAAAGGACTGACTTCAGGCTATAAATCAATCAAGACTGATTATCCATATTGAAAGTCGCAATATTATAATTTATTTGCCTTAAAGAAGCACAGCTTTTAAGTTTTAGAAAAATTAATTTTTCCCCATGAGCATCTTACCTCTTTAATGTGACATAATCCATTTGAAAAAAAGGGAAGAAAAAAAAAAAAAGTTAAGTTGCCCAAAATGTGACATGCTTAAGGCCAAGAATTTTGTGTGGATGCATAATTATCTCTGTTATAAGAAAAAACCTATCATATACATTTATCTTGAAATCCTAAACTCTTATGAAGGCTCTCTGAAAAGTCATAAACTCTCAACTACTGAATTTTCTTTCTCAATACAATGCTATGAAAATAAAGATAAAGACTTTCTGCAGATCCCCAATGAAGCATTTCAATTCAATTCTATAATTGATTTGACTTTTATTTTGTTTTGATTTTTCTCCCTCAGAAGAATTAAAGCTCCTTGAGGGCAAGGACTAATTCTTTTATTTTTATATGCTTCAAATTTATTCTTTAAATTAGTGACTTTTTGATAGTCTAGTAGGTACCAATTATAATGCTAGATAGTGGGTTTAAGAAGACAAAGATTGTCCTCAAGGAGCTTGTGTTCTACTAGGGTAGAACAACATGCCCACAGAGAGGTTATTACAAAATATATGTAAAGTGAAAACAAAGTAGTTGCAGGGGAAAATGGAAATACATGCTTAGATTGGAAGCAGAGGGAGAGGCACAAACCAAGAAAGTTTTCCTATAAGAGGGGGCACTTGACTGGAACCTTAAAACAAGCTAGGAATTTCAAGAGGTAAAGTTAAGTATAGAGAAAATCCTAGGCATGGAAATAGCTTGGACAGAATTATGTGCCTTTTTTTATCTCCACATCTCTCACCTGACTCTTTCTCTGTAACCACATAACCATAGCCCTATTTTAGGGCCTTATCACTTCAGGACAAGCACATACTTACTGTGAATCAATCTAGTTGGTATATACTTAGAGTAATATGCTAATGTTATGTTCTGCAATTACATATGTTCAGTGTGATGTAGTGATGTAATTGTACTGGAGTATTTAAAAGAAGTCTCAGACACAGAAGATCTCTCTCTCAGCCACATACACAAAAGAAGACACCAGATTCCAGACTCCATCTTTGACCAGTCAGGTGGCCCTCCTGCCTTCTTCCCTCCTCCACTAAGACCAAGGACTCCGGCTAATCCTGAGGTCCTCCAGAGAGCTAGTCCGGACTTTACATTTAATTGTTATGGTGCCCTTCAAAGCTCAACTTAAGTGTTTCCTCCTTCTCTGTACCACCACCACAAAATACATCTTTGTTTACTTTATATAAAGGTTGTACTTATGTATTTGTGTATATATTATTTTCTCTTGGTATAATATAAGTTCCTTGAGGGTGGAAACTATCTATTTTTATTAACTTATTTAAAATAACAACAACAACAAAACTTAATATTCCTAAGCTTCTTTTTTTACATTTCATTCTCACAACAATTTTATGGAGTCAGACAGAATTTTAAAAATGAAACATTAAAACATAGAGGTAAAGAGAACATGGGGATGTGACCTTTATTGACTCACTGTGTCTCTCTGGAGGATTAAAGAGTTGATTTCTAGGGTCCTTGCTAATCTAACACTTTGAGACTTGACCATATTCACATGTCTTTTTGTGAAAGCCCCATTTCATGTCCCCTATCTTCCTGCCCAATATTCTTTGCACTGACACGTTGTCTATATCCTCATTGCTTCATTAAACAAAAGATTGGGTAAATATATGGCCCCTTGCAGATGAACTTGATTGAAAAAGTTGGCTACAGCTGGGGTCTTACGTCTCTACTATTCATTGTTTTATCAATTATAGAAATTAGTATTAGTAGCACTGGACATTTATGTAAAACACCATGTCCAAAATGGCCAGAGAACTTGGCTTTGTGGGAAACACAATGCCAAGTTTTCCAACATACCATTAGAACTATGTTTTATCCACTTAATCTACAACATAAATCTATTGGAAGGAGCAAGGCTTTGCAACTTAATGATTAACCTTGATTTTGAATAGGCAAAGGCTAAAGACGTGAATTCTTTGTTTCTCTCTTGGGTGCAAGAGAAGCTCTGTAGTTAAAAATAGGAGGTACAAAATGAGTTTCTAGTCCAATTGAGTCCAAAAGCAAAGGGGCTATGAAATAGAGCTTCCTCCCCTGCCCAGCCCCCACCTCGTGCTGTGCACTTACTGTATCCGGAGTATATGAAGCAGGAAAAAAAACAGACCTGTTTCCAACCATCCAAACAGGAAGACCAAAACCCCAGGCCCCTATGGGAAGTCCAATAGTTCAAAAACTTTCTAATAAAATCCATTTAAACACTTCTTTTAAAGGTACAGGCTTTCCATTTCAGTGTCTCTCTGTGAAGGTTGTAACAACTTGCATTTAATTTTAAATGACATCTTAAAAACTTCTCTACTAGGTATTATTGTCATAGTCAAGATTGTTATCGTTATATTTAGCCATTGCTAGTGAAATTAAGTGATACATAGTTGAGCATTTTAAGGGTGGAAAATCAATTTAAACATCTGTCCCTCTGACAGGGATTCAAATATCTCAGCATGCCTGAGAGAACATACTGACTTTGGGAAAATAGAATGTTGTGGAGCTTCAGACAGCTGACCTGGGAATTTGAATTTTAATTCTAACTTATTCTCAAAGGTTTCACTTCAAGCAATTCTTTCCAAAATTAGCCTATGCTGCAAAAGAATAAATACTCCCATATAGTAAACTCAGAATTAAGAACAGGCCCCAAATTTGACTCAATTTTGGAAGAAGAAAGGATTAAATTGTCAAAGAGAAGAGATGGGACTTGAAACAACTTCCAAGTCAACCATCAGAAACACTAATAATAACCATCAGAAATACTTATTAGGTATCTATTTTATATGTAGTATGCATATAAAAGTCAAAAGCGGTAACCAGGTGGGGCCATGGATAGAGCAGGGCAGGAAAATCTGAGTTCAAATGTGACTTTGGCATGTTGGACTACTAAAAATTTAAAAGCTTAAGTAAGCTATATAATTCCTCTCATAAAAACTTATTCAGGAACACTACTGTTCACCCAGGTAAAAGTAAGTCCACAAGGTAGGGGACCTGAGAAAGGTTGAAACTTATAAGTGGCCCCCAAACTAGTTCACAAGAACATTTTCTTGGAGCCTCAGTAGCTTTGCTAGAGTGCCCTGATCATGCTTTTCTACAGAGACCACAGTTAGGTCTAAGACCACTCCACTTGGGGACAAAGCTAACTCTAATTGCACTGAGACTGCTCACGGTATCTTGTCTCACAAGAGCTCCAGCTGGGGTGGTGGGAGTGCAAGGGAAAAGTTAAACTGTCCTACTTGCAACCATATCCTGGCCTACAACATTACACATTGGCAGGAGAAAACAGGGAAGGCCTCCAGAATATTGGGCATCCTTTGCGATGGATCCTTGAGAAGACACAGATCAAAATTACACAAGATAGGTAGACATGGATGTTATAATGGCATCATTGAAGAGAATTCCTAAAATAAAGAGATCATAAATCAATTTGAGTATTTTAGTATATTGGTAATAATACTAATTGTTTCTAAATAGTAGAGCCAGCATGCATATTATAAATATTATAGAGAATTGGAAACACAAAAATTTATCTTTCTGGGTTCAACTCTTCTCTATGACATATAAGTAATTATGACCTGTAAGTAAGTGCTTCTAAGCAAATCTATCATTATCCTCAAAGAATTCTCCTAGAATATAGGTTCCAGACAGCTTATATACCTGCATCAATGGAAAAAGTATCTTTTCTGAACTTTTCCACATTAATGACATCAAGGATCTGAATTCTGCCCCCACCTTTTTTTTTTTTTTCATTTTTTTCCCCTAAAAATAAAACAAAACAAAAATCTTGTTGATTTAATTAAATTATGGAAATTCTGGGACTATTCACTTTTTTTTCCATTTTAAAAGGCATTCATGCTAAACTTGATGTTATTTACAAACATGGTTGGTAGCTCTATTCTTGTAATTAAGAAGAACTGAATTCAAATGTAGCCTCAGGCTCATAATATTTGGATTACACTACATTAAGTCCCTGCCTCAGTTTCCTTGATTAAAAAATGGCATTTAATTCTCAGGGTTGTTATGAGGATTACATGATATAAATTTTGTAAGGGCTTATCAGAGTGTCTGAAAGATTAGACACTTAATGCATGCTTATTTCTTCTTTCATTGGGACCATCTGAATCTGCTATTTACACAATCTACTCTCATATCCCACTATCCTTTTTTTTTTTTTTTTTTTTTTTTTTTAGTGCTGGAACTGGATTTTCTGACATTCTATAAAGGTTTTTCTTTTCAACCAATATTATTTTTCTTAGTCTTCTCACCAGTGAGCTTTACTTACATAAGAGTTTTCGATTCACACTGTGAATAGTCAAGATTCATTCAGGATGCAGATATTTGTATCCAGCCTCCAATGTCCAGCTCCCATGAAGAGTTATGTTGATTGTCTTGAATTTTTTAGGCCTTCATGAAACATTCAAAGTTGATCTATAAATTAGTCTGCTGTACTACTTATAAACTAAAAAGCAGTTGCTTATTACTAGGGCAGCTGGAATAACATATACAAAGCTGAGAAGTATCTGGTGGAATACTGAGTTCTTATGAAAAGGAGTGTTTACTAAGGAGCCTATTTTGGAGACAATGGATAATATAACACCTAAGATGTTTATATGAGGATACAACTGGAGTTTCTACTTTACTATCAGTGGAGGTTGGAAATGGATCTTAGCTTGTAGGGAGAGATTCCTACAGAAATAAGATACAAAAAGTGACCTAAAATAATCTGGGAGAAGATCTGTAGTTATCCTACATGAAAAGTTCTGGCTGGCATGGGAATCAAACTAGGAAGGAAGTGTGCCATTTTGGTGAGTGTATCAAGATTTTCAAATGAGGAAAACAGCCATTAATGGCATTGGCCCTAAAGAGGGCCTTATACACTCCATTCCCCTTGAATGAATGGGGGTTTTGTTATTTGTTGGTTTGTTTTTGGGTGTTTATAGACTTGTCCTGCTAACTCGAGTCAGTGAGGTTATATAGTAGATATGATGTTAGATATGGAGTGGAAAAATCTAAGTTTGAATTCTTCCTCCAAAACTTACTAGCTGTGACATTGAGCAAGCTACTTAATGTGTTTTACATTTAATTTCTTCATCTGTTCAGTGAAGAGTTGTTGTAGGTATCAAATGAGACAATGTAAGTTAAAGCACTTTGTAAATTTAAAAGTTTACTATGAATTTTAGTAGTATTATATTGTTGTTTTGGAGAAACTTATCCTTGAAGGAAAGAAAATGATTCATGTAAGATACTCTTGTGATACTTGTGAGGGTCTGATGGTCATGGCTTTCCATCATGTTTCTGCTTGGATTTCCTCATGTTGTTTAAATTATTAGAGAAGTCTTTTGTACCTTACTGTCTGAGGAGACAAAAGCATGGCACATTTTAGCAGTAAAAAATCTGTATCACAAAGTCAGAGACAGCTGCATCCTTGAAAACATCTTGAGTCATTCCTTGTTCTCTCAAGTATGCCTGAGTCATAGAGTACTGACAGAAATCAAGAGATACTGATAACTCATCAGGGAACATGGTGATAAATTACATGGTATCCTAAGATCCTGGGCATCAGAAAGGATTTCAGGAAGCCTATGGTTTTCCCAGAACACTCTTTGATCCTGGTATAGTCATTGGTCTCAATATATTAGGGAATGTCAATCCAGACTAGTAACCACCAAAAATCATGTATATCTATGATATGGTCTCATAGTAGCCAAAGTGGCTTAAAGACTCTGATATGGTCAAAACACTTTTGTATGGTATTCCTGATTAGAAAGTAGGAGTGGGAAGAGGGAGGAGTGTGTGATACAACGTCAAGGGCTATGAATTTAAATTTGTGGGAAATGAGTCAAAACCTGCAGCTTCTACTGATACGACTATTGCCTTAGACAAGATGCTAAATCTTTCTTGGAATTAATTTCCTCATTTATACAATGAGGGGGTCAAATGAAAAAACCTCTAAGACCCTTTTCAGCTTTAGATCTAGATTTATTTTACAAATAAGTGTAAAATAACTTGTTTTGATAAGACTCTCTTCCATTTCATGCTTTTGATCACATGGAGAGACCATGTCATATTTGTGCAGTAATCTCCTCTTTCAGAAGTCATTTTAGTTTAGAGTCTTATGATCTTATATCCTTATCTTATCCTATCCTAATATAATGGTTTCCTAATTTTGCTCTCCCTTCTTTTGCTTTTTCTCTTTCTAATTC